>NW_012141302.1:2946733-2948221 GCF_000956105.1 Propithecus coquereli | reverse complement strand
GTTTATTGCAGTCTTATTTTTAAAGCAAAATATTAGAAAAATTAGGGACTTGAATTAATTACCATAAAATTATAGAATTGAATACTATCATAACCTTAAAATCAGCTTGTAGGAGAATAATGAAATAGAAAAATATTTGCAATATAAGTGTTTTTTAAAAAGCAGATTACGATATTATGTTCCCAACTTTGTGAAAAGTAATATTTTCATGCCTAGGTAGTTTATTGCCCTGAATTTGATGAGGGTACAAATGACAAAAGGCTGTGTTTCCGTCCAACCACTGCCTTCAACTATGTCAAGTCTCCATTCCCCAACTCTTGGTGCTGTCTCAGGTAAAGCCTTCAGCCTTCCATACGCCTTCAGTTATTTTTTCTAAATCCAGGCCAAATCAACACCTTGATTTAAACTCTCGGTGAAAACTTCTCCTTTTCCCTCCTCTTGGATATGCCCTGATACCTACAAGCATTTAGTTTATGATAAAGGTGTCATTTCAATCGGTTATGAAAGAGATTATTCAATAAATAATACCAGGATAGTTATCTAACTATATTTCCAAATATATTCCAGAAGGATTAAAGGATTAAATTTAAAAATAAAATCAACAAAGAACTAGAAACAGGTGCTGTCGTTAATTGGGGGAATGTGAATTAACTGGGAACCTGCAATGGAAGAGGGGCCACTGCTGCCACCTTCGTTCTCCTCCACAGGCTGTGCAATGCTACTGAGACGTGGGCACTACTCATTACAGCAGCCAGCATTATTGTAATTAACACATGATGGTTATGATTCCAGAAATCATTAAGGAAAATCAGTCTTATATTACACAGTCATCCTTCAGATGGAAAATAACTTAGAAAATATTAAGTATAATTACCTAAAACACACTTTTCAAGGGACATGAAATTCTCATCCTGAACAAGCTATTTTTATGAAAATACCAAAATAAATGGGACAATAATTTAGTGATATAAAATGGCATCATATCTTTAATTTTCTAAAATAAATAAGCAATAACTCAAAAATTCTCTGTGGTTCAAACATCAAAATACTTGAACATTTAGAAAATATTTGTCTTCTATTCAAAAAAAATAACATTCTTAGCAATGTTATATACATTTTAATACGTAAAATTTCATAGTACTTACAATAATATAAACACTCTTTCCAGTTCCTGTTGGTCCTACAAATATTGAAGGCTTTTGATGAGTGGTCAACAATCCCATTAATGCAGAGTATCGAATTGTGTCCAAAGTTGGTACAATGATTTCATTAAACAACACATCTCTAGGAATTGGAGGAGCTACTTCCAATTTCTTTATCCACTGTTCCCATTTTCCTATTCCCTGTTTATAAGAAACAACCAAATAGTGAATGTTATGTTATAAAAAACTTTTAAAAGGTCTATACTCGTGGACCATTGTAGAAAAGATCAAGACCCACAAACTCTGATATTTATACATTTGTTTTATCCTTTAAAACTGTGGTCCC
>NW_012141302.1:2940864-2942323 GCF_000956105.1 Propithecus coquereli | reverse complement strand
TCCTCAGTACAATAATTGTGGGAGCTGCAATAGAAAAACAAAGAAGAAAACACCACCCAAGTTTTACTGTCTAATCCATTTGGGAAGTGCCGAATTAACATTAAAACAGCTGCATTCCCACAGGACTTCTTAGTGCCTGTGATACACTGACATGCACCATGAATCTCCTTGAGGTGTCCTTGAACAGTGTGCCCCTGGTGCTGAGCTAGATAATGTAATGTGTGTTTCTATTTAATGAGCACAATTGTCCTATCAGGTATCGTTATTATCATATTTTATCACTGGGAAAAACTATGTTCAGGGAAATCAACAAGCCCATGGCTATAAAGGAAGAAAATGACTTTACTCAAACCCAGATGTATCTGACTTCAAAACCAGCACACCTTCCTCTATTCCACGCTGTCTCTCAAGGTAAACAGTGTTGAAGCAGGTGGCCACAGAGCCATTACATGCTGTGTGTCTGAGAGGGGATTCTGCCAGGTTGGTAGCTGAAAATCTTGCTTTAGAGCTCTTACCTCAGTGATAAACTGATAATCATAGATTGTTCCTTTATCAGGAAATGGAACAGTTAGTGCCTTTGAAGACGTATATTCAGTACCACTCTGTATTTTAAACCTATTTCGAGTTAGGTCTGAAATCGGACCTTCCATTAGTTCTCGAAGAATCTTGTCAAATTTTAACCGATCATCATCTGTGCAAGAAGCACCAATGGACCAGATCAATGAAAACAGAAAAATGCCCTGAATTGGAAAGATAAGAAAATAAAGTGGAATTAAAGCGTAACTTTAATCTATCCTTGAAGTTTAAATAAAATCAACTAGATTAATAATGACTGAAAGGAATACATATGCTGATGTATACTAGTAGGTCATCTCAGGATTTTGTAATAATTAGATTTGTTTAAAAATCAAATTGCACGTCTTATAAAATCTTAGAGTCAATAATACAAAGCAAATTATAAATTCTGGCCATAGGAAAACTTTAGAATGATTATTATAGTAAATCATGTGATATTTTCAATATATGGCAGGAGCTTGATATTAAAAGGAACATTGAAATAACTTTTTATTAAGTTATTAAGAAACACTTTAATAAAGGGCAAATAACATACTTTTTAATTTAAATTTTGATGTAGTGGCTTTACTTTAAAACAAATTCATATTCTTTCATTTGTAATAATATCTGAGCACTAATTATGTAAACTATTAATAGAATTGCAATTCTACAAGCAAAAGACAAGAGACTTCTTCTTATCAGACTCAAGGAGAGGGAACAAGGTAGAAGACAAGACCTGCCAATTAGATGAGAAAACCTGTTTGTTTGTTTTAAAATCAAATCTCTTTTTTAAGGCCAAAGTCGACAGAGTCCTGACTATGCTCTAGACTCTACTTCAACCTGTTCTCCTACTCCTAGTTTATTCATAGACTGCTTCTCTCTAGAAATTATTTAACCCTAAATT
>NW_012141302.1:2936433-2939131 GCF_000956105.1 Propithecus coquereli | reverse complement strand
GAAGATTAGAAGCAGCTGACTTCATATCCAGCCTCTGCCCCGGTACAAGCAAACAGAAATGTCAGCTGAGTTTCTGACTAAGGACGGCATTAAATGTTATGATGCAACACTAAACTACAGGTAGTTATTACTACAAATAAGGCAGATACTTATTACTACTGCACAGTAAATAACAGGCATTCATAATTTCCTCAACAGAGGATAAAAGTGCATATAGAACATTTTAGAAAACTTGCATTAAATGTTTTGTGTTTTGCTACAGACAGGGTTAAGTTCTAGTCACATGGAAAATTAATTTATTTGTAATATCTAAATTCTCTGACAATTCCAGAAAAAAAACAAAACAACAAAAACCCTGTAGCTTATTTTATTATGACCCTCAGTTCATACATGTTTAACTGTTTTCAAAACATGATTGCTTCTTATCTACAACATATTTTATAGTGCCAAACTTCTTGAGAGAGCGGTCTACACATGTGGCTCCCAAGCCATGTGTTGCTTACTGGTACCAGTCCGTGGCCTGTTAGGGACCTGGCTGCAGAGCTCTGCCTCTCCCCCCTCCCCCACCCCTCCAATTTGTCCGTGGAAAAATTGTCTTCCCTGAAACTTAGGAATGGAGGGGGTGCACAGCAGGAGGTGAGCAAGTGAGCTGCGGGCCAGTGAGCATATTTACAGCCATTCCCCATCGCTTGCATCACCGCCTGAGCTCTGCCTCCCACCCTGGCCGTGGAAAAATTGAAATTGTCTTCTATGAAATCTGTCCCTGGTGCCAAAAGGTTGGAGACCATCTACACCCATTGTCTCAGTGTCTCCATATTCTGCAAACAGAGGTGTTTAAGTGCCCTTGTCTCTCTCCTCAAGTACTTTTGCCAGGGTTCCCTCATGATCTACTCAATTGCCAAATTCCAGGGATTTATGTCAGCCCTTTCCTGCCTTCACCTGACCTCTTAGTAGTATCTGATAATACTGACTGTTTCCTTCTTAAGATGTTCTTCCCTCTTCCCTCTCCCTTGTCTAAATCACTGAGATTCTACCTTTTGATTTCTTCTTTTTTCCTCTGGATTTTTCCTTTAGGTAATCCACATTAACATGGTTTGAAATTGCATTTTCCAAACACCTACCTTGAGCCAAACTTCTGTCTCAGGCTCTTCTATTATCTCTTCAACAGCAGGAGAAATATCAGCCCTATTTCCCCTACATTTGTTCCAGAGCCAAAGTCATTCTACAAGACCTTTGGTGAACATCTCCCAAAGCAGAAACTGAGCATACTTGCACTGTAAGTTCCAGCTGGAGAGTTTAAGAGCCTCGCTAGTGCTATGTAAACTCCTGTTGTCACTTTTCTCCCTCTACTTTCTCCCTGCCCCACCCCTAAGTGTGTATTGAAAGAAAGAAAAATGGATCTGCCTACTTTAGGACCTCTTTCCAATCCTTCTACCAGGGCCTGGCTTATTTTAGGAACTTTAGATAATAAAGAAAATTGTAAAAATGGAAATTATTTGAAATACAACAGACCCATCAGAAATAAGAAATAACATGTAACATCTGGGTTTTGTTTGGTTTGTTTGTCTTTACCCAGATGTGGTTATGTAGGCCTTTGAGATTTTTTTTTTTAAGAAAGAAAAGATTAGCACCAATAATATTTTCTCAAACTCTAAGATGCTTCACTTAAACTATTTTTAAAGAATAATTATGTGATTTAATGTCATTTTATTAATAATCAGAAAAAAGTTTAGTCAAATTAGTTAAGAAATATTTTAAATATCTCTTAGTTGATAATAAAAGCATTAAAATTGATATATTTGGCTGCTTTGAGTTTTCCAGGTTTTTTTTAATCTTAAAACTTCCATTCCTCTTACCTTTGTATGCTTTCTAATAAATTCAACAGAAACAGGGACCATTCTGTCAAATAAGCCTATTATAAACTCCTTCTGAATAGCACTAATTGAGGCAGGTAACAGATTCACCCAAGACAACATCAGTGGTCTCCAGCCTAACATGTGAGGCTCCATGTAAATCATACCACATCTGGAAACCTGGAAAAACAATTGTTTACCATCAAGGCAATGTCTATAAAAGAAATATGACTTGGCACATCTGTTTTTTACGATATTCAAAAAAGTCTTGAAAAAAGCTTAATTTTATATAATTTCATGTTCTTAATTTTTTTGTATAACTTTACCAAATGATCCTAAACAAAGAGGAAAACATCCTGTTAAATTTGTCAAAGTATGTTAACAGATACGTATATTATTTGAGAATCACAGATCGCTCTTAAAATCAATTCTACTAATATTTTTAATTTAAAGTCAAAGCTCCTAATAGATACATATATAACATTTCACAATTTATAAGAAGATGTCAAAGTGGGGAACTTACAGTGGCAGGAGAAGCAACTTCTAAATCCATCGGTTCAAAAATAAGATTCATTTGTGGTGACATCTGAATAATCTCTCCACTCATCAGACATAGCTTTTTGTTGTCATCCAATACAGTATTCATATTCTCAATCCATACTGCATCTACTGGTCCATCAAAAATTAGCCACTTCCTATCTGGAGTCTATTTTATGCATATAGAGAATAAAGGGCAAAAACATAATGACAATGTAAGGAAACCATTCAATAGTATTATTTCAAAATTTAAAAACATGACTCCTAGAATTAATTTCACCATGGTAATACAAAGGTACCCTTTAAAT
>NW_012141302.1:2933063-2936253 GCF_000956105.1 Propithecus coquereli | reverse complement strand
ATATATAAAATTGCCAGGGAAAACAGAATTTTCATTCACATTGTCTGCTATATAGTAGCATATTCATGCAGATTAATTACTCTTTTGTGTTTAGCCAAATATTTTCTTCTCCCCACTGAATGAATTCACACATATATACATACTGCTCTTGGACTGAACTATCTCATGATGGTATAAGACATTAAAATCAATATAACATTCACAGACTCACAATGATGTAATAAAAAATATTTATACATTGTCCAGACTATAGTAAATTTTCAACAAATACGAAGTGGTCAGCTATTAGCCAGAGAGTGCCAAAACCGATTCTCCTTTCCAGATCCTTATAATTCAACCTTTTTATGTACAGCTGTTGCCCTGGTTTACCTTCAGCACGTGTGAGTTCAAGCTGAAGTGGAGAAGGATTTGAATCCATCTTAACACATTCTCAGTCCCTGTGGCCAACTGCATTAACCTATGAGACAGTGGAACTGTCCCAGGCTCAAACCATGTGACACCCACACTCAGAGGCCAGTTCTGGCTGTGTGCAGGAAAGAAGCAAGGAAGAGCCATATCTCAGTGGTCACCTCAAGATCATCTTTCCCTCGTGTTGTGGGCTTCTCGTGCCCGTCACTTTGAGAAACACCACCATGTAACGGGGAGACCCTGGGCTTTGAGGTCTGAAGGACTTTGCTTTTCATTTGGCTCCACTTCTTATGAGCTGTGGACTTTGGGTGAACTACTTAACCTCCCGGAGACTCAGTATTTACAGGAAGTAGCTTTCTGAAAAATGTAATGTAAGCTATGTAACTGAGTATAAGATAGAGATAGCTCAGGATTATTTCTGTGTAAACAATGTAACTGCATACATTATGGAGAGACTCCTAGGTTACTCTGGGCCGGAGTGCATCCACTGTGCAAGAGAGGGCTTAAGAAGTCACACGAACAATTGCAGACCTCTTTTGGCATCACCTGTGCCTCATGATTACTTTTATCCTCAAAATTACTAATAAAGCTTGATGCTAGGCAAGAACTCTGTACATGAGAGTCAATCCTTACATTACTCATTGCCCAACGTCTTTCTGCAAATAAGAGCAGAGATGAGATTTCATGTTTTTTATGTTACTACACTGATTTATGAGGCATGGTCCACTGGGTCCTTAAGTGGGTAAAGACCACCAAATTTAGAATGTTAGTCAGAATAAAGACACACTTATTTAAAAAAATTTAAGAAATAAATGTCTCTAACCTAAGCCCCTTTTCCTATACTACCAGCCTTGGCAAGCTGTCTCCCATATTAGCACACTCTATGGAGAACCTTCTAAAATATGGCAACCAAGTTAACACTTGTTGGTCTGTGGATTTTTTTCATGAGAGTGGGCAACAACCACCCAGCAGAATAAGCCAGGAGTAGGTAGCTGCCTACTCTCCCATCCACAGCTGTCAGCAGATGGATGTGCCTTACCTCTTCTGCTTTCCACAAAGCAGCCCATTCTCTTCCTAACACACTAAAGGGAAAGTGTTAGAGCTTTAAGACATTATTTTACAAACGCATGTAATTTCTTCTCTAAACATTGGAGTGTATCTAAAATTAGTGAGTGTGACAATGGCAGCAGCCCAAAGAGCAAGCAAAGGAATTATATTACTAAGAGGCATGTCATTTAGATACTCTCTGTCCTGGATCACCTGGCTTAAAAGAAAAGAATCAGATACTCTTTGTCCTGTCTTTTTTTTCTACCGCCCTCTCCTCTATGCATATGCAGGGCAAAGGTGTTTGCTAGCATGGTCTCTGGCATTTTTGTAGGTGCTGATAGTGCTCTTCACAGAAATACTGCCAGACTATCCAGTATTGTGTTTAAACAAATATCTTAAGCTATAAAAATGGACTTGTTTGAAACAATTGAAAAAAAATCAGAAATTAGAAGTAAATATCATAACCTTTTAAAATATGCATGCCAAAGTGTTAGTACTTACCGTTGAAGAGGCAAATGTTCTAAAACTGACAGCAAGGACCCCATCAGACCACTCGTGGGACACTAAATCAAACTGTCCATACAGCTGACCCATGGTGACAGACTTAGGATTTAAAACAATTATTTGAACCTTGTTTTCTTCCATTAGTCCCTTAATGAAAAAAAAATCATTGATTTATTTTGAAGAATACTGTCACTATTCATAGAAAACATAACTGTGTATATAGAAAATCCTAAGGAATCTACAAAGAAACTCCCAGAAGTAAGGAGTGAATTTAACAATGTTCCAGCATACAAGGTCAATATATAAAAATCAATTGTATTTTCTATATAATGCCAATGAACACCTGAAAAATAACATTTTTAAAATACCATTTACAGCAGTATTTAAAAGCTCACAAAATAATTAGGGTGAAATTAGCAAATGTTGCACAAGATCTATAAATCTAAAGCTATAAAACAGGAGTCGGCAATTTTTTTTGTAAAGGGCCAGATAGGAAATACAGGCTTTGCAGGTTTTATATGGTCTATTACATTTCCTTCTCTGTTTCTCTTTCTTTTTTAAACAAATTTTTAAAAATGTTAATACAACATTAACAAATGCCAAGTTTATTGGCATTACAAAAATAGGCTTCAGGCTGAATTTGCCTGAATTTGGGCTATAATTTGCTGGTCCCTCCTACAAAACATTCTCTGAGAGGAAATGAAAAGATCTAAATATAGAAAAATTTATACTTCTCATGGAGTGAAAAGTTAATATGGGTAAATTGTCAATTTCTATCAGCACCCTGAAAGGTGGTCAATGGCATTGTTGCAAGAAATGTTAATATCCTTCAGGCATAAAACTTTTTTTTTTTCAGGTTAATAGACTTAATTTTTTTAGAGTGGTTTCAAGTTTACAAAAAAATTGAGCAGAAAGTACAGAGATTCCCCAGCACAATTTCCCTTATTATTAACATCCTGCACCGGTGTGGTGCATTGTTATGATTGATGCATCAATACTTATACATTATTATTAGCTAAAGTTTATAGTTTATATTAGAGTTTACTCTTCGTGTTGCACAGTTCAATGCATAATGTCATGTATCCACCATTATATTAATGCTATTATATAGAATCATTTCACTGTCCTAAAAATTCCTTGTGTTTCACCTATTTATAATCGTTTATTTTTTATATAAAACAACATAACAAGTTCAACTTTTCCCAACACTGGCTTCTAACTGCCACCCTCA
>NW_012141302.1:2930259-2933013 GCF_000956105.1 Propithecus coquereli | reverse complement strand
CTCATGAAAAAAGAAAGAAAAATCAGGGGAAAAAGCAATAAATTCTTATGGTTTGGAGGGGAGGTGAATGTTGTTGCCAAACTGGTCATTAACATTTTGGGAATGGATCATTTCTGAGGCTGGTCAAATGTCCTGAGATTTCAGGAGCAGATCTGAGGTGGTCATTGGGCTCCACCCTCACCTCGTGATGCACCGTGACTGCCAGTCGAGAAACTTCCCCACCAGCACTTGGCGTTTGGGGCCTGGGTTTTTGTTCTCTCCAGCTACCACCCATTGCCCAGTCTCCAATTTCAGGGGCAAATTGAGTTTCATTAATCAGGAAGTCTTGAGGAAAACAAGTAATGTCTGTCTTTCTATTGCCAGATACAGAAGGCTATGGACCTTACCTCTAGCAAAGAGTAAGTTTCTCGATCATTTCTCTCTCTTACTTTGATTTCATCAGTAAAATCATCCATGAAACAGTCTATTAGATTCATTAGGGACTGTACTAAGTTTGTATCTGAAGTAGGAGATAATTCCTGAAAAGTCAGGGAAAAAAGTCTATAAAACAACTGAAATTAGGCACTAGTTAAAATAGCATTAGCTAATATTTATTAAACTCACTTCAATTTAACAGCCATAGTATCTACAAATAGGTACTCGTATTATAATTCTAGTTTTTTAGGTGGGAAAACTGGATGTCACATTTAGGTAGTGTGTACTCTTTAACCTCTTTTATACTGATTCTCAAATTTAAAAAATTTACTGTTACATGTATAGTTAACCTAATCAAAGATACATAGATTCTGTATTTTACTAATATTATAATCAAAACACAAAAGGCTTTCAGGGAAGGCAATTAATTTGCATATCTAAAATGCGTAATAAATCAAATCCATTTGAGAACATATTTATAAGCCACAGCAGTACTCATAGTAATCTCATCCCTATGAAATACAGTTCCAAGTCTTGGAGCCCACAAAACTGTTGCTGGAGTGCTATAATTGTCGTGCACTTTACTTTTTGGCATCTCACCAAGAAGTTTATAAAATAAATTAAATAATGTGTACAGCTCCCAGAACCAGGCAGCATATGACAAGCTCTCAGTAAATGTTTCTCTTCTTCCCTCTAATGGTTGGCTCTTCTCCAACCATTAGATTCAAATTGCTTCACGACTAACATGTAAAAATTAACTCTCTGAAATTGATTCTCTGAAGATTAGAAGCAGCTGACTTCATATCCAGCCTCTGCCCCGGTACAAGCAAACAGAAATGTCAGCTGAGTTTCTGACTAAGGACGGCATTAAATGTTATGATGCAACACTAAACTACAGGTAGTTATTACTACAAATAAGGCAGATACTTATTACTACTGCACAGTAAATAACAGGCATTCATAATTTCCTCAACAGAGGATAAAAGTGCATATAGAACATTTTAGAAAACTTGCATTAAATGTTTTGTGTTTTGCTACAGACAGGGTTAAGTTCTAGTCACATGGAAAATTAATTTATTTGTAATATCTAAATTCTCTGACAATTCCAGAAAAAAAACAAAACAACAAAAACCCTGTAGCTTATTTTATTATGACCCTCAGTTCATACATGTTTAACTGTTTTCAAAACATGATTGCTTCTTATCTACAACATATTTTATAGTGCCAAACTTCTTGAGAGAGCAGTCTACACATGTGGTTCCCAAGCCATGCGCTGCTTACTGGTACCAGTCCGTGGCCTGTTAGGGACCTGGCTGCAGAGCTCTGCCTCTCCCCCCTCCCCCACCCCTCCAATTTGTCCGTGGAAAAATTGTCTTCCCTGAAACTTAGGAATGGAGGGGGTGCACAGCAGGAGGTGAGCAAGTGAGCTGCGGGCCAGTGAGCATATTTACAGCCATTCCCCATCGCTTGCATCACCGCCTGAGCTCTGCCTCCCACCCTGGCCGTGGAAAAATTGAAATTGTCTTCTATGAAATCTGTCCCTGGTGCCAAAAGGTTGGAGACCATCTACACCCATTGTCTCAGTGTCTCCATATTCTGCAAACAGAGGTGTTTAAGTGCCCTTGTCTCTCTCCTCAAGTACTTTTGCCAGGGTTCCCTCATGATCTACTCAATTGCCAAATTCCAGGGATTTATGTCAGCCCTTTCCTGCCTTCACCTGACCTCTTAGTAGTATCTGATAATACTGACTGTTTCCTTCTTAAGATGTTCTTCCCTCTTCCCTCTCCCTTGTCTAAATCACTGAGATTCTACCTTTTGATTTCTTCTTTTTTCCTCTGGATTTTTCCTTTAGGTAATCCACATTAACATGGTTTGAAATTGCATTTTCCAAACACCTACCTTGAGCCAAACTTCTGTCTCAGGCTCTTCTATTATCTCTTCAACAGCAGGAGAAATATCAGCCCTATTTCCCCTACATTTGTTCCAGAGCCAAAGTCATTCTACAAGACCTTTGGTGAACATCTCCCAAAGCAGAAACTGAGCATACTTGCACTGTAAGTTCCAGCTGGAGAGTTTAAGAGCCTCGCTAGTGCTATGTAAACTCCTGTTGTCACTTTTCTCCCTCTACTTTCTCCCTGCCCCACCCCTAAGTGTGTATTGAAAGAAAGAAAAATGGATCTGCCTACTTTAGGACCTCTTTCCAATCCTTCTACCAGGGCCTGGCTTATTTTAGGAACTTTAGATAATAAAGAAAATTGTAAAAATGGAAATTATTTGAAATACAACAGACCCATCAGAAATAAGAAATAACATGTAACATCTGGGTTTTGTTTGGTTTGT
>NW_012141302.1:2919238-2920569 GCF_000956105.1 Propithecus coquereli | reverse complement strand
AAGTAGAAAGGGTGAAAAAATAGAAGAAAAAAGGGAAGGGAAGGAAAGAAAGAAAATAGCATGGGAAATATAAAAGCAGGAGAAATAGATCACAGAAATATGTAGCATATTAGTTTATATGATAATATTATAAATATAAATGAATTTAAATTCCCCTTAGAAAGGATAAAGACCATTGACCTAGAGAAAATAAAAGTCAAACTATTTATTTTCTATAAAAGGTAAATCATTCATGGACACAGTTAAAGACAGGGGCAGATATATATATGCAGGGAGGAAGTAGGGGTGGCAATATTGAAATTAGACAAAGTAGATCCAAGGCAAATAACAGAATAAGTAAATAATTTTAATGGGAGACTCCACAATGAAGATATAATGATCACAAATCCTGTATAGGCTACAAACATTGAAATATGTGAAGTAAAAACTATTCAAAATATAAGAAGAGGTAAACAGAAATGCAATATTAGTTGGAGAATTTAAAACAGCCCCATCCCTTTAACATATCAAAGTAGACCAAAATGTGTTGTATATAAGAATTTTGAATAATATCATTATATATGTATGCACATATTTACACACACACATTCCAATTCAATACCATTAGAAGCTAATAACAAAAGTTTACATTAGAAATCTAACTACCCAGAAAATAAAAAATACTCTCCTAAACTATTAAAGGAAAACTTGCAGATTTTTCTGTGTTTGCAAACATTACCTTTAAAATTTAAACAAATAAGAAAGAAAAGCTCAAAAGGCAAATTCTTTTTATGGCATATACTTTATATGCTGAACTTCTTATTTGCTTAATTTTACTTTTCTGATTTTATTTTCTCTTTGACTCATTTTTCTCAGGATTTTAAGTTGCCACATTGAAAGTATCTTTCAAAATGACAGTACATTCTATCTTGCACAAAGCTGATTATAAATAAATTAATGCATTAATAACATACTTGCCTTTTCACATATATCATTTAGTGCTCCAGCTAAGACGCGATACGCACTGGTTTTTCCTCCAAATGGTTCTCCAACAATCATAAAACCATGACGCACAATCATCATTTCATATATCTGAAGAATCTTCTCAGAAAAGAATGGAGTCATTTGCAAATTCATGGCAGCACAATTGTCTTTAATAGCTGCCAACAAATCATTGTAATCTGGTTTTGGTAATTTCACCCCAGGAAACAAATCCGAGGTAATTCCCTGATGATAGATGATTTGGAGGATTTATATTGAATATACATACTTAACATTGATGGAAATAGAGCCATTAAGTAATAATAATTCAACAGTGTTTTTAACAGCTTTATAGAGGTGTGGTTGACATA
>NW_012141302.1:2842630-2918058 GCF_000956105.1 Propithecus coquereli | reverse complement strand
AGAAAAGACTCTTTTCAGCAAATTATACTAGGAAAACTAGCCATGCTCAAAATAATTAACTTTAATCCATACTTCAAACAAATACAAAAATTAGTTTGAAAGCATTTTAATGGATACATCATAGTGGGTTGAATATTGTCCCCCAAAATTTCATGTCCACCCAGAGCCTCAGAATGTGACCTTATGGGAAAAGAGGGTCTTTGCAGATGTAATTAGTTAAGATATTGTTATACTGGCTTAGGGTGGACCCTAAATCCAGTGACCAGTGTCTGTTTTAGAGAACAGAGGAGAGCGATTTAGACACAGAGACACAGGGAAGGAGGCCACCTCACGATGGAGGCAGAGACTGGAGTGAAGCAGTTATAACCGAAAGGTTTCAGGGAGCCACCAAAGCTAGGAAGAGGCAAGGAAGAATTCTTCCCTAGAGCCTTCAGAGGGAGCATAGCCTCCCAACACCTTGATTTCAGACTTAGACCTCATATGGGGAAGAGGAAAGGAATGACACCAAATGATATTACGGAAACTTTAAACATTATTCTAACATTTCCTCTCTAATCTTAAAGTCATCTCACTCTTTTAAAGAAATTAAGTTTATTTATTTTATTTCTTCAGTCATTAATCGGACATTTACCAAGTGCTGTACCTGTACTGTGCTAGGAATTCAGTGTGTGTTAGAACAATCACTTTTCTTAACAGAGCCTATATTCTAGTGGAATTTATAAGCAAACATTTTGTAACTTTTGTGTGCTCATTATATTCTGCAGCAAAAAAGGTACTATTTTAGAATCCCAAGTTGTTGAAAGTCATCCAAAGCAACAAAACTAGCTAAACACACTTCAAATAAAACACGGAATGATCTGTTTCCCTATACTGTGTCATTGTTTTCCATAGTGGAAGTTCTCTTGGGGAGCTTTGCCAACTTGGACATTTGATAAATACATTATTATAAGAGTTTTGATACATTGGAATAATAAATGTTCTTACCTCGAAGAGTGGTAAATCATGGGATAAAAATTTTGGCAGATTTACATCAATGATAGATCTAAGCAGCAAAATTTCTTCATTTTCATTTGGATATTTCAGCTAAAAGAAAATATTCTCATGATTATATCCGCATCTGCTAGCTGCACCTCCCTTTCATGTCCACATACAAAAAAATTATAGGCAATTTAAACAAATGCAAAAATGCCCTTATTTCTTTTCATTTTATTGGATTGTTGTTAATTTTAGAAACTGACACTTACACTTGTTGAATTTTTTTTACTACCTTATAATAAAAACCTAGGTTGAACTAACTACCTTTTCACAGAAATGCTAGGCAAAGAGATATTAACCATGAATTCAATATAATTTGGGAGTTGCCATCGCTTATATATTGGGCAGAGCTTGCTTATCCTATGTATTCAAGACTAGTAATGGGTTGATTAAAAATTATTGAAAGTGGGCAATCATTTTGAAGATGTATTTAAATTTAAAAAATATTCATTCATTTGCCTGTATTTCCATGCCAAGGCCTTTTCTGTGAGTGTAGAGTTCTGTATCTTTTCTTTTTTTTGCAAAACAACAATGCATCATCTACTCTGTCCCATTATGTGTTTTGTTTTGTTTTCAAAGGGGATAATGCTCTTCAAAGATACTTGTAACACAATTTAAGTGTATCACCCTTATAAACTTTTAAGTTTATTTTTTCAGTTTGGTACACTTTTCTCATCTGCATCTAATTCAAAGGCAATGTTTTAGCATTTCATCTTTACTGAGGTTTTCTTAAACAATGAACTTAGTTTTCATAGAAACAAAATCCTTCTTTTTATGCTTATATATCATCAGTTTCCCCATCACGTAATGAAATGAAATAATAACAATAACATGTCCAATTGGCTTCAAAAAGCTTCAAGAACAAGCAAACTAGCTCTAAGTAAGGACTACAACTCATCTGACAGAAGCCAAAAAAGGACAGAACAGGCAATGATGCTGGCTGTGCTCACCATGCCGCCACGTGTGTTAGCGAGTTCCACAGGGGGGAAAGGCTGGTTAGGGCGCTAAGTCAGTATAGTAAAGGATGTTAAGACAACTTACATTAGATTCTAAAACATTTGTGGTATAGCCAAAGTTTACTAAAAATATGAGCTCTGAACTTGTTACTCATAATAGCGTGAACAAAAATCTAAATTCAGAATTCTTTTACCCAACATCTCATTCCAAAGTTTCTCCTCGCCTTGCATCTAAGTTTCCAGAACCCTCTCCTTTTTCTCTAGAATCTTTCTAACTAATAAATGCCATCTTCATACTTAACTGGCTGCAACTTTACAAAGTCTGTGAAGCCTGGCATTCAGATCCAGTCTCTGAATCTCCAGAGCTCCCCAATGCGAGAGCTAGTCCTGTTCATCTGGATTTTATCTTTGGATCAATCTAACTGCACATAAATTATAAAATGTCAGAAGTCTCTTTTGCTATTTGAGAGGCTATTATTTTGAAGATAATGTCTAAATTGTCTCTTGATATAACAGAAACAAACTTCAAAATATTCAGGCCAAAACATTCAACAATTCTAAATCAGCTTTTGACAAAGAATGATAGGATTCATTTGCAGGATTCATTTGCTACGTAACTTTAATAGCTCAATTCCATAGTCAAGATTTCAGTGATGACATACGCTAGGACAATGCATTATCTTTCCCATTATCTGACCACAATGTAATCCTGACAAGCTAAGTTAATACAAATTGTTGCTTCTAGTCATTTTTGTTTATTGCAAAAAACAATGACTTGAAGTTACGTTAGGCTAATGTGAAATAGAATATCATCACTATATATCAGAATTCTTGATAACATTATTATAGAAGATAAAAATGCATGCCATCGTTCTTAATAATGTAGAATGTATTTTAAAATCTCTATCTTCTACAAATCATGAATGTGAAAATTTTGCAAACTCCAAGGTCACAGTTTGCATTTTGCTATTAACTGTAGCCTATCTTGTTTTCATAAAGAACTAGCTAATATACAGTTATATTTCATGGTCCCACAAAATATTTTCAATGAAAAGTTAGCCAAATCTTAAAGTATTTGGGTTTTCATATATACAGTATGATTTAGACCATTTTGAATGCAAACATTATACTGCAAATCTATTACTGCTAGTTGACAGTTGGCTATAATTGTTTAATTATATTAAGTGATAATATTTAGAAACTTTTGGATATATTTATTAGTTATACTTATAATTTCCTTTAATGTTTCATATGTAACATAGACTGAAATCCTTGAAAATATTTCTAAGAATCCTTGGTAGCTCCCAGTTTCATATTAAAAAGTTATAGAAGAGAGCTCAAATCACTAAGAATTACATGTGCAATCATTCTGTAAAATCACCTAAAATCATTATAAAAACAAATCAACATGTGCAAAATAATACATTTTTAAGTACAATAATTGATTTTTTTTCCCGTCAGTTAATGAAACCAACCAGTTATTGGAACTCTGTGAAGACGTACAGACCTGAGATTCATACATGGGAAATTTACAACCAAGCAACGTTTGTGTTCTCTACCTTTAGATTCCCAGCAGCGGTCAGCACTGACTTCACAGCTCTCATTCCATAGTCGTAGTGATGTTGAGATGACAACTGCTCCGAACACAAGCGATATGTAGCCACGATTTTTATGGACAGTGGCCGAGCAGTGACAAACCCACAGGAGTACAGGACTATTTCGGCAATCATGGCGTAGTCAGGCACCATCATTGCTACTGTCCGAAAGAGAGCCTATGGGTGTGTAGAAAAGGTGCTTTTAAAAAGACCATCATAAAATAAGCCAAGCACAGAAGGATGAATACTACATGTTCTCCCTCATATGGGGAAGCTAAAAAAGTTGATCTCATAGAAGCAGAGTGAAGAATAGAGGTAACTAAAGGCAGGAAAGGGAAATGTTGGTTAACAGATACAAAAATACAGCTACACAGGAGAAATAAGTTCTAGTGTTCTATGGCACTGTAGGGTGACTACAGTTAACAATAATTTATTCTATATTTTTAAATAGCTAAAAGAGAAGATTTTGAATGTTCCCAACACAAAGAAATGATAAATGTTTGATGTGATAGATATGCTAATTACTGATTTGATCACTATCCATTGTATACATGTATCAAAATCCCACTCTGTACCTATATATATACAATTATTATGTGTCAATAAAAATAATTTAAAAGGCAAAAATATATATAAATAAGGAGATTTGGAAATTCAAAAAATAAAATAAAAATACCATCATAATGACAGCCTTGCTCTTTATTCCATAACATGCTATGACTTTATAGCTTTTCTGCAACAATATTAAATTTTAATGTTCAAATCATATAGATAAAAAACAATTTAAAAATTGACTTCCTATTATATAATAAATATGTCATTAGCTTTTTGTCTAAATTCTTTTTCATGTAAGTGTTAATTTTCAATTACATTATATTCTTCCTGGGAAGCAACATGTTACAGGAGAAAGAACATCAGATTCTGCCAGGATGTTTAAAAGCCAGGTTTCTCATCTGGGCTGGTGAGTGCCTACTGTTGGGAGACAGGGCTTCAAGCAAGGATCTCTAGGGATCTACTTAATTATATAATCTAGGGCTAATCAGGTAACCCCTAATAACAAGACTATGTTAAATAAGTGATATATTTTCAGAAATTCCTAATCTTTTTGAGTCTGTAGTCAACATGTCAGTCTTTCAGCAAGCATAATAAAGAAAACTGGAAATAAGTCATAGATAATTATTATTAGAGATAAATCAATTTTCCAAATTATAAAGATAATTTTTTCTCATGATCTTTTAAATATCCTGAGACACATAAATGTATGTGATGGCAAGTAAATAGAAAACAAACAGACTTTAAAAGAATAAACATATAAGAAAATTTAGGTGTAGAATATTAGTATGTATCAGGACTCACTTCAATAGCTCATGTATTAAAACATGACTTTCTTACACTAAAGAGTGAAAACAATATTCTAGGGGGGAAAAGAAGCTCCAAAAACGAATGACAATCATATTCAGATAGTTTGTAAATACTTCTGGGAATTAGTTGAATTACCAAAAACATAAGGTAGATAGAAAATAAGAGCATCCTGCTTAAGGGATCTATTATGATTCTTCTAAGTTGAGAACAAATGAAAGATTTACATCAAGTAGGATACTTCCAATGTGTTACATTAATTAGTAGTTAGAGGCCTTAGTACTGCTATTTTATCAACAGCAGTGCTATTCTTTTTTACATTCTTTTACCATTAAAGAATGGAAAAGGTAAAATGTTTAAACATATAGGTTGAGCAAATAACTTGGAAAGGAGATGCTTAAGCAAGTTTTCTAACCACTACACAGGTGAAGAAAAAAGAAAGCAAGAGAATTGCTGCTCTATGGGTGGTACCTCTTTCAAAGGGTAGCTTCTCAAAAACTACCTTCTCAATGAATAAAAGAGACAATGACTGAATTAACGAATCAGTTGGCCAATCAATGACTAGGTTAAGGTGATATAGTCTTTCTACAACAGTACAAATTGCTACTACTTTAGGGTCAACATCCATACTGTGTTGCAGGTTTCCCTCTGACAACCCCGGGTATTTCACAAATTCCTATTTACATTCTCTCAGTATTATTAGCAATAGGTGGTGGAACACTATGAAACAGGCATGTTGGTGACTAGAAAAACAAAAAATAAAGGGAAAGAAGTTTCAAGAGAGTATCATGATGTTCCACTTATTAAGAGTCCTCCACCAAAGATTTAACATTGCTACTTATTTATCACAGTGAAAAGCATCCTGATCACAATATGTTTTAAGCCTGATCCAGTGATTCTCAATCAGGGTGAGTGACATATTTATATAATATGGCTTGATTTTAGATGTGTTAGAAATAATTTGTTAGTAATAGCAGTAAGTTTGAAGATAATTTAGTTAGTACTTTATAAAAAAATTGGATTCTAGATTAACCAATGACATACATTCTTGAGTGTGAAAACAAAGGGGTACATCTAGATCCAGGACTTGAATAAATGCCAGTATATGTAATCAATGTGAGCATAACCCTTCATGTATATCTCAGCAGAAATAAATAATTGAGAATAGTTGTTCTACTGCTTCTGCCCTATTGATGGAAGAAGAAAGGTGGTACGTAAAGAAGTATGTATATTTCCTGGAGTATGTTTTCAAAGGATTCCATATTGGCATAAAAAAAAATTCAAGCAATAACTTCTTACCATTTCTTTCTAAGAAATTGGAAATAGATTTCATGAATATGTTGATCTGCTCAGGAATCAGCTTGATTTTAGTTGAGTGAAATGGAGGACTAAGGATCTACTTTGCTTTTTTCCTTCAATACTACTGGGGTGTTTTATCCTATGTATCAGGTTATTAGCTTTGTGACACCGGGAGATCCAGGATATGCCTGTTTTACCATGACATCTAACACTTAACTATTCTGAAATGATCACTGTGTATTGATTCTTCACAATAGTTTCAATTTAAAATACAGGTTCTCTAAAGTGGAAATGTGTTTAAGAAATTGCTTTATTACGCAGGTTTTGTCTAGATGTAACAGGATGTCAAAATGGGACTCTTTCTGCATGACATGATATAATACGTATCAGTTACCAAAGTGCATGTGATCTGCCCACTATGCAATATTTACAAACAAAATGTATTCTATCCTTGAACCTTCTCGTCTACCTGTAGATCACAACATATTTGAGAGAGTAAGGAAGGAGGGAGGATTTGTGAAAATATATCCTTTGAAGAAAGCTGCTGTTATGTTGTGAGTCCCCACAACCCCCTTCACTACCCCCAAGTTCAGTGAGAGCTTGGAAGACATCCCACATTTGGGGAAATATGGATCAGTGCCAGGCTCACGTCTGAGAAAGCAAAAGTGGCCTGTGGCCGCAGGTTTAATGCCCAGAGTTTGTTGAGACAAAGGACACATGAGCTGTACGTGATACAGAAAAGGGCCAAGCTGGAGCCATTTTAAGTCTTGCCCTAGATACTACCTGGCAGAGTGAGCGCTCTCTAACGGTGATGTTTATGTGGAATAAACCAGAGATCCAGGCAGAGAGAAGGGAATAACAACTGGAGAGATAGAATCCATTACCCAAGTCTTGGGAGGTACAAGTAGAGACCTAACAGAGGAGTCCAGGAAGAACCCATAGACATGTGTACAATAAGACTCAGCTATAAACCTCTGCCAGGTCCAGGAACTTCACCCAGAAGGTCATATCTGAACTGTAGGTATATTCAATGGTTCACTGCTAGTTTAAAGACAAGTATGAATTTGTCAGGCAGGAAAGTGGTGGTTTAGCAAAACACTTGAGAGAAAAAACAGAATGTGGAAAGGCCTGAGATGTTCGGAGGCTAGCGAGGCCCAGTGTAACAGACATGCAGGGAAATGGGGGGACAGATGCAGTTGGGTCCTAATGCCAAGGCTCTCATAGATTATACTAAGAAATTTGAATTTTATTCTATAGGCAAAAAGGAGCCCAGCAGTTTTTTAAGGGTGGAAATTATATGATTGGATTTTTTTTGATAGATAACATTGGTAGCACTGTAGTGGGAAAATCATTACAGTGAATTTCAGTGGGGAAGAGACTGGTGATGAGTGAGCTGTTGCAATAAGACACACTGGAGAAGACAGATAGGGCGTGGCAGTAAGGTGTGGCAGTGGGACCAGACAGGTGCAGAAGGCATTATAGGACTTTTGTGAAATAGGATTCCTGGGCTTTGGTGACTGACTGCACCAAGTGAAGAAAAGGGAGGTTTCAAGGATGATTCTGAAGATTGGTAATGATAATTTCTGGGCTCCACTGGAATTTTTTTTTTTTAGAAATATGTAACTCTTTCATTTCAGACGCGTTAGGATTTACCAGTTTTCATTTGTTAATCATGTCTTCCTTCACTAAGGTGAAGTACTAAAACAACCGCTCTAACATAAATGAAATGGAATGGAAATGGAAAATACAAAATGGAAATACAAAAATACCTGGCAACAATTAGTCATATCAAAAGTCTTTTTGGTAGAAAAGAGAAATTGCTCATTTAGTGTGAGAAGCTGTCAGTCTAAGTGAAGTATGGAAGGAGTGTAAGATTTAGTTAGAAGACTTGGTTTTGGATCCACAATTACCATTGCATTATTCTTTAATGTTATTCTCTACGCAAATACCATAAACATGCAGTTCACCAGACAAGGATATAAAATGGCTAACAAAGATATGGGGGAAATGTCATATTTCACTAATAAGCAAAGAAGTTGTTTTTTTTTTTTTTTTTAAGTGAAGGGCTGGTTAATTCAATTAAGAAAATGTTTTGTTCTTTTTTGCCCAAAAAACACAATTGGTGTGGGGTATCTACGAAAATTGAGAATTGACATGGGATGTAAATTGTTTCAACCTGTCTTAGAAGGCAATTTAGCGACACAGTTCTTGGTCCTATGATCCTACCTAAAGAAATGCTTTAAAATAGAAAAAAACCTTAAGTAAAAACTGTCCATTGTGATATTATTTACAATCAGGAAAACTAAAAGCAACCTAAATGTCCAATAGTGAGATAAGTTTCAGTAAATTTATTTACAGTTTGAATTATGATTATAAAGATGGGAACATTCTCATATTATAATATTAACTTGAAAAAAACCCACCCAGCATACAAAACTATCTGATTCCAACATTGTAAAAAAGGCATTTAAAATTGGGGAGACACAATATAGTAAGTAGCAGAATGGGTAACTTCTTAGTTTTTTTAATAGTTTCTAATTTTTTATAATTAGCACTATTTTAAAAATATACATTTTGGAAATTGCACCTGATGTGCATATTTATTTTCTAAAAATACTCAAACCTTTAAAAATTACTTTCTAAAATATTATAATGACTAAAAAAAAAATTTGCATAAAATTCCAAGACAGCCTATTCTTTCTTTTCATATATTAACTCTGTAAATTATGGAAAAGAAATAGATGATAATAATTACTCTCTCCATACCTTCAGGTTGTCTGGCAGTTCTGATCTCCCAGCATACCCGGGGTTCATTGTTATGAAGACAGCACACGTGGGGTCAAGTTTTAGTTCAGTTCCTTCAAATACTAGTATCTCAGCACCTGCATTAATGCCTGCAGGTAATCAGGAATGAAATGACTTAGTAATACCTCATGTAAATGTGACTTGGCACCATTCGTTACCTCTCATATTTCTTTTATTTTTACATAATGCAAAGACAGACTAGTCCATTACCTCTTTGGATAGTAAGGATTTGTTGAGCAACCACAGAAAGTACTTCCAAATCAATTCTGTTAAACTCATCAAAGCAAGCCCAGGCTCCACAAGATAACAGTCCCTGCAATAAAAGAGTAATGAAAATTTTCAACTTTATGTGATTGGCTATTGCATTGAAATGTTGCATTTTCACCTGATCTTTTCAAGTATTTAATATCCTATCAAGGAAATTGCTTATTCACCTTTATCTTTAAAGACAGCTTATTTTTTTCATTACCAATTCATTATTCTGCAGGAACAAAGCATTTGATCAACTGGAAAATTTTCCAACTGATTTTTTCCTACTTTCTGTGTTTTTCTTATCATTTAGATCGATATATATCTGTAATTTCAAAGTTTTTCTTGTTTTTTATTTACAAGCTGATTTTATTTGCTTTTTCCATGTGGATGCTATAGAATGGGTTATGATAATCCTCTAAATAAGATGACTTCAGTTGCCAATGTAACTGCTTTGTGATTTGAGCACCTTAGTAATTAACTAACATAGTTTAAGGCTCCAATTTGCAATTCTAACCCATAGTGGCCTCACAAATGTGTGCCATTTGGTCATAAGGAAAAACTGGAAAATCAAGCATGTGTAGCTTCGTCTGAACTCATATTTACTTTTTCTTTTTTTTTGAGACAGAGTTTCCCTCTGTCACCTGGGTTAGAGTGCAGTGGCATCATCATAGCTCACTGCAACCTCAAACTTCCAGGCTCAAGTGATCCTCTGCCTCAGTTCCTGAGTAGCTGGGAATACAGGAACGCACCACCACGCTTGGCTCAGGTTCACTTTTTAAAAACATCGAAAAATTCAATACACATTTATTGAACATACATTTTATAATGTGTGTATGTCTGTGTGTGTTTTTCATTGAGTACACTGCATGTGCCAGGCATGATTCATGGCATTTCGTACATATCTCTTATACAAGCAAACTAAAGGGTATACCATAAGACTGTGGTCCCCAACTCCCCGGGCCAGGTACCGGTACCAGTCCGTGGCCTGTTAGGAGCCTGGCTGCACAGCCACAGCAGGAGATGAGTGAGGGCAAGCCAGCAAAGCTTCAACTGTATTGATAGCTGCTCCCCATCGCTCACATCACTGCCTGAGCCACTCCTCCTGTGAGATCAGCAGCTGCATTAGATTCTGCATTATGGTGAGTTGCATAATTATTTCATTAAATATTACAATGTAATAATAATAAAGTGCACAATAAATGTAATGTGGCCAAGCGTAAGTGGCTCACACTTATAATCCTAGCACTTGGGGGGCCAAGGTGGGAGGATCACTTGAGGACAGGAGTTCAAGACCAGCCTGAGCAAGAGCAAGACCCCATCTCTACTAAAAAAAGGAAAGAAATTAGCGAGGCAACTAAAATAGAAAAAATTAGTCAGGCATTGTGGTGCATACCTGTAGTCCCAGCTACTCAGGAGGCTGAGATAGGAGGATCACTTGAGCCCAGGAGTTAGAGCTTGCTGTGAGCTAGGCTGATGCCACGGCACTCTAGCCCAGGCAACAGAGTGAGACTCTGTCTCAAAAAAAAAAATGTAATGCCCTGAATCATCCCAAAACCATTCCCCCAGCCCCTGTCCATGGAAAAATTGTCTTCCATGAAACCAGTCCCTGGTGCCAAAAAGGTTGGGGACTGCTGCCATACGAGATGTTAAGTAATTAGCACAAAGGCACACAGCTATTTGCAGCTGATCTGGGATTTGTACACAGTTCATACTTTTGAATGAACATTGATTAAACAGGGACTCTATGCATGTCAAAGAATAGTACATTTCCATTATTTAAAGAAGATGCGATCTATGACTTTTACTTCTAATGTATGATTAGAAATCAGAGTGAACAAAATGCTTAGGAAGTCACATATTCAAACAGTAATACAATATGTGAGATTCTTGGTAGTAAGGACTCTAATTTTGTACCCCCATTATTTGGCATGATCCTAACACAAAGAAGGTATCCATAATCAATAAATACTTACCAATAAGCAAATTTAATACTATTAGGTGTATGAATCTAAATAAGATAATTAAGAATTCATTATATAGATTCAAATATTGAGTGATACATCAAATATTTCCTTAGACATTTAGGAAAAGAATGGCTATTCAAACTACATGTAGAATCCTTTAGTTTTGCTATTTATTTCTTAAAATAATCATTATAACACGGTTGTTAATCATTACAGAAGATAAATTAAAATGTTAATTGGTCATTCAAATGTTTTCTTGGTATTTTATTAATTATAATTTTGACCTTTTAAAATTCTCTTTCTAATTGTTTCAGCATCACAAATGTGGAGTGATTTTAAACCCCAGATCTGTTATATAATGATCAGGCCATATTTCAGTCAGGAACAGTTTACTACATGGGTTAGAGTTGGTATATTCTATTTTGCTAGTTTGTTTATTTTTTAAAACGTTAACTTTTTCTGGAAAAAATTTGGAAAAGAAAACATTACAGAATCTTTAGAACGTACTTTGAAAATTAAAGAAAACATAAATAAATAAGAAAGAACCTATAATCCCAAATGGATTATATGCATCAACAAAAATAAATAAAACTTTAAAAAAGGAAAAACAAATAATAAAACAAGGACAAGTTTACTGAAAAAGAATAACTAGAATGTGTTTATAAAAGTAAATTATTGAATCATAATAACTTGTTGATAATAAGATCTGCCTGTTAAAGGAGTCTTTAGAGTCCCACAACCTTTACATGATGTGGTGGTTCTCAAACGTTTATCTGCCTCAATGTATTTAAGGGACACTTGTCATTCCTATCAGTAATAATGATCCATTATAGGAGGCACTGGAGAGGGAGCTCCTCCCCAAATAGGCTTTTGTTATAACCTCCCTTTCCTTGAGAATTAGTGAGATAGAGCTTCTATTTTTACTTTTACTTAAGCTACAGTAAATCTTTTACTTGAATTCAATTATGTTTCATTATAAATAGGCTTCCTTTCTGATCAGTCATCCTAATGTAAAAAAATGAGGAATCAATTCAAACCTTAAAGAATTTTCCTAAAGCCAAATAATCTAACCCATCAGAGCAGTTGAAAACGACACATTGTTTGGCTACAGCTTTTGCCAAATCCTTGGTAGTTTCGGTCTTCCCAGTGCCAGCTGGACCCTCAGGTGCTCCTCCAAGGTGCAAGTGAAGGGCTCCAAATAAGGTTCTGAAATGCATTAAACAGACAATCTTTGTAGAATAATGATTTTTTTTCATGTATTAAGCAGAGGGAATGTTTATACTAAGAACTAAATTTGTCATAATAATTTCTTCCTTCCCACTAACCTCTGAAAAATCTGATAGTCCATTACTTTGTTTGTTATTATATTTTACTTCTGAATAGCTGTATATATGACAAATTCAAAACAAATTCACTTTTGAAATTCAATGCTGACTTCTGGCCAACATGGAGAATTCAACTGACCCTGAACCACCAATTCCCCTACTATAAGCATAGAGAAATGTTACGTAAAAGAAAACAAATAATAATTTAAAAATACATGGCCATTTTTGAAAGAATGAAAGGGAAGTTACCAATGCAGAGGGGATGCAAACCTGGAAAAGTAATTGGACACTAAAAGATTGTTTTGGGATTGGTATACAACCACAAGTATATTTATGCTCACATAGAAACAGAAAATAACCCCTCATAACTGAGCAAAGTGGAGGAGCTGGAATGGATCCACCTATGTAAATTCCAGAAGCTTTGAAAGGCCATCTTATCTCCGAATTGGAGCTAGAATTACTCCAGCAATTTGCTGGAGAAAGAAAGAGAAAAGTCAAGTGGGGAAGGGACAAGGAAGCTTACCGTTCATGCAAGGCCTAATGAAAAGCCTACATCATTTATGGGGAAAAAAGAGGTCCAACTTTCCATTATCAATGGGCACATTAACCAAACTGAGAAATTAACATTAACATTTTATCCTACACCAGAGAAAACTCTAGAGCCCTCCTCAGACATAAAAATAAAACTGCTCCCCATGGACACCGCCTACAAATGACAACAAGCAAGACTGTATGGGGAAATAACCCTTACTAAAATGAGCTCACAGTTAAAACTCAAGAGAGAGAGAGAGAGATCAGAGTTTGGCATCAGACTTGCTGTAGCAAAAGTAAAGGGAAAAAGGTCTTGGAATGTTATTATATACATGACGTCCTGCCCTCTTTGGTATCCTAGTATTCTGTTAAAAGAGATTTTAAATAAAAAGCAATAGACACCAGAAAGCTGTGAGAGAAAAAAAGAAGCCAATTTTATAAAAGAGACAACTTGAAATTCTAGCAATTAAAAATATAATCGTTGGACTTTTAAAACCTCGGTGAACAGGTTAAATAGAAGAATAAACATAAGAGAATTAGTAATTATGCACCGAAAATCACTCGAAGAGGTACAGAAACTGAACATAAGAAAAGTTAAGATGCACAGAGGAAGGAAGGAAGAAAATTGTGAAGAAGCAAAATTTAAACAGCAATGGCTAAGAACTTTCCAGAATTGAAGACATGAATTATAAAAGGCCCAAGTAGAATAAATAAAAAGTAATCCACATCTAGACCATCACAGTGAGCATCAACAATAAAGAGAAAATTTTAAAAATTACAATACAGATAAGAAAATGACCTACAAAGGAATAATAATTAGAATAACAAACTTCTCAGCAATAGCAACGGATGACCACAAGAATAGAATATTTGAAGGACTGAGGAAATATTATTCATCTATAGTTCTATACCTAGCTAATCTAGCATTTAATAATTGAGTAAAGACAAAAAAGAGGCATTTTTACACAAGATTGATAGAGCTCACTACTTACAGAGCCTCACTGAAATGATTATTAAAAGATCTTGCCTAGTAAGGAGAAAATTAAACCAGAAGTAGACAAAGCAAAAATAAATGACGAGTAGAGAAAAATGATAAAAAAGTTTTGGTAAACCTATATAAATATTAACAGTAAAAATATGTAACACTATATTAAATAGGGCTCTTTCTATCTCAGAACTTTGATTAAAGCCTCAAGCTGAGAACAATAAATATCAGATCATCTTATCTTATAGATAGTGAAATTGGACTGGTACCTTGCCTATCATCAGGGAGTATAAAAAGTAGATAGACAGATTGTAAATGAGAGGCCAGAAGTGAGGATTTCTTTGATTCCTTTGGAAAGAGTTGGTAGTGTGTTGTGTTTTTCAACTCTCATTGTATGGTGACAGAAAGAGCAGCAATTTTCCTCTCCCAAGCTAACTCAGGGACCTTTAGAGAACTACCCAGAAAGCCTGGCACATTATCTGCCCCCTGCAGTTTGTGGAACACAGGAAGTGAGAGTTGATTGACAACCTAAAATGTTTCAAGTCAGGAGGATGCCTGGAGCTTCTCCTGATGGCAGAGCAGAAGAAAAGGGGGCAGTAAGAGAGATGCACTCCTACTGCTGGCAAAACAAATGTGTGTGTCATTATGCCAGATCTTTGAGTCATACTCCTTGTGCTGGAGGCCCAGCTGGAATTGAAGAGAATCCCAAAGAGAGGGTCTGTGTTGGGTGACCCTCAGACAGAGCCTAAAGCAACAGTAGACAGCAGGCAGCCCCAGAAGGTGTTTTCCACAGGTGGGAGAATCCACTCATTTGGGGCTTCAAAGAACCCACAGAAGCATCCCTTGGAAGATCTGGCACATCTGGATTTGTGCCATCACCAAGACATCACTAAACAGCCAAGAGATAGTGGTCACACAAGATGCCCATCACGTACAAACCTACATTTTCTTTTCCTTCTCCTTTCCCCCATCAAACCCCAATAGTGTGGGAACCAAAAGATAAGCTATTGATGGATGAATGCAAGGATAAGGATAAAAAAATTGACCACATTTACCTTCCCAAATTCAGGCTCTGAGCCTGAATCAGGTTTGAGCTGATGGAAAAGGAAAGTTTTAAATTGGATGAGAAATATTAACTTTGATATTAGACCTAAGTGGATTTTTACTACCTGATAAAAAAATTAACATTATTCATTAATATTTTAAAGTGACCAGAAAAGCTATGGATCTACCCTAGATTTCATCCAGGAAAGAGAAATATTTGATGGAGAAAGTTTAAAAGAACAGTGATAAATTGCTTTCTGCTTGCATCCTGAGACTGGTTTATTCAATAAACTAGTTAAAATGACTAATTTTTCAGAAAGAAATTAAAAGACAAAGTTTAATTTAGTATTTAACAATAATTTGGAATATGAGTGATAGGAACTTGGAGTTAAAGTAGTTAAAGCCCTTTTTTTATTCAGAAATAGGATAGAGGTATTTATTAACTTTAGATTTCATTAAGTGAAATAGACATTTTTAAAGTGTAAGATAACCTTTAAGGGAATGAAACAGAATCTTATATCATAGCCTGTATCATATCCCATATCATATCCATATCAGATAAGATGAATGAACAAAAAAAATGTAACCACTTAATAAAAGATACAACAAGAGGCAAAGAAAACAAAACAAAATAAAATTTAATACTTGGGGAGTATAAAGCACAAAATAAGATGATTTAAATAAGTCCAAATAGCTTAGTAGTTACATTAAGCGTAAATGGATTAAACTCACCAGCCAAAGGATACAGAAACCCTTTGCATTTTGATTGGGTAAGTCCCCTCATTCTTCCATATTAGATTTCCTAATATAAGATCTCCATCTATACTTCATGTTAACAAATTAGTTAGTAGGAAATTCTTCCATGAACTTCCATTTCCATCTGGATTACATATACCTATAGCACCTAATGTTCACCGCTAATATTTTGATTAGTACATTGTCTTGTTTTCTAATCTGCCTTTCCCATCTGAAAAATATCTGAATACAGAGATTCTATCTTTTCTCTATTAAGAGTACTTCTAGAGTATGTGGTACATAGTAGCTAATTAACAGTGCTTCCTGAATTATTGAAATTTAAGAATTATTTTTTCTCACAGTTACATGGTGTGTACACACATATATGTTGAATCTAAAGGGATTCCAATATTGTAAAATCTATAAAGGCTTCAGCTGGGTACAGAGTAAAGCCATAAGCAATAGCACTAAAAGATCATATGTAGATTCTTCAAGTGATTGGGCCTGCCCCTATGCCATGCAAGTGGTATAATATAAAAGTAGATTCCAGTTCTACTGCATTGTTCTTGGCCTTAATCCTGAACCACTGCCCTGATTCATTGCATGCTCCATAAATCATACTCCTACCAGGCCAATGAGGAAGACCCAGACATTAAACGCTATCCTTTATCTGAAAAACATCATTATTTTAAATAAAACATGTGAACAGCCTTACTGTTTATAAAAAATTTATAACTCTAATCATTGTCTAGGAAGCAATATAATGTAAAACTGCCCTTCAGTTTATGGGTGTTCAATACATGTTACTAAATGCCTACTTCATGCCAGGAAATGTGTTGGTGCTGGGGATAGAGGAAAAAATAGGGCACAAATTTTGTCCATGAAAAGACTACAACAAAGAACACAAAGTACATAAAACATATTTTCAATCCATTATCATGAGTGCTAAGACAGGAAAAGACATCAGGTGTGATGGGAATCACAGAGGAGAGATTCTAAATGTAGCTAGGAAAGTCAAAGTAGGCCACCTATAAAAGATGAGGTCCTGAAGGATTAAGTAGGAGTTAAGTCATATTCACTGGGGAACAAAAAAGAGGAGAACTTGACAGGAAAATGAGACAAGTATATGCAAAGGTACAGAGTGAAGAAGTAGAATGGTATATATAAGAAAGAGTTTGGTGTTACTGGAGTGTAGAGTTCAATGGAGAGATCATATTGGTCCTCATATGCTATATTTGTACTTAGCAAGTGGGAAGATATTTAAGCAGCTAGTAGGGTGGTGCTATTAGAGTTAATCAGAAGAAAACAACATTGGGCAGAATCTTTCTACCCTTCCTCTCAGGTTGGCTATGTTGGCTATATGAAGGGAACTTATGCCAAAACTTCCAATTTCTCTCTCTCCAGGATTGCACATATTGAGGTCAAATCTTAACATGAATGAATGGGACCTTGTTTAAGTAGTAGGTGGTGTCACTGTGTGGCTCTCATTCCCCATATGCAACTGAATGAGTTGGATCCACTATTCCTTCTCTTGAATCCAGCTCTTCACCCATATAGAAAGCATGCTTAGCTTTAGGGAGAAGGAAAGAATTAGTCATCTTAGGGCTAGGCTACATTCTTCAATCTAGATTGTACGCAAGAGCTTTGAATTAAGGATCAGATAGTTGCTCAACCATTTATAAATTTAGACTTTATTTTCCATTACTTTAGCTCTTTGGGTGTTCTGAGGGGAAGAAAAATGTAGACTACATATCCCTAACACATATTTCTAAAATAAAATCAGATCTTTGACAAAGGAGCAAGGGCAATTCTATAGAGAAAGGACAGTCTTTTCAACAAATGCTGTTGAAACAACTGGATATCCACATGCAAATGCATGTTCAATGTACTTCCAAAGTACAGCCACTTTGGGAGACAGTCTGGCAGTTAACACAGCCTTAACACAGCTTAACACAGCCTTACCATATGATCTAGCAATCACGCTCCTGGGTATTTATCCAAATGGGTTGAAAACTTATGTCCACACGAAAACCTGCACACAAATATCTGTGGCAGCTTTATTCATAATCACCAAAAGTTCAAAGCAATCATGATGTCCTTTAACAGGTAAATGGATAAACTGTGGTACATCCATACAATAGAGTATTATTCAGTGATAAAAAGAAGTGTGCTATCAAGCTATGAAAAGCCATGGAGGAACCTCAAATGCATACTGCTAAGTGAAAGAAGACAGCCTCTGGATTCCAAGTACTACATGACATTCTGTTTTATCTATCCATCTATCTATAGAAAGAGAGAAAGAGAGAGAGAGAAAGAGAAAGAGAGAGAGACACACACACACACACACACACACACACACATACAAAAGATCACAGTGGTTGCCAGGTGTTCATGGAGAGGGGAGGCAGGATGAATGTGTGGAGCACAGGGCATTTTTGGGCAGTGAAACTATTCTGTATGATACTGTAATTGTGGATACATGATGTTATGCATTTGTCAAACCCCTAAGACTATATAACACAGTGGATCCTGATTTAATTGTGGACTTTAGTTAACAAGAATGTATCAATATTGGTTTATTAATCATAACACACGTGCCACACTAAGGCGAGATGTTAATAATAGGAGAAATGGCAGTGGGTGGGGGGAGTGATTTAAGAATTCCCTGTACTTTCTACACAATTTTTCTGTGAATCTAAAACTGCTCTTTAAAACATCTATTTTTTTCAAAACAAGGAAGAGAATAAAAAGTAAAATAATTTTAAAAAGTTAATTCAATGAAATCAGTGGGACTTTGTGTGTCTAGATGTGAAGAATTGAGAAAGAGTCAAGGACAAAGCTAGGTATTTGTAGAGATGACTGGTTTGATGGCTAGTCACTGCCATATTCTGAGATGGGAATAGAGGAAGTTGAGCTAATTTAGGTGTTAATGGTAAATCTGCTTTTGGAAAAAATGTAAATGTAAGTACCTATGAGATATCTAACGGAGATATCCAGTAGGCATGTGTACAGCAAAAGTTTATAGGAGAGACCTTGGCCAGAGGTGACTATGAGGGTCTTCAGGATGTGGGCCACTAATGCCTGGGAGTGGCTGAGAACTTTCGGGAAACCATGAAGCATGAGACAAATCACCACATGAAAACGGAACTCTAGAAAAGTCAGTGTTTCTAGGGAAGGAACTAATGGCTCAATGTTTCATTGGTGGCTCAAATGATCTAAAAGGAAGTCAGTTTCAGGAAGAAAAGAAGGAGTGACAGTGTCAAAAACAACAGTGATACTTGATAATACCTAGATCTCTAGAGCTGAGGGGAAGAAGCCAGCAGAGAAGAGAAAATGAAAATAAAGCTGAAAGGAAAATTAAAGGTCTAGGAAAAAATAACACAGGATAAATTTACACTATGGAAGATAGGTTGGTATTTTTAAAGAAATCAGTGGTGTAGGGCTGAATGAAAGTTATTTCCAATAGATCCTTAAATTAAAGGATTTACCTGTAACATCTATCAGTGAGTGGAGTAATAACCAGCCTAGGAGAATTACCCAGATATTCATACCCATATCGCAAACCAGCATTGATCATCTTCGTTTCCAAATGATTTTCCTAGGACAAATCAGATAAAATGAAGTTAGCTGCAGTCCCCAACCCCTGGGCCATGCCCCAGCACCGGCCCAGGGCCTGTTAGGAACTGGGCTACGCATCATCGCCTGAGCTCTGCCCATGCCCCCCCCCCACCACCCATCTGTGGAAAAATTGTCTTCCATGAAATTTAGGAACTGGGCCACCCAGCAGGAGGTGAGCAGCAGGCAAATGAATGAAGCTTCATCTGTATTTACAGGTGCTACAGCCACTCCCCATTGCTGACACCACTGCCAGAGATCCGCCTCCCCCTTACCACCCATCCTGGGAAAACTGTCTTCCATGAAACCGGTCCCTGGTGCCAAAAACGTTTGAGATCACTGGTTTAAAAAATAAAATTTTAAATAATATGAAATCTCAAGCTCTTTAATAATTAATAATCATAATGTAGACAACATCTTAAACTTCACTTTTCAGACATCATTTGATCAAGTAGAAGAATTCAGTATCAAGTTTCCGTGGATAAGTAATTGAAGTTACTAGCTTCAGTTATTCCCATAGAATATTTTAGCATTCATCTCTTATCTCTTCTGTTTTCACTACAAAGTGGGTATTATTATTATCACCATTTTACAGATGAGGAAACTAATGCTTACAGAAAATGAGTAACCTGGCCAAAGTTATATATTTGGTAAAGGGAGGATCTGACATTTGAAATGATGGTTCCACTGTCTGAGCTCCTAACCATTTAATACACTGCCCCTCAAACTGTTTCCCAGGATGCTGGTTCCTGCCTCTCCTCTCCTTCTGCCCCATATTCTCCAGACTTCCACAAAACCCTGTGTGATGAAAACTTCCAAGTCTGTGACTCCAGTCAGCAGCTGTCTCTGCCCACACTCGATGGGCCCAGGCACTAACAGTTTCTGATCCGCCTGCCTTCCCTGTCATGATCACCATCACCATCCACCTGGATGCCATGATAAAAACCTTCCTTCCAGATTATGTTTCTGGCTTCTTCCACTGATCAAGAGAAAACTCTAATGACTACATCAGACTAAAAGAGTTTGATTTGTACATTCTTTAGATGCATCAGGAATCTAAAAACACAATTTTAAACTGACTAGTCTCAACATTTTGCAGATTCAGCAAGTATAATGACTCATTTAAAATGAGTAATTTTTGGTATGTATTCATCATATTTGTGATCTATATGTGTATATATATTTGAATATAATTATAGATTTGGATATAGATATCACTACAGATGATGTAGATGTAGTTATTAGCAGCTTAATCTTCAATCTGGAGAAATGCTTATTTGTTTATAGTCAGCCATCAGCAAAAGATCCCATATTAATGCTACTATTTCCCATGTAAGCAAGCAAACACAAATTAAAATACAGTGAGTTGAAATTGCTGTGCAATAACATTTAGTGATACCACTTACTTGCCAATAGTATCTAAGCTGACTTAGCCATTCGAAGTCAGAGTCATCGCTAACTTTTTTTTTCACAAGCGTTGTGAGGACATCTCTAGCATGGACATCCAGTACCACAAGTGCTCCCAGAGTAACACGATTTTGCTTGGACAATTTGCCACGCACCAAAGTGACAATATCATCAATTTGTCTGTTACATTTTTCCAAGTATTGCTCAAGAGACTGAAAGAAAAAAAAATAAGATATGATTTCCCAATGTGATCAGAATCATTACGAACAAAAACACTTTAAAAACGAGCATGTCTACAGACTCTTCTCTGAATTTTGATCATAATTTTCCATCTGATATAACTTTAAAATAACCAGTTTTTCTTACTACAAAGATGTTAGGTGAACAAGCTCAATCTGGCCAGATATAGTGGGTATATTAAATATGTGGTTTCTGTCTACCCATCGCCCTTGCCTTTTCTATTTCTATCTCTTCTCTCTTCTCTGTGGCTCTGTTGGAGCTGTCAAGCGTGTTGCCCAGTCACCATGGCAACATGAAGGAGGGCATGTGTGACCCAACCAGATCCAGTCATACTTCTTCCCTGGGACTGCTGTATAGACTGAGAGAACAAGTGCTTTTCACTGGGCTTGGCAGGCCGTGAATATGCCAGTCTGAAACTACTGCAAGCCCTCATCCTCCCTGCAGAATAAAGCCTGTCCGGGCCTAGTAGAGATGAGAGAGAAACAACGAAAAAAGAGACTACAGTAGTGATGAAGCCCCAAGATCCTGATTCTGACGACTCTTCTTTTGATCCTATGTGTCCTTCTAGTACTCTGTGTAAGCTTTATGAATAGGGTTTGTGCCACTTAATGTGAAGATACTAATAAACAAAACATTGAACATTTTAGTTTATAATGAGCTAATGCCAGTTCTGAGGACAAGGCTTGCTTTGGAGTCTTTTTTCTAGTAGATAAATCTAACAAGTAAGTTAAAAAAGAGAAGAGGGTTTATGATGAAAATCAAATTACAATCAATAAAAACCGCTGTGCTTAAGGGAAATGTCAATACACTCCAGCAGGCTGATGCGGCTGCTTTCTCCACTCTAAAAATATTTAATAAATGTTGTACACCAAGGAGTTTATTTCACTCTGTTATGGCTGTTGCCAAAAGGTGGCAACAAAACTACAATGAGGATTTCTAAGAATGAGAAAAAGTTTAAAAGATAGAGCTGGGGACTGCAAGTTGTTGTCTGAGGGGCACTTTTCTTGTTCCTTGAAATATTCTATCTTTTTTAATTACTATTTTTAAGAAAGCCCTTTTTTCAAAGGTGCTTTAACACTATTTCATTTCTATCATTTACGTTCTTAATTTGCTATTAATTTGCTTCTTACATAGTGAAAAATGATCTTTTCTGTCCCACTCATGTTTCACCACATAAGCTAGCAAGGAGGGAGAACCCAGGAGGCTACATATGCCCCAACCTGAGTGCTGGAGAAATTCCTCGTGCAGGGAGATTGGTGAGTATTAGTTTAAAAGTAAAAAGATAAAATGGATTCTCTGGACTCACTGAGAGAAAAAGAAAAATGCACATGGGGAGAGATAGCCAAGGAACCAGAAGTCATGCCAAGGGCTAACAGCTATTAGGAAAACCCCCATGCTCCTGTGCTCTGGTTTTCATGAAGAAAGACCCTTTCCTGAAAACCTTTGACTTCCTCCGCTACACCTTTATTTCTTCCTGCAGAGGAGAAGTAAGTGACCTGCTGGTAAGTTGCAGTGAACTAAGCATGTGTCACCCAGCACCTTCCTCTTTGGGATCTGCCTGCCTACAAAGAACATCTGTTCCTCTCAAACCCCTGTTCAACAATACCTTAGAGTCAAAGACATATCAAATTCCATGTTAAAAATATATTTTAAAACCATGGTTTCAAACTAAAGATCTACATTGCTAGGTTCCAGTTGACCCATCAATCAATTAAAAGTTGATTTGCTGGAAATCCTGTCTCGATTACATTGAATGCAATGTTGGTTTTTAATTAATAACAATCCAATTAGTAATATTAAATTCAAATATAAAATTATATTAGAATATTTAAATCTAAGCACCATTCAAAATAGTAATAATTTATTATTTATTAAAAATCAATACATTAAAAATAGTCACAATAAGTCAACTGATGTCTAATCTATATAGGGTAGTTTTACTCAAGGCTTAAGAGAGGATTATATTACTTTATTCCCTCCTAATCTTTCTGAATTTCTTAGTTCTATTATTACTCTGTTTTTAAAGCACAAAAATGTATATAAATAAGATTTTGAGGCTCCAGTGCTCTTGACTTTCATACACTGTGAATAAACAGATGGTTTAAACATAAATTTCGAGTAGTTATCTGTATAAGTTTTTCCTACATATTTGTTATATGCAATTTTTATTTTAAAAAATCTATACTTTGGCTGGCAGTATAACATAGATTTTTTTTTAGTGAATTATCATTATTTTATTTTTCAGAATAAGTGTATTCAGGCAATGGTAACTATTGAAAAAATACTAAAAAAACTAGGAGTAATAAAAGCTTACCCCTGGCCCCACTGGAATAGCTGTTTGTACTTCTAAGGTCCAAAAAATTTGGGATACACAGAGAACTGTCTGTCCAGGCCAATCCCGTACCCAATGAATTCGCTCATGTTTTGTATAGGCCGAAATTGCATCTCCAATTACCTAATTGAAAAAGAAAATGCTAAAGATTAATAGTTTCTTGAGCAAGCTATATAATGAAAAGCTAAATTCTTAAACTAGATTAACTTATACTGCTCAACTTTTTACAACATTCTAAACCAATTATGAAAGATTCACTTAACACATGTGATTAGAGCTATTTAAAGTTTATTCATATGCCTGTGATCAAAACAAATATTACATAATATTTTATTTTACTGATACATTAAAAATTTGTGTGAACCACATTATATTAATATCAAATATTCACTTGAACAATTTTAGTCAAAGATATCCTATATGTATTTGGATTGAACAAGCACAAGGAAATTCAAAAAATTCCAAAATGAGATCTATCAAATTCACAGATAACGACTTTCATTTAATTTAATCAGATCTCCACTCGGCCATATGCATGTGTATATATGCATCCTCAAGCAAACCACACAATCCCTTTGAAGTTCCTCCTGTGATTCCAGACCTCACTCCCTCTCAATCCTATAGTTTGATGTCCAAGGCAGTGATGACAGACACAGATGTATAATTCATTCGTGGAGAGTTGAGGGCTGTAAAGTCAGGAAGTCTAATTTGTGTACTTTGCTACACATATTCAGTGGACTGATATATCTACTTTTTCTACCAACCATCAGTGGGAAACACCGTATTCTATTATATGCATCAACCAAAAGTAGAAATGTCATCTGTGAAGTGGTAAGCACTTTAAAGTTTGAATTTCAGAAAAGATTATCAAAATTAGATTTTTCTGAAAATATACAAGGATGGTTAAAACCTTTCTGGATTTCTATTCTCACTGGGATATTTATAGAACTGAAGAAAGATAAAGGGCAGAGTGTTGGCTATTGATAATAAAGACATTTTTAAAGGCAAGAAGCAGCCACAGGAAGGGCAGGTAAAATGGACAGCTGAGGGATGGAAGAGCCAAAAAAAGAACAGAAAGGCACAGCCAAGAAATGCCAAGAAGATGGCATAAATATGTGTTCTAGAAGCATGCTGTGGGGAGAACAAGAGGAAGACACTAAAATCTAAATCACAGCAAGGGAGGTCTATAATAGTCGTATGAGGAGAAATATGATTACATAAAGTTCCACAATATCTCATGAAATGTCTATTATTATATGAATGTTTACCACATATATTATATATATGGCATACATAGATAGAATAATATATACATGCAGTAGCCTTTCAAGCATACAAATACGTATAACACAACATAGTAACACATACTAATATAGCTTATTTGTAGTATTTTCTGTTGCTTTAGCTTGGCCATTTTGCCAACACAAACTTACACATGAACATTTTGAGAAGATATTTATTTCCTACACAATTTCTTACCACCACGTCTTAATGCTCTGAAATAGCAATCAAAATATTTTCTGTAAGTACTCTGACAAATAAAATTAAAAGAACAGTTGAAATAATATCAGATATGCCTAAAATAATGACTTATCACTGTATACTACATCAATTAGCAAATCACATAACCCAATTAAGTGCTGCTAAATAGTGTTCAAAGTGAAATTTATTTACATTGTTAATGGCCACATAAACGGTAATGCTATTTGTCAATACTTATCAAGGCCTGTGAAAACTCATCCTCTTTGGCCCGGTGGTCCTACGTGTGAAAAGTTTTTATAAAAAAATAAATAATTAAATCAAAGAAACCAGCTATATGCATATGTACATTCATTGTAATTTAATTCATAACAAGGAGAAAATTGGAAAATAGGAAACTGTCCAAAAGATTTTACATTTTCTAGAATATATTAATATCATACAGGCAAGATTTAAACCATATTTAAGAAGAGAAAAAACATTAAGACACAGGGTAACATTAAACACCTAGATTTCAACAAATTTTTCCAATAATGTTTGGGAGCATCTGAAATATTAATTTAAAAATGAATCAATTAATTATGCTCCCTTCATGGTCCCCTGCTCAATCATGATTTTCATTCTTGATGAAGAACGTAAATGGTAAGCCCATATTATAGTAAAAAAATGAACTTTACTGCTCAATCTTTATTTGTTGGCATGACTTGAAGTTCTCTATTAACAAAGATAATTACAAACAATTAAGCTGACAGTATGTTTTATGAGATGTGGAAAACATGAAGTTGCTATTAATTGCTGGAAGTATATATGATTTTCTACCATTTTGGTATGTGTTTTATATACTCACAGAACAAAAAGATTCATATATGTCAAGGAGACTGATGTAAATCTGTAGAGAAGTACTTCCAAGGTAAGACTAAAGACAGACTTTGTAGACCGGAGTGGATCTAAGTAATGATGAAAGAACTAGCATGTGGCCGCAAGAAATGAGCACGATGCATTACTAAAGCACACGTTATCTATAGTATGGATGCCATTTTGTCCTACTTTTTAAGTCACTAAAAAATTACCGTGACAGACCATCTTGTTGCCTTCAAGTTATCTATCACATTTGAATTGATAATTCATGCCTCCATTTCTGTCTAAATGACAGTGCATTTGTCAATAATACTTGATCATTCTTTTCTAAAAATAATAAATATAACTGATTACCTTGTGGATGGACTTAATCATAATTCTCTCTAACTCAACCAACCACTTTTCCACTTGACCTCTGGCTTTGGCTGTTGAAATGACCTCGGTGAGTTCCACAACCTCTCCTTCACTACTCTTCATGTGAGTAATGTCTAAAGTTTCTGTGAATTCCACCTTTGCAATTCCTTCAAAACATTTCTTCAAGTGAGGTTGCACCCTATCAGGAAAAAAGTTTTTAAGAGAATTAATCAAATTAAAACAATTCCTTAAATGCCAGTGTTCTTTGAGTGCCAATCTTCATTTAAAATTCATCAATGTATACTGAGTTAGGCCTGTGCTAGGTGCTGCTGGAGGTGAAGTGCTGAGCTAAAGACAAAACCCCCAAAACCAAAGTGAAAGAAAAGATACAATCTCTGCCTGCAAGGATTATATAGTCTAGTGAGAAGTCAGCACTAATTGAATAATCAGAAAACGATCTATAAAATTACAATTATTATGAGAGCTATCCATGAGGCTTTGTCTTCAACACAATGAATTAAAAGATGGTAAAAGTAACATAAGGAGCAAACCAGTCTTGACTAACAGATAAATACACTAAGCTGAATAATCTTCAAATGCACGAAAGCAGTCATTTCAACTGGGATTTTCAGAGACTGCCTGAAAATTGTGGACTAGTTTTAGTGCTGTAAGTACTTTACAGTTTACTAAATCAACTGCTTTGACAGTACCCGACTGTTAGTCTATGCCGTGTAATATAGATGGGACTGAATAAACCCCTCATTTTCGGCACATTACCAATAACTAGTTGCATTCATCTTTCAAATGGGCAAAAAGAAGCAGAGTATTAAAAGCTCAGATGGAAATCTGAGCCTAAATCTATCTTTTTGTCTGGATAACTTGTTTCCTACTTTGTAGGCACAAGATAAAAAATTAACAAATTTGTTTAACAAATATCCGTCAGATGCTCTTCTAAGGATTTGGGGAGTCAGCAGTGTGAAAAAAGAGTCAAAAATCTCTACCATCATGGAGCTTATATTCTACTAGAGGAAAACAAGCAATAAAGAAATAAGTGAATTAATTATACAGTATGCCAGATGACAAGTATGTAGAAAAAAAATAAGACAGGGATGCTACGTCCAGGAAGGTGGCCGCTGAGTGCTGGAGGGGCTGCCATTTTAAATATGGTGGTGAGGGAAGGCCTCCCTGAATGGCAGATGTTTGAGCAGGTTTCCACAAAGACCTATAGGAGGTAAAGGAGCATCCTAGGCAAAGAGGACAGTTCACTGAGGGGGGAGGCTGCCCCTTTTATGCAGGAACTGCAAAAAGGCTGGTGAACTACAAGCAGAGTGAGCAAAACTAGTAGGAGATGAACAGGAAGGATAATGGGGAGGAGATGTGGGGGTCGTCGCAAGCCACTGTGAGGACACTGGCTTTTATTCTGAATGTGATGTAAAAGAGTCATGTGTTCTGGAAAATCTATAAGAAAATGTGATAAAATAAAAAATCCATTTGAGGTTCATCACATTTGGAAAAAGTATCATTCAATATATTATTTATGTTTTTAATAATTATTCAAAGTTGATTATTGATAATACTTAAACTATTCTGAAAAAATTATTACATAAACATTATACATTTATGTTCTACCTTGTTCTAAAGATTAAGTTTAAGCAGATAAATTTAGCCATGTATCATACATATAAGTTACTTACCTAGTGGGATCTTTAGTCTCAGATAGTATCTCAAGAAGTTCATCATTCGACAAGAAAAAGAATCTGGGGAAGAAGAGGCGTTTCTTTTCCAAATATTCATTAAGTCCTTTAAGAATGAGTTCCAAAAGTTCATTTGATTTTTTCAGCCTTTCCAGCATTCTTTCAATAGTTACAACTGTCAGAACATGTTTATCCTAAAAATAAAAATAAAAACCCCTCAACTCAAAAATGTGAGATAGTAAATTTATTTATATTCATATTATATTTGAAATTGCATGTTTTTAATCAAAGGTTATGTAATTTTTTTTTTTTTTTGAGGCAAGGTCTCACTCTGTCACCCAGGCTAGAGTGCAATGGCATCATCATAGCTCACTGCAAGCTCAAACTCCTGGGCTCAAACAATCCTCCTGCCTCAGCCTCCCGAGTAGCTGGGACTACAGGTGCTCGCCAACACGCCCAGCTAATTTTTTGTTTCTGTTTTTAGTTGACCAGCTAATTTTTTCTACATTTAGTAAAGACAGGGTCTCACTCTTGCTCAGGCTGGTCTCGAACTCCTGACCTCAAACAATCCTTCTGCCTTGGCCTCTCAGAGTGCTAGGATTACAGCTGTGAGCCACCATGTCTGGCCAAAGGTTATGCAAACTTTAGAGGAATATTTATTTTTAAAAAGTGGTCTTGTATATGCCACCTTTCCTCTTTAAGGATATAAAAGTCACCTTGACTTGATCCTTAGCAATGTTGTTCAAAATTTCTCATTCTAAGTTGGAAAGAGTAAGAGACAGAAAATGAGAGAAAATGCCACCTGAACTCCCAAGGGCATGGAAACAAACTAGTATAAGATATATTCTTTTGTCTTTTATTCTTTGAGGAAAAGTACTCTAAATAGTAAGTCATCATTACAATTATTATTTTGAATATTATTGTTATCAATAATAATAAAATAACATAATCCCTGTTTTATAACTATAGAGAAAAAAGGAAGAGTTAGGGGAGTGGGGAAGGAGTTTTCAATGAAGATCTTATATAGTAAACAACTGCACTTGAAACTATTTTATAACACTTCGTGTCGAAGCTCAAGATGTGCTCTTCCTGAACTTTCTAGTGACTAAGACTGTTCCACCTTTAAGGCATAGAATTCTGAACATTTTATCAAATGAAAGTGTCACTATGAGCTGTTAAACGCAATCAAATATTTTAAAAAGATTTTTCTTTTATGCCATGGGATTCAAAATAAGAATTATAACCAAAAGCTGATCTTAAGAATTCATATTTTTTAAAAAGTATATGGAGTTTATTGATTTCTCAAAATAGCTATACAGTAACCACTGGGTTTATGAAAATGTTCAGAAATACATATTAAAATATAATCTATTATTAGATAGAGTTGAAATAAAATTCTTTTTACATTCTTTTTTCTTTAACACATGGTTGATCTCATTCAGGCCTATTCTCCCTTTTACAATTCCAAACTCAGTGTTCACCATCGACACCACTGACAAGGTGAGGGAAGTTCTTTACTGAATAAGCTTAAAGATGTTAAAAAGAGGTGTTAAAACACAATAGAGATTTCAATCACCAAATAACAACCCTCATGAGAACACACTAGACATTTATTAATATAACAGAGCAGTTTAGAAAATTTACATGAAATTAAATCGAGAGAATATTGTTAAAAACTAAACATTAAATTTCAAGACCAACTATTAATAATTAAACTTATTTCTGTTACTCAGCCACAACTGAGAGATCAACCAAAACTGTCAGTTGTAAATTGTTCCATATAAGAATTTTGTTCTATCGCAGGAGTCTCTAAAATATGTTTTTGTTGATGTACTTTGAACACGGCTGAAAAGGAAAGATATAATTTTCTGCTTTGTTTTGAATTATAACAACGTAACTTGGAAACATAGTAATTTAATCAAAGAGCAGAATAATTATCATTAATACCTGTTTTCTCAATATAACAGGAATATATGAATCACATATTAATAATACGATTAGATCTTTAAAGGTGCACAATTTTAAAAGGCATTTTATTATACTTCCTAACAGTTTCATGTTTCAAATAGACAATAAACACACACACACACACACACACACACACACACACAGAGCACAACAAAGACTTAGGCCATAATTTAAATGTACAAGTCATCCAGTGAAGGATAGAGTAGTACTCTTGCATGCCTAAATCCAAAAACCAAAATGACGTTCTTAGAGTGCCACCTTCTGGAAAAGTATGCCTTTCTTTGTTGAAAATTTTTAAAAAGCTGAATTGTGGCTAATAAATGTGAAAAATTCCTTTTACAAATAAACAATATTTGTTGTTCTTAAACAGATAATTTAGTACAATGTTTCTGTTCTTAACCTGAGATTTGAAAGCTAAAAAATTCAGTTATTTAAACAACAGGTCATATTCCCTTCACTAAATATTACAGTTACCAAAACAACAACAAACAAACAATAACAACAAAAACCTCTGGAAACAGAATTCAAGTAAAATTTTTTGACTATTAAATTTCTGAGGTCAAATCTATTTAACCAGATTAGCTCAATGACTCTGAACCAAATATGCTACTTCTAAGCGAACCAGGCAGTAATCTATGTACCTTTGCATATGGACTTAGGGAAAAAAGTAATCATCTCATGACTGGAAAATAAATTATGTTCACTCTCTGGCTGTGAGAAGATGAACATAATAAAGACTGCATCCGATTGTTTTAAAAAGGTCCTAAAGTTGGACAGACCTTGTTTCTATTCCACACTCTGTTCCTTATTACGTGTGTCACCTTGGATCATTTGCTTAAGCTGAGTCTTTCTTTATCCCTTACCTTTAAAATGGGGATGAGAGCCCTTCTCTTAAAGTTGGTATGAGCCCTCAATCACTAAATTAGATAACATATTTGAAGTGACTAACCTGGTGCCTAAACACACATACACTACCCTTTCCACTCCCAACCCCCATAATTGTCTCTTAGAGAGACAGACACACACACACTCTGGGGAAAAGGGGAGAATGAAGCACTTACATTACTCCATCAGCTTTATGGAGTTAAAATGAACATTTTATAATCTGCCATCCTTCAAGGAAGATATTTATCATTGTAAAATAAAACTGACTTTAAACTCCTTTAAGCATTGCCATAAAATCCTGGGACAGAGTAGGAATTCCATGAATATTTGTTGAACGGCTGAATGAATGAGGATGAGTTAAGTCTGTAGACATACAGGGGAACTGAAGGAAGGTACAGCCTTCCATGTTGTACTAGGCTGGTGCTTATTAACTACGTTCTCAAGGATTTAACAATAAGATGTTACAACAGGAAGCTACCTGAAATTTGAAATTTAGTATGACTTCCTTGACACTTTAATTACGTTCTGTCTCCTGAAGGGGAAGAAATGAATTATTAACTGTCATATTTTTGGGTTAATGGAACAATTTTATAACTTACATGTATCTTCTTTTGCTTCACAAGCATCCACCAATCTCATCAACTCAGATGACAATCTACTGGTTGATTTACATTTCTAAACAAAATGACCGTGATATCAAGGGCTTGAAACTTTAACGTGAGTATATAGAGAGTGCTTTCTAATTACTGCTGCCAGAAAACTTCACAGAAAATAAAGTTTTGTATCCTTAGTGGAATTAAGCTCAAGCCTGTTCAGTAAATTTGTGGAAGCATAAATTTCCTAATCTGAAATCCCTAGACAGCAGAAAACTGGTAAGATTCTCATTAAACCTTTTGCACTAAGAATGGCAATGTGGGTCGATAGAGTGAAACTATAAGCCCCCTCGCAATTTTAAGATTCTTTGACTTCATCAAGAATAGAAATTCTTTCATTTAAGATCCAGGATATTTCCAGGATTAATCCAGATCTCAGGGCCCACTTACCTAAAATAGAATTTTCAGAGAAGTTTTTTCAGAATAAACTCAGAATCCTTAGAACTAGCAGTAATTAATTTAGGGATCAATCTCAATTATTTGTTTACTCATTCAACAGATATTTATTGAGGACCAGCTACATCCACATATCAATCACTGTTCTCAGTTCTTGGGCAACAACAGTGAACAAAACAAAGATCCCAACCTCCATGGGGAAGATAGACAATAAATAACAAATATAATTCATAAATTATATAGCAAGTCAGAAGATGATAGATGCTACACAAAAGAAATGGGGGATAAGGAGTGCCAAAAAAGGCAAAGGCAGGTCAACTTCAAATAGGTTTCTCAATGTGAGCCTCTTCGCAAAGGTAATATTTGAGAAAAGACTTCGAGGAAGCAAGGTGTTAGCTCTGCAAATATTTAGAGGTAGAGTATTCCAGGAAGAGGGTCCAGCCAGTGCAAAAGTCCTGGGGTACAGTGTGTTTGATATTTCTGGTTTTAAAAAGAAAGAAGAAGAAGGAAGCCAGCGTGGCTAGAATAGAGTAAATAAAGTGAAAAGTTTGAAAACAGAGACGTAAGGGTGGAGTGAGCAGATCAAGAACTTCCTGTTCAGTGAAACCACTGATATATCCCCACACAGAGTTATTTCTCCCTTGGATACTAAGATTAGTTAATCTAGTTAAGATAATCTTTACTTGCTTTCAATTAGCAAAAAATCGAGAAGCAAAATTGTTGTGAATAGCTTGTTTGATGAATTGGTGAGATGTGTCACTCCTATTTTCACACATTAATTCTCAGAACCATGTACTCTGCCTACACGAGAAACCATATTGTTGGAGCTGGTGGAGAACAAATGCCATGTATATGCTAGAACTGCACCCCAAACTTACAAACTGTTCTCTTCCCTCAGGTCCAGCAAATGAGTCTTCAGTATGAGCTATTTCACTTTTTGTAAGGTCAATGCTCATAGAAGGACCTGTAAATCTCACGAGTGTCAGTCAACTGCTTCATTTCCCTTGTAATATGAGTTCCCTAGCTGAAAAATGTTGTGTGGAAACTGTGACAATGAATAAGTCATTCAGTAAGTCAATGAATGACAGTGTTAGCAGAAGCTTGGGGTGGGAAAAGAAAAATCCATCTCGTGCAGACAAATCATTGCCTGCTTCCATACGGAAAGAGGGCCAGTGTAGTATTTAATTCCCTCTAAACGATTGCCTGCTACCTCCAGGTATGGTGCTGTAACAGAAGCACTATGTTAATTTCTGCCGTTGGCAGCTTGAGCACCCAGCCCATGTTGGTGACGGGTAGCCTGTGATGGTAAATCCATCCATCCCTGCCATCATGATTTCTTCGTTTATAGCTAAAGTGACCGTATATCCCAGTTTGACAAAGAGAGTTCTGGTTTATGCTTGTTTTCCTGGATTAATTACTAATTGCTTTAATTCTCAAATGTTCTCCAGTTTGGACAATATATTACATGAGTATTCTATTTCATATCTCACTGTGCACATACTGGTATGTGCTGGTTGACATTCACAAAATAAGTTAACTGGTCAACCATATAATTAAGTGGTATCTTTTATTCAGCATTCACATTTAACACAAATATGTTCACATTTAAGTCTATACTGTGATCCCTAACAGATCTCTTATCCAGATTTCCTTGTTACCGATCCTTCAAACTTGTTTCTAAGTCCTTTGATTATGCAGCAATACTGTTTGCTACTGACCATGATCAATGTAAATCCACACTTCTGACCAAGCACTCTTTCCAAGCAAGGTTAAAAAAAAAAACAACAACTGATATACTCATTTAAATTAAGCCCACTAGAAGGATTCCTTTCTTACTGTTCTTTAAGGCCAACCCGAAGTGGGGTTGTAATTTCCACTTCTGGGTGATGCAAACATATTCTGCACAAACATCTGCAAACCAATCTCTAGTTTCTTAAAAATTGCATTTTCTACCATTTCAATCTTATTGAGATAGGCCATCATGGAAGCCAGGTTTTGGTCAAGAAAGCAAGTAAATGGAACCACTCAAAACTTCTTAACTAGCACATTGAAATAAGATCTCTGGTAAGTGTGCTAACATCAACACATTTGACCACAATTAATTTAGGTTCTTTCTTCCCTAGACAAGCACCATATAATACATTGCCACTCATATTTCTGCATACTCTGTCAAGGCTTCTGGCAAGGGAGGCTCACCAGAATTTGAGGGTCAGGGTACCCAGAGTCAATCAAATTTATCCAAATATCCCCGTTTCCAGTTCTCACCATGCCACTCTTGCCCAATGAGTGAACTACCTTTCACATAACAGATCTGGAAAGGCTGTGAATTATATTACATTGAAATTTGGTAACTCATTGAATCCGATTCTGTAACTCATTTTTGACTATGTCAAACTTGTATCTATGAAAAATAAAAGGCTTTTTGAGGGCAATCACAGAAGCTCCTTAGTCCTCTGACCACATCCGGAGCAGAGAATTTAAAACTCTGGATTATGCCATTTTTTAAATTTCTCTAGTTCTTTTGAAAGAATCCAGACCATCTCACATGCCTTGTATTTCAAATTCTTACTATATTGACCTATTCTAGCAGCTACTTTGTCCACCGAACACTTGCTATAAAATAATACTGTTCATTCTAGAAGACTGAGAGCATAATTTAAGTAAGTGATTTTTGCACTGCATGCCAGGCACTATCAGAGTTCTATTTTCAAATGATAACTAGATCTTCAATACCCTAAAACTCAAGTGCGTCATGTACAATCCTAGATCCATCCCATCCTTAAGGTTCTAGTATATTTATTCAAGTCAGAGCATAATCCCTCCAGGTATATTAAGCAAAAAGAGATTTAACACAGGAAATGAAGTGATTACAAAATCACTGCAAGGCCTAGGGGAACACACTCCAGGATGGGCTTCCAGGAGAGACTCCTAAAACACTGGAACTGACTTTCCAGGGGTTATTACTTCTGCCCTAATCAGGACAAAAGGATACCACCACTGGAACCACTGAGTTCAAGAACCCACCATGGTGGCCATGAGGGTGGGATCAGGAAGCCATCATCATCACTGTCTCCCAATACCCATTAAACTGGTAACCAGACATTGAAGTTTCATTAGAAAAAAAAAAATCACGTGTTTATTATCTTGCTCGATAGCAAAAATAGATAAAATGGCAGCAAGATGGCTACTGTTTTGCTTATGCCTTCCAGATCCCAAATGAGTGCATCTAATTGACAAGATCTAATTCATTTCCAGAAATCTAGATGCTAGAGAGTCTGGGAGATGATCCTGTTTTGGCTTTTTAGTTCACTAGAAAGAGATGAGATGCTTGGTGCCAAATGATCATATTTACTGTAGTAAAGGAAAAAAGAAAAAGAAAGAATGATTCCTAAGTTTCTGGCCTGAGCAAAACTGATGGGGTTAGACTAGAAGAGGACAGTGTTTGAGGAGAAATTAAAGAGTGGCTTCTTTTGCCTTGTGTGGAATACAAAAGAAGATTTAGGTAAGTCAAAAGCCAAGTTTGGGGATGAAATGCAGTATACATGAAGAGGGATTATCCACTTCTTTCATCTCTATCTGGTGGGCAATTAACCAGTTCTCATCCCCTGAATTTTAGGAAGGGGGTTCAAGAGAGTCCCTAGTAAAATTTTCACATGCCTGAAAAGAGAGGAGGCTGACACCATTTTCCCCAGCTGGAAGTCTACTCAGTCACCAGGTGTGCTGACCTGCCCCAGCGCTACCAGAGCAGCAAGAGAACCAGGAGAAGGAGGGGCAAGGACTATGTGCTCAAGGTTACTAAGATGTACAGAAGATGGATCCCACCTTTCTGCAGACCCCAATTTTGAGCGATAGCAGGCAGATGAAATTAAAGGCTGCAGATTTGTGAAATACTGCTACGGTATGGGGCAAAGAGACATACACATCAGAAGCACGTGGCAAAAGCCACCATTGGAAGGTCAGTTTGAAGATGTAGCCAAATCTCCCAGAAGATGAAAAAACCTAGGGGAAATGTTCAGGATGATGCCTCTCAGCAGCCAGAGCTGGGCTGGGGTCTTCACCTACTCACGCTGAGTCAATCTGTGCACCTGACCTATCCACACTGGTCAAAAAGCTAGACCAGTTGTGATGAGCAACAGTAAAGGCACATTGCCTGGACATCACTGCCAGGAGGTTGCCCATCTTATGACCACCAACAAAGAGAACAGCCCATTTTGCAGGATCACTTACATCCGCAAGTCCTCTTTTACTCTCTTTCTCTCTCACTTCCCCTCTCCGTCTGCCTGTCTCTCTCCCCAGTACATCCCTCCCTCCCTCCTCTTCACCTGTCCTTGCCCCAACACCAGGTGTTAAGTGCAGGCAGAAGAGAAATAGTGTGGGAGCACAGTCCTCATGTCTCCCCACCCTGAACCTCAGGTGTACTTGCACTGTGGGGAGGAGAAGAGCTCAGAGTGGAACATGAGATTGAAATTTTAAAACAGGTACAGCTATGTCTTCATAGACAAAACTATCTGAATAACTAAAGTGACTGGAAAATTCTGGAATTAGACTGAAAGGTCAATAAGGGAGCCTCTCCCAACAAGAAAGGGGCTTTGCCCAGCATTGTTGGTAGCTGGTACCAAAACATAAAATTATTTCGTGTTTATACCTCAAGGAACCAAGACATCTCAGTGAAGCCAATTATATCAACAACAGCATTTACATCCTATTTTTAACCTCTGAGGTTTTTCTCTTGGCAAAATTTACCTCTAAAAGAACCTTTATTAGGAACCCCTAAGAATGAAAGTAATGACTTTTTGTACTAAGCAATTAATCCAGTGGCCTCTACTATATGGATCACCACATAAGACTTCCTGAGAGAGTATGGATTTTATGTTTATTTTCAAAGCTTTAGTGAATATGAACAAAAGCTGCCCTGATACTAACATACTGAGAAAGAGAAAATGCAAAGCAGGTGAGAAAGATAATTCTACAGCCAAGTAAATGAAGTATCATCTGCCCCCCCCCCAAAAAAAACCACACCTGCTTATTTAGGAATAAGGGCAAGTAATGCGATTTTTTCTCTGTTTTTAATTCAGCGGTTTTATAGGATCAAAAATCTGCCTCCATTATTTACTAGGCCCAGCATAGCTGCCCCTTTTCAGGCACGGAAATAGCTACAAAATTCCTTAGCAATATGGGATTTCGAAGAGCAATTTTGATCAAATATTTTAAAAAGAATTTTTTTGTTCTTCAAATTACACTAACTAAAAGAATACAAGCATCTACTTTTTGCTTTTTTGGACAACAAAAAAATTCTGCTTCATCCCTTTCCAGATGAAAATGTATACATGTTTTAAGGATTTTGCACTGTTGTAAGGAAATTGTATATGTAAAACTAAATTTATAAAATTAATTAGTGATGATTATGTTACAAAGTGACTTACTAACAGGTTCTTTAAATATGGAATTAGTTCCAGTGTGATTAATTTTACAAAAGTTTGTTTTATACAGAAATTTGTTTCAAGTATTACATAAAATGAGGTAAACTTATTAAATAAATAAACCCTTGTCTATCTTTCTGAATATTTTCCTATCAAATCATACAGTTCTGCAGTCCCCAACCCCTGGGCCATGGACCAGTCCGTGGCCTTTTAGGAACTGGGCTGCACAGCAGGAGGTAGGCAGCAGGCAAGCAAGTGAAGCTTCATCTGTATTTACAGCCACCCTCCATTGCTCACATCAGTGCCGGAGCTCCACCTCCTGTCGGATCAGCGGTGGCATTAGATTCTCACAGGAGCATGAACCCTATTGTAAACTGCGCATGCGAGGGATCTAGGTTGCGTGCTCCTTATGAGAATCTAATGCCTGATGGTCTGAGGTGGAGCTGAGGGGTGATGCGAGTGCTGGGGAGAGACTGCAAATACAGATTCTCATTAGCAGAGAGGTTTGACTGCACAATAAATGTAATATGCTTGAATCATCCTCAAACCATCTCCCACCCCCACTCCGTAGAAAAATTGTCTTCCATGAAACTGGTCCCTAGTGCCAAAAAGGTTGGGGACTGCTGCTACAGTTGATGTCAATACAGTATTATCAGTATTTAGGACTATAGCAAGAACTCTCAAAGCTTAAATAATAAAGATATGCATATTTCTAGTTCAGGGTAGGAAAATTTTAAGATAATATTCATTCTAGCTTACAGTATTGTATTTGATCAAAATACCAATGCATAAGTTTACATTCATTTAATGATATAATTTAATAACATACTTTTTCTATTTTAATCTTAACTTCAATAACACATAAACTATGTTTCATAGATAGTAAATGTCTTCTGAATTGAACAAAAACCATCCTTGTTTAAGTTTTATTGGTTTTTATTAAATTCCCTCTTTAACTTAAATTGTAAGTTCTCCACAGTGTTTGTGTACTTTTTTATTTCTTCATTGAATTTTGTTTATATTTATTGGACTCTTTAGATCTATATATCTTTGCAACTCATCTTTATTTTAGGTCTCTACTAGAGAAACTTGACTGAGTGGTTGGCATGCTGACATGTTTCCACTGCAGTGAATTTCAGTGACCTTGCAGCCCAAGACAAGAGGGCCATAGAATCGATGGAAACAGCCAGCACCCCATCCAGCATCTTCCTACCAGAGCATCAGATAAGAACCATTAATAGACTGAAGGTCATTAAACAATGCAATTTGGACCTCAAGAAGTAATCAGGGAAAAATATCTATTTTTGCTTCTGATAGTTCTTGCTCCTGGCATTCTAAAAAATAGCTGAAAAGAGAATGTATGTGGGAAAAAGATAGATAATGGTTTATTGGAAACAATAGTGGCTTATATGGATTTTTAAAAATAAAAATCATGTCACTTCAACGAAATAGTCACAATTTTGGAGATTTTTACCTACTTGAGTGACATTTTTCATTATATCTCTCCATGTTTTATCCACAGTTGTAAATCGTCTGCCTTCCTCAGGCATTTGAGACATAATGTCCGGAGAGCTGAAAATGGGCTCCAGATACAGCCACGTGGCTTGGACCTTGAGCCATTCATCCAGGATCTCCTGAAGCAGTAGGAGCTTGCCCTCCCATTCTCTGAGGAGCAAAACACAGAGGTTCTTACTGACAGCAAAAAAGCAATGCTTCGGATGATAAAACTCAAAACCACAATTAGACTGTCAATATATAATGTTGTTATTCTAATTTCCATACTTCATTTATCTAATTTCATTCAAACATAAATCACTAGATGTGTTCTACAAAATCTGTTTTAAAATAATAACATAGTATTTATGCTAATACAGATACATATGTTAAGATATACCTATCTACAAATGGGCTGGTTTCTGTATATGTCATAATGATAAACCTTCCTGTGATCCAGTTCCATGGCTAGAGGGTACGAATTGAGAAATGAAATTCTGGAGACGGTAAAGATATTCCCAATAAAGTTTACTCTGAGCTTCTGAGGAAAGGTAGTTACATCCAAGACTCCTCTCCTTTAGCATTCTTTTTTTTTTTTTTTCTTAATTTGGTCCCATAAAGGCTTTATTTCCAGAATAAAATACAGTTGACCCTTGAACAACACAGGTTTGAATCCACTTATACATGGATTTTTTTCAAAAAAGGTATGTGAAGTGTGCCTGCCTCTCCTGCCTCCCCTTCCACGTCCTTTACCTCTTCTGCTTCTGCCACACCTGAGACAGCAAGAACAATCCCTCCTCCTCTTCCTCCTCCTCAGCCTACTCAACATGAAGACAACAGGATAAAGACTTTTATGATGATTCACTTCCACTTAATAAATAGTAAATATACTTTCTCTTTCTTATGATTTTCTTCATATTTTCTTTTCTCTACTTGCTTTATTGTAAGAATACACTATATAATACATATCGTATACAGAATATGTGTTAATTGATTGTTTATGTTATTGATAAGGCTTCTGGTTAACAGTAGGCTATTAGTATTTAAGTTTTAGGGGAGTCAAAAGTTATATGCATGTTTTTGACTGTGCAGGGGTTCAGTGCCCCTAGCCTCTGCATTGTTCAAGAGTCAACTGTATTTCAATTTATAAGGTATAACTAGCATTTAAAGAAAAATCTACATACTGCAAAATATGGCATTCATGAGGCATTCATGAGAAGGAGGCACATTTAAATTTACAAAAAGTTATCAGTTCATTTCTAAATATGGAGAATATAAATAATGACTTAATTTCCTCAAGAATAAATATTATAATTACTCCATAAACTAACAACTCTGTGTATATTTATCATCACAACATCCTTACAAGGTAGGGTCCATTGGGATATCTATTTATCAATAAGGAGACTAAGGCACATAAAGGCAAGTGCCAGGTTCAAGTTTAGCCAACTAATAAACAACAGAGCCAAGATTTGAACCCAGATAGCTGTAAGCACTCTGCTATCAGAGATAACATAGCCATAAAGAAGAATGATTTCTTAACAGCAACAGAACTTAGAAGTGGGATAGGTTTATGTGTATTTTAATGCATTACTAGTCATTTATAAGCAGTGATGTGTAATTTTAAATCTTGAAAACAAAGAAATGTTAAGAGTTCTCCAAATCAGGCATTTTCAAATGCCTCTCTAAAATTTTTTCTTTTAATGTTTATCAATGAATTTCTTTAATCTCTTCGCGCAAGAAGACATGAATGCCTCTGCTTTCTTCTGGTGCTCTCCCCTCTTTCTCGATCTAATCTCTGTCTGATGCAGTAAATTTCCTACTTGCTAATGATATCATGTATACTATTTTTATAGTAGTACAGAAATTATTCTCTTGATGTGCACACTGGAGCAAGCTGGCAGGAGGCAGAACAACCAAACACATAGAATGAGCTAAGGTCAGAGTGTGCCCAAGTTTATAATGTATCAATAACCGGAGGCAGACACTAACAAGCAGTCAGCTTTCCCTTGCCATGCAAATTCACACTGAAGACAGTAGTATGATTTAGATGCTCTCTGTTTTTTTTAAGGTAAAATAAAAACTGCTTAATACAAATCATAAAAACTGAAAATATTGAGAAACAGGATAAGGCTTTAATTGGTTGTGTACAATGCTTAAAGCTCAAGACTAAAGTTGTAGTTTTATTCTTTTTCACTTATTAGCTTTCCTCCATGCTTATCAGTAGAAATTATAATAGATGTTTAGGGATTATCTACAATAAACTAATTAGTATATTTTAAAAATGACATTATCTTCAGTTTTATAGTTTATACATTCTATAAACTATGTTCAAAGGTACAAAATTATTTTTGAGACTCAACAAATAAGATCAGATTGTAGGCAATAAAAATGAATATCTGGATATTGATTGTTTACTGCCTTTGTTATGAATATAGACATTGACAAACCATTAAGATGATAGCAAAGGATCAGTACTCTTCCAAAAGCAATGAAGGTTACCACTCCTTACAATAAACCTTTAAAAATATTAAGGATGAAATGCAGAATCAATTCTCAAAATAACTTTACATTAAATACAAATGATTTTGGTAATAGTATAAACAATGTCATACAAATATCATTTTACCTCATTTGTTTTTCATAAGGCTTAATGAAAGGAGATCCTCGCATAGTTTGTGTTTTAATAATATGATCATCCAACAACATCTGAATTTCATCAACTGATGACAAAATACATGTTCCAGTTTCTCTATAAGGAAGGATGACAAATTCCATTGCATCCCATTCATTAATCATCTTCTCCATGGCCTTTTCAAGAGAATATTCTTTGCTAGCTGCTTCACTAATACCTTCAAATCTGTCTAAATATGGTTCTAGATTCATGTCTAAAAAAGAGAAGACAGTGGAGTCATCTGCTGGCTCCAAGGGGTAACCAACAATGGCAGACAAGGCCTCCCAGTGCCTTGGGCGCAAACCAGGATTACAGATCACTTGAATGAGAGGAATGTGCTGCTTGAAGTCTTCCACCTTTGATCTTACTTTTTTTGTCATTGCCAATGCTTGTGGAGAATCATAAAAGGTTTTCTCCAGCTTATACAGTCCTCTCCAGTAATTTCCAACATCTGTTTCTACTTGGTCTGGATTCACCTTGTGATATGGTCCTTCTGTCCATGCTCTGTATTTGGTGCTAAATTCAACAACAATTTCATAGAGACGAAGATAAGGGTTCAAACCATCCTGGATTTTTTTACGTTGAGGATATACTGATGGTAGCCAACCAAATGCTTCCTCTTCAGCATTAAACTGATCAATCTGAAAGGATAAGTGTTAAATATATTAGTTATTTGGAAAGCGAATGACATTGAAAATTAAGTTTTTAAAAATATCTATTTAAATGAGACCCCAAAAACCTTCACCAAACCCTAAAGTTAAATTTCAGTAATCTAGAAAAACTGAACAGTAACCTCTTTTTCCTATTTATTTTATTTATTTCTTTTAAATTGACAAAAAAATGCATGTATTTATGGTGCACAACATGATGTTTTGAGATATGTATACATTGTGCAACAGGTAAATCAAACTAATTAACATATGCATTACCTCACATACTTATTTTTTTGAAGTAAGAACATTACAAAGCCTATTCTTTTAGCGATTTTCAAGTATACAATACGCTGCTATCAGCCATCATCAATATATCCCCTGAATTCATTTCTCCTAAGTGAAATTTTTATCCTTTAACCAACATCTTCTTCAAGCCTCACTATTCCCCACCCCCAGCCAGTGGCAGGCATCAGTCTACTCTCTGCTTCCATGAGTTTGACTTTTCAAAAGATTCCACTGAGATCATATAGCTCATATGGTCTCTTACAGATCATGAGGTCATACAGTCTTTCTGTGCCTGGCTTATTTCACTTAACACAATGCCCTCCGGGTTCATTCATGTTGTCACAAATGACAGGATTTCCTTTTTTTTTTTTTAAAGGCAGAATAGCATCCCTCTATTTCTTCTTGACTAGTTTTCAAAGAACAATATCTGGTTAAGTTAGTTAAAATCGTTAATATAAATTTACATAGATAAAGAAGTTTTTGCCCACACAGACATACTGAGAATACAGCATCATTCATTCATTAACAAGAATTTAAGTACTTTTAAAATACACAGCATTGTGTTAGGTACCGTGAAAATAGAAACAAGGTTAATATTGCAAAGTACCAACTCCAAGGAGTGTAATCCAGCTCAGGAGAAAAGACATACATAAGTGGAAATTTAAATAGCAATTGTACAAAAATAATAAAGGGCAATAAAAGAGATGTCACAGAACAGTAACTGTGTAATATATAATGAATAGAATATACAACAAAATGCTAACACTCAGAGCTGGGAGATAGTGCTGAAATAATGCAGTTATAGAAGCTTCTGTAGAGAAGATGCAACCAGAGCTCTGTTTTGAATATGAGGAGGATAAGAAGAGGCAAAGAAATCATTGATTTCCTCTTATTTTAGTTGTAAAACATGTGAGCATATGGGTAGCTCAGAGGAGAAATCTACAGAATTGTACAGTGTGAGCTAGATACATCAATTATGCAATTACTTAAAATTTCAGTGTCTTCCGTTTAAAAAAAAAAACTACAGAGTTTGTTTTTTCTCAATGTGTGTTGACATATTGGTGATTATTATAAACCATTTAATTACGTGAACTAATAAGATATTAAAATCTTTCAATGTAAGAGAAATGGTAGAGCATCATAATACAGTATGTTTTTGTATTCCTCCTTTTTATAAAAAATACAATTAAAAATTTTAAACATCTTATATGGGAAATGGTATGGCTTTCCCTCCTCCAGCTTCTTCTAATGAAAAAACTGATTTCTGAAATAGCAGTATTGGGAACAAAGTGGCTTGGCGAGAGAAAACAATGGGCCTAATTTAAAAACACAGTCACCAAATCTAAGCTGGACTCTAGGAAGATGGAACAACAAAACAGTAACCAGGCACTATCATTCATCTGCTCTGCTCAAAAATACAGATTCCTAACTATCATAGTAGGACCACGATGCAAATGATTAGATGGTGCAAAGAAAAAATTGAAAAGCAGACTGAGATGTAACTCTGTCTTTAAAATAAAACATGAAGGCCACTGAAATATACCACTACCAATAGAAAACAGCACTGTTGCTCCTTGAAGGATGTCCACAAAATCTATTTGTGTCATTTCTATTACTCTCTAATTAAATGTAGTCAAACTGTTTCATTAGAATCTATTTCTTAAAGGTGAATACCCAATACAAATTCAATGCTTTTTTATTTGAATTAATTCATCTTTTTAAGAATTTTTTAATTATACCTTGTCTGCTGCTAAATCCAACTTTCCATTCAGCGTTTGAGCCTTTTTCAGGTATCGCTGTACATCTTGAAGATCTCCAAATGAATAAAATTCTTCTGCCTGTTTAGCATAACTCTCTAATTCCTCCACAAACCGTTCACACCGTAACTAATAAAAACAATATTTGTTGTTACTATTTTCAAAATCAAAACCCTTGACATCAAGAAAAAATTGAAATATTTCTAAGAGTTATCAGAAATATTATTATTATATTTTGTCATTGGTAAAACATAAAGAGATGATCTGGAGGATGACTGAGATCTAAAATATGCAGAATTTTTAAAATTTAAAATTAATGGATTGAGATTCCTCTAATTCATAGATTAGAAAAAGTTTACTCAGACTGTCTATATAAGAAGTTCTAACTAATAAAATGCATAAAAACATGCTAAACAATGGTATTTTTAGTATGATTTATGCTTCTTTTAGTAAGAATTTATGCTAACAAATGATTCATAAGCATTTGAAAAGTCTCATAATAACCAAATATGGCATTAAAAGAAAACTCAATTATTCTAAGGACTATAGAGATATCTGCAACATTTTTGCAAACAACTGGAAAAAACCTGAATTTTCTTAATTGTGCTCTTATACTCAGTTATTATTTCAATTAGCAACACTAAAACAAGATATTCCAAGGTTACTTTTCTTGGCCCATGGGCTCTCTTCACAAGAAATGAGTAAGGTAAATAAGGCCAGATTTAAAAGCTAAAAACTATAGTGTTCCAATATAAAACAGGTGTGTGTGTGTGTGTGTGTGTGTGTGTGTGTGTGTGTGTGTGTGAGTGTGTTTTAGTGAGAAAGGCTTATTACAAAATTGTTATTGGTAAGGCATCCTAAGTTAAATGGCTCTAAAAATAGCTCTTAATAAAATATTCAAAAGTCAAATCTAGGTTATTCAAAAATAGATTTTCTATTTTATAGATTATCTAGGTTGATTTCCATCCTCTTTCCTCTAGTGTCCTGGCAAATTTATTGCTCTGGCCTAGTAGGGGAAGGAAAATAAGAGGAAAAATTCATCAATATTATGTGTAGTCTGTGGAATAGTATACTTTATAACAAAGTATCAACAATTTTCAGCAACCTAGCAATTTTCTAGGAGTCTATTACATTGTAACTTAAGCATCTATCATTTACTATTCATGATGTTTTCTGCACCCATTTTTAAAAATTTTGAAATGCCCTGAATGTGAAACAGAAACTATAAACTACATTGTAAAATGAAGAGTTTTTTTTCAAGTTTATCATTTATTCTCCCAACAATATATTCTGCCAATTAGCTCTAATTGCTATAAGATAGTAGAAACAGAGTGAGGCTTGCTATCAAAGGACATCTCTACTGGCTGACCATGAACAAGTTTCTTAATCTTTGGGAACCTTAATTTTCCATCTGTAAAATGAGACTGAAAATATGAAGTCACTTATTCAGACAGTAGCTATGGAGTGCTTGTACCCTTCCTGTGTGTCGGTCACTGTGCTGTGTGGTGGGATATAAATGGAGAAAAGGTAAACATGAAACGCCCTGCTCTCAAGGAGCTGATAGTCCAATGGGGAGACAGACCTGAAAATACTAACATAATGATCAGATAATCAGTCCAGTAGAGATGTGTTAAAATGCAGAGAAGAAGCAGCACTGAGGTCTACTGAGAGGGCTTCTAAGAAAGCGAATAGAATATGCTAGATAGACAAGCTCTGTGGGCAGGGGTGAGCTCCAGGGTAATCAGGATAATGTACAGGAGAGGAGAGGTGCAGGAGAGCAGACACCTGGGAGCTATCAGGAGCAAGGAGTGGGGAGAGGTAGGTGATGGGGCTGGACAGGTAGATGGGCAAATCACAAACCATCTTATATGTGAGACCAGTTAGTGAACGTTAAAGTCATGATTCTGTGCACAGTGTTTAGGAGAGTTTGGGTGATTATGGAGTATGAAGGTACATTTCACCAAGGGAGCTTTGACATATTCAAACAATAAGCTGAAAACTGTATTAATACCATAAACTGTATCAGGTAAATATTTTTATTAATGGTCACTTGTGGGCAATATATTCCAATGTTTTTTTCCAATTGTTTTGAAAAATCATGAAATGACCTCACAATGATCAATATACTACTCACTTCTTAGTCATCCAATAAGCATTATAAAAGATCTAGTATGTGTATTATCTTCTACTAAGATTTATAGTATGAGAAAACTAAAAACATGGTCTGTGAAATAAAGGAGTTGACATTGCCATGTAAAAAGTTAAAAGGTAAACATTTCCAGAAATTGAAAATAATTTAAAATATCCCATGATACCAACCTTCAGACCTTCTTGGTATTGTTCTGTTTTCTCTTTAATGATTTTCCTGTGTTCTTCAAAAATTTCTTCCATTCTTCCATACCACTGAAAAACATTATTATTTAGCCTAATGTCTGCTGGAGAAAAGTTGGCACACTCGATGAGGAAGGCGAGGCAGTTTTTGGAATCCACTAATCTCTGTTCCAGTTCAATCATATCAGTTACCTCCACTTTCTGAATGTAAGCCTGAGGGACAACAAAAATTACAGGTAGTGTTTTAATGAACATCTCATGACACAAGACAGCCTGTAGAAATACATTGCATAATTAGAAGTCAAGATTTGGGGTTCGAGATAAGGAACTGCAGTACAATTAACTTCTCATCCCTCCCAAACATGTCTCTAAAATGGCAGGAAAATACAAAAGAAAATACTTAACAACACATAAAAAAGCAAGAGAAAACCATAAAGGAATGCTGTGGGTTCCTGAAAGATAGAAAGCTGATACCATCTGAGTGATACCATTTATTCTTTCAGAATAATCTTTTTGGGCACCGAATATGTGCTTGACACTGTGCCAGGTGCTGGCAATTCAGTGTGACAGAAAACAGACATGGGCTTTGCCCTCATGGGGTTTGTAGTCTAGTTGGCGAGGCAGTTATTAGTCAAATAACCACCAGAACAAATGTAAAACTTCAAACTGTCCACAGACACAAGTGCTGCAAAGGAAAGGAACACTGCTTAGCATACCACAAAAGTAGTTAGAGATGGAGGGCAGTTTCCCACAAACTCAAAGCGGAACATAATGAGGAGGAAATGAGGAAATGAGACAGGTGCAGAGGGCTGCAAGTAGAGGCAACATGGACAGGGGCAAGAGGGAGCAAGGATAAGGGGCTGAGAGGCCAGCAAGGCTGCAGCAGAGTAGTAGGTCAGCAGACCCAAGGTTCTAAATTGAGGCCAGAGCCCATAGGGCCTTGTTGAACCCAGTCAACATGACAATTAAAAGAAAAAACGATGTATACATGTTCAAAGTTTGACACAAACCTATCACGCTTGCACAGAAAAAAAAAAAAAAAACAACTGATGAAGTAGTAAAGATTTCAGAGGGTAAGAAGAGTCCAGAATGGACAGATACAAAATAAATGTACAAAATTAATAGTTTTCCTATACATCAGCAGTAACCAGATTTAGAAACTACACTACGAAACATCACATTCTAATAGTTACAGCAACTAAAAAATAACTATGAGCAAATTTAATAAGAAATGTGCTAAATCTATACGAAGAAAACTATAATATTAATACTTTATTGAAGGACATTTTAAAAATTCTGAATGAATATAGAAACATATGTCAAGATATAATATTGGAAAGATACAAACTCTCCATAAAAATCAATGCAATTTCAATGGCATTTTTAAAAACTAAATTTGATGTAATTCTAAAATTCTCTGCAATAGTAAACATCCAAGAGTAACAAAGATGATCATGAAAAAGAAAAATGATAGAGACCAACCCTGATAAATACCAGTGCATACTATACAGATGCCATAATTTAAACAATTCTCATTCTGGCCCAGGAATAGAGGATGGAGTAGAACAGAAAGAGTTCAGAAATAGATCCAAGGAAATATGGAAATTTAGTGTTGAAAAAAGAAGAGTTTGAATCAGGAGTGAAATGATAAATCATTTAATAAATCATATTGGAGTAATTGGCTATTGATTTCAGGAAAAAAGAGCCCTAGTTATCTAGTAGGAGAAACACAGGGAAGGTATATTGTTCAGTGAATGAAGTAATTTACAGCAGAGTAATTCTGTTCTGCATAGACAAATCTATGTGTGTGAGTGAGCACATATGTAGGTGTGTGTATGTGTGTACACATGCAGGTATATACGCACATGTGTATGTACATATATCCATATAGTTCTCTCAAGGCTCTTTTTAATATACATACTAATTTATTTACATATTTTAATAATATAAAAAAATGAGAAAACAGGCAATAACTTGTAACCACCTATGTTCACCTTCCCATTCCTATACCCCAACTCCCTGACACTGAAGTAAATGATTCTAATTTTTAAAAAATTTTAAAGCTCTTTTTAATCTCCCAATCTCCACCTCGCTCTGTCTCTCTCTTTATCTCTTTTTCTCTAGTGTTTTACAATTTTGCATACATGTAGAAAAAACAAGTTTGGAAAGAGAAGAATTCACACCAAACTATAAAAAATCATTACACTAAAGAAAGGAATTATGGAAAAGGTAGAAATTTACTCTTTATTCAATTCCATATTGTTTAAATTTTAGTTTTATAACTAAACAGAAAAAAACAAGCAAAATTCCCTAGAAATATTTTATTGATATGATATTATTTTAATTAGACTAAATGTTTTTATGTTGTAAGTCCAAACAAATAGGATGTAAACCATGGTGGTTTCCACAAGTAACAAAATGTCTAACTGAAAATTAATTTTTTGTAATTTAATCAGCTTTCTATGTAATCAAACAACTGTATTTTCATTTCCCCTACTACCTGATAATAAATCATTGAATAAATTCACCAGCTGTTTTACGCTTAGGGGGATAATCTTTTTAAGATATAGAAATATTTGAAATATCAGGCAATGAATTCTATTTCCTAACTTTGTTAAAGATTGTTATATATAGTAGAAATTCACAGTAAATAACCCCAAATTCCTAAATATTTCCAGTGATAGTAAGGAGAGTAAATAAATGATACTCTCCATAACCAATATTCATTTTTCCAAAAGGATTGTCCTTTAATGAAGAGGAATTCATAGTTTAAGAACTCTCCAACTACATTTATAATCATCTATTACCAAAGAATCATTTGATGTTCTACAACTAACACAAAATAGAAAAATACCCTAAAAAAATTATATATGGGCATGTGTATATATTTTATACACATACATACACATACATATACATTCACATACTGCAGCTCTATTCCAAATACAAATACTTTAAAGATAACAGAACTCTTTTAATTAGAGGCTAGTATGTAAATATTGATTCTAATGATTTTAATTAACTTTCATCTAAGTGAATAATTTAAAGAATGTACATAATTATTTCAATTCCTTTTATAATTTCCTGCCTATACAAAGTTTTGAATGATTTTATATGTTTTGCTGGGCTCACAAATATTTTAAAATGAAAAAAATAAAAGGGTCCTATATTGCACTGGGGAATACTAGAAAATGAAAAAAAAAAGAATTCTGTAAAAGCTTAATGAATGAAAAGGGAATAAAATGAGATGGTGACTAACGAGATATTTTGAATTATTTTATTTGCCATTAAGTAGACTTCAAACTCATAAGTAACACGAAAAACGATGAAAGTGAGACTTAGGTAATTGCCTTAATTGTTCCAATATTTCACCTCTCCAGAATCCATGCTGGCTGGTGTCCTCTCACTCTGACTTGCTTCAGATGAGACGTTAGCTAGTATGACACAGCAGAGACTCAAAAAGCACTTGTACAAGAGGGCTTGCTTGTGTGTCTATACCATGCCATAGAACATACCCGGGTAAGCCTGCTGGAGTTTGAGGTACAAGTGGAGCAGAGTCAAATTGCTAAAGGATTTTTAAACTAGTCACCCAGCTGACCCAACTGAATGAGTGACCCAACAGAGTGATCTCGTTGAGACCAGAAGAACCGTCAGGAGCATCCAGCCTAAATTCCCAAACTGCAGACTCATGAACTAAGTATTTTAAAAGTCATTATGTTTAACCTCTATCTTAACTTTTGAAGTGATTTGTTACTCTGTATTATTGTATCCATAATTAAAGGATACACACACAACTATAAAGAGTCCATAAACAATACCTTCATTTCCATTAGTTCTGTTGTATTTGGAGGAGTGCTAAGAGCTTTTTCAGCTATCTTCTCAAATTCTTCACATAATCTGAAACACGAGGCAAAACCAATCTTACATATTTGCAATTAAATTTCATTCTATAATATATTCCTGTACATTTTTAAATGTTCCATTGCATGAAAAATAAAGTAAGATTATAAATTATCTACATGACATCTAAGGAATTAAAAGCAAATTTGTGTACATTTACTTACCTATTCAATACACATTTAATGATCATCTGTTATATTTCCAACTATAATATTAAATGACAGAGCTACAGAAATGAATCAGAAGTAATCATGGCCCTTGACCAGTTCACTATCCAGTATGGGAGGCAGGACTGTAAGCAATCATTTCTAACCTAGAATTTTAAGGGCTCTAACTGAGATTTGGTTAAGATGGCACAGAGTGATTAATTCTACTTGGTGGGAATGGTTGAAAGGGGTGTGCATGCTCAGAAACATCTGGTAATATGCAAATATTTCCTACTGATTTGGGTTGTGGCCAATATAAACAAATAACTTACTCTGGGGCAGGAAAAAGAAGAGTAGCAGGAACGAAGGAAGTCCAGATTAAAACATGTAGAAAAAGTCTTCAACAAGGTGGGCTGTAAGGTGAAGGAGAGAGGAATAGCATGGCGATGACGCTGGGTTGAAGCAGGGAGTTGGAAGGTGAAAGATGGTTTTGAATATGTTTGTAAACTTCAGAGGCAGAATCAACAGAGAAGGAGAGATTTAAACTGAGGGACACAGAGGGGACAACTGATGGAGCCAGGTCCAGAAGCAACGGAGGCAATAGGGCTGCGCTCCCAGGCACAGGGAAACTTCGAGTGGAGTGACAGACTCCTGCCCTCTAGGGATATGAAAGGTGTCTTAGAGAGGTGAGTTGAGCCATGCAGGGGCAAGAAGTTAAGGTCATTCATATCTAATGGCTCCTGTAATTGTCCTGATATGTCTTCTGTACATCCAGGGAGTCTGGTGAGAGGAGGTGGCATAATAAGAAGAAAATGGGAAAAAGTAGAACTGGCCTCAGCTCAGAGGGCATTAAGGGGCAGGAAAAGTATCTATGAAATTTAAAAAATATTTCACCCAGCATGAAAAGCTGTAAGTGACGTTTTCACTATTCTTCCAGTACTTTTTGAGGAAAAGATGCTTTAAGCTAAAAATATGACTCTGATTCCTAGATAAGGTACCCAAGCCTGATCCCCTTCCACATGAGCCTGGGTCCCCAGCCTTCCCCTCACCTCTCTTCCCTCTCAGTGTCTCTGAAAGCAACACAAACCACTCCTAGTTCTTGAAATACACCATGCCATTTTCACACCTCACTGCTTTCTACACAGTATCTTCTCTACCTCAAATTCTTTCACCCATCCTGTTCACCTGGCAGACTCCTCCTCATCCTTCAAAATGAAATTCACACATCACTTCCTCTTTGCAGCCTTCCCTGATTTTTTCCTCTCCTCCAAACTTCACCCTGGGAGAAAATTAATCATGCCCTTCTCTGTCTGACCTCTGTTGGCTCAGTACTTACTACACCCTATTGTAATTTACTGGTTTGTATGTCTACTTCCCCTTCTATGTTGTAACTTCCTTCAGCAGTTTTATTCATGTTTAGAGCCTAAGTGCCTAGTCTTGTGCTTAACACATGGTAGGTAAATAAAGCTTGGAAAAAAATATTCTTACTGACCTATTTTTTCTCTGCTACCATAATTGTAAAATGTATTCTGATTATTTGAGTTCCCTGCCCCCCACGTAACTGATACCAGTAAAGAGGTTCCTAGAGCAACCAGCATCAATTGTTGGAAGACTAGTTACACTAGTTATACTTCTCATTTTAAATAAACAGGTATTCTGCTTTACACATTAGTATTCTATGAATTTACTTAACATGGGTTGGTTTCCCTAAAAATCTCCAGGTTACTCAACAAATGAGTTTCCATATAAAATAACAAGTTACCATGGCCTTCAACAGTAATTATAGTGAGATCAAGTTTCAGAGTTGAGGGTCCCTTAGGACGCATGACAACTACTGTGTAAATCCACTTTGAAAACTCACTTTTGTATTGATTACACAAATTTAAACTTCTAAAGTTAGGCAACGTCTACTCGTGCAAGAGAAATGCAAACACATTTTAATACCACCTTACCTCACACAATTGGGGAGGCACATTTATGGTGAAAAAAATAATAATACTAATAACCATATCACAAAATGACACTTAAAGCCAAGTATTATTAGAAATAAGTTTTACATAATCTTTTGGATAATTTATGATACTTAATCCGTTACTTCAGATAAGTAACAGTTGATTCTATTTAACATCTCCTTCCAAAAAACAGAAATATAATCACATAAATACCTTGTATTTACTTCCTGATGATCTCTGAACATTTTGGCTGTAAGTTTCCCACAAATAATATCTGCTCGTTTCACCAAAGCTCTGATTAATTCATCACAGTGCATTTCGAACATTCCTAAACGAATAGTCTGCAATGGATTAAAATTTTAATAAACATAAAAATAAATAAAAATGAATAAAAGATTCCCACGATTTTTCCTTACCATAATTTTAATTTTTTTTGTGTGTGTAATCTAACAAGATCGAGTTTTTTTTTTTTTTTTAAGAAAATATAATGCAGGGAGGGTTCTCTGAATACTCATTTGTATTTTACAACTATCTTCTGGGTAAATATCCTTGAAGAGTTTGTTATCTTGGAACCAATTCTATTTCAGAACAATAATGGATATAAAAACCTTGGAGAATTAAATAACGATATTGCTAAATCAATAATGTAGGTTTCAAATCTTATATTTGCTCTGTACAAAAAAAAATACATGTTCATGGTAGAAATTTGGAAAATGTAAAAAAGAACAAAAGAAGAAAATTTTAAATTACTAGTAGCCTACTAAACAGAGGTAACTACATTTGGGTGTAATTATCATATTTTCCAAAGGATTTATAAAGACTAAGTTAAAAGAAATTAGGTTCTTGGAATTTGGGGGGGACAAATTTCATAAAGTACTTAAAAATCGGAGTTGTGGTTCTAGAGTTTCAGCTACATGAGCACAAGAATAGTGTCTGTCGTATCTAGCTCCTCATACCCAAGCCTTACCACAATGCTTGGGACATGTCATAGGCTTAATAAATATTTTTCTTGTTGATAGTAACAGCGTATTTCCTCACCATAGGTTCTAAAAATATATGCTAATAAAACTGGGAAAAGATCATTAGGTACAGATAACAGTTGTACAAAACTGGAGTCATTTACCTTTCTAGATGTGTACTGTATTTCCTCTATTAGTTTCTGGTATTTGCGAATTTCATTTATTATTTTCTCATAACTCTGATTTTCTGCAAGGAAGTCATCTGCATCTTGCTCAGCTTTTCTGGTAACTAAAAAATCATACTTGTCATAGAGCCTGCGGTGCTCAATAGGTGCCATACTCTCTCTGATAATCACGTCCTTAATCTTTTCTTTGTGAGCATCTACAATTTCATTCAGAATTATGGGTTTCAAGGTTGTTGGTTTAGACTTACTCTCCTAAACAAAGAGAGAAAAATAATATTAGTTACTTAAAATACCTTAGTTAAAGTAACCATATCATTTATCTTTGTACAAATGCCAGTCTTACAATATTTTCTTTTTTTGTTCACAAGGTCATTTTAATTTTATAATCTATAATCTACAGAAAGATATTCAGTGTAATTATAGCAGTATTTTAAAACTTAGATTTCATACAATTTTTTGTTTTCTTTAAGGCTACCTAGTTGTGTTTTGTTTTTCTATATGGATGAAAGAACAGTCACTTGAAAATATATACAAAATAAGATACAGGATATAAAAACAGTAAAATATATATTTTTAAGTTTTATTTTATTTTTAATTGATACATAATTATTGATATTTATGGGGTACAATGTGATGTTTTGATACATGTTTACATTGTGGAATGATCAAATCAGGGTAACCAGTAAATCTATTACCTCAAACATTTATCATTTCTTTGTGGTAAAAACATTCAAAATCCTCTCTTCCTGGCTATTTTGAAATATATAATACGTTATCATTAACTATAGACACCCTACTGTGCAATAGAACACCTGAACTTATTCCTCCCATCTAACTGTAACTGTGTACCCACTGACCAACCTGTCCCCATCTTCCCTTCCTCCTAACCTCTGGTAACCACTATTATACTCTCTCCTTCTACGAGATCAACTTTTTCAGATTCGGCATATGAATGAGATCATGCAATATTTGTCTTTCTGTGTCTGGCTTATTTCATTTCATGTAATTACCTCCAGCTCCATCAGATTTCTGTAAATGACAGGATTTATTCTTTTTTACTTGAATCATTCTTTGGTCAATTAAACTCTGTTAAATTTAATTTGTCTTAAGCTTTTCTTTTAACACTGGTATTAAATTTTGAGAGATAGGCTTTACAAGAATAGGGTAGCCCACAAACAAGAACAGGTGTAGAGTAACTTTAGTACTGTCGTGTGGTCAGAGAGGATTTATAGACAGAAAAAGGAAAATGATTGCAGAAAACAGAATTGAGGTACAGAAATAGCTGGATTGGTTATACCTCGGTATTTGCCTTATTTGAACATGGTTTGAACAGTTAGCCTCCTGTGAGTGGCTGAAGAGGGGGGCTTTGATTGGCTAAGACTCAGTTATTTGTTATAAGAGTAGGTTAGATCACATTTAGTTAGGTTATAGTTTACTATGTACAAAGAAACGTTTAGGCCAAACTTAAAACATGCAAGGAGACATCTTTAGACTAAACTTAACACCAGAAAAAATATCACTCTCCCCTTGAGAGCTCTAAATTAACTGTTTTAGTTACAATTAAAATTTCCCATATTTTTCTTTTTACTTTAGAAACCAGGAAGCTTGGGGACATATTTTATAACCATAAAGTCACAGCAACTATATTCATTTGGATGATTATAATAGTTACTTTACTTAGAACTTTATCTATTAATTCATATCTTATTAACTTGTTATATTTGTCTGTTTCATAAGTGACCTCAAATCATTCTTGAAAAAAGGCAGGCTATAAATAGAAAAGAATGCAAAAGATAAATTGGAATTACACAAGGGACAAAGTAAACAGTAAGTTTCTTGAGAGACTTCTCTTCATGGCAATATGAGGAACAGACATTTAGAAAATAACTACCTACTTCAAAACACATGAACATGCCGGAAAAAATGCTAAATTTATCCTTTATAATGTGTAGCTAAGGAAGCAAAAACAAGAGAAAGTGTGAGGGGCCAAAATGAGAGAATTCATGAACTGAGAGAGGTCACTATACACAGAAGTGAACAGCTGCCCCGGGGACTCTGCTGATCCCTGGTGGTCTAAGCTTTGCTTTAATGAGTCTCCAGTAAGGCGGTTGTTTGGGGTTGGAGGGCATGGTGGCTGTCAGGGAACAAAGCCTCAAACCTGAGCAATACAGGAAGTCATAATTGACATCCCACATAAATTCAAGAATACTGAAAGGTGACACAACCTCAAAGTGAGGGTTCTGAAGAAACGAAACTTTAGAATGTTGAAAGGTGACAGAACCTTTGAATAGGGGGACGTTTGAATAGGAAAGTAAGGGAATGAAATATCCTGTTTTGCCTTGTTCTCAATGGGGAGAAAAAGATGGTTGCCTTAAGAATTTGTAAGCACGAGCTTATTCTCATACAGTATTCTCAACACTGCCAATGTTGTCCATGAAATCATTAAGCAAGAATTTAGCTTAAAATGGTCCTTGTTCTCAGGAGTACCTCTCAAGAGAATATGCAAATTACAAAGGATCCAACTTAAACTAAAGTCTCAAAGACTTTCCTGCATAAAGTTCTTACAGGCATAAGCATAATAATAGAGGAAAAGTACCCAGAGAAATAAACTACCAGGACCAAGAGTCAACAGCAGAATCAGATCAGCAAAGACCACAGATATTGGAAGTGTTGGATATAGAATATTAAAAATATTTTATGTGTGTAAAGAGAAGTACAAGCTTAATGAATACATGACTATCAAATAATATGAATAAAAGACTATCAAAAATGACCAGGCCTATTGGAAAAATAACTTTATGGAATTTCTGGACAATAGAAATAAAATAGTAAAAAATTAGAAGCTCAGTGAAAAAGATAATGTCCTATAAATGGATAATTTCACAATTATAATGTTAAGTGAAAGAAACAAATTACAGATTACTTACAAGATGACTCAACTTATACAAAGACATGGAAAAACCAAACAGAAATTGTTTAGGAATATTCAGACATGTAGTAACTCTAGTTTAAAAAATTATGGTTAATACTCCAAAATACAGGATAATGATTCTTTTGCTATAGGATGGAAGGACAGGCATGTGAACAGGAAGGAGCAATGGGGGAGAGCTTAAAGGTATCAGTAATATGCTATTCTTTGAGATGGGCTACACTTGTATGTTTATCACAGCACTATTCACAATAGCACAAATACGGAATCAACCTAAGTGTCCATCAACAGATGCATGGACACAGAATATGTGGTCTATATACACAGTGGAATACTATTCAGCCATAAAAAGAATAAAATCATGTCTTTTTCAGCATGGATAAAACTGGAGACCATTATCTTCAGTGAAACAAGGCAGACACAGAAAGACAAATATTGCATGTTCTCACTCATAAGTGGGTACTAACAATGTGTACACATGGATGTAGAAAGTGGATTTATAGACAATTGAGACTTGGAAGGGTGATGGGATGTGAGGGGAGTGGATGATGAGAAACTACTTAACGAGTGCAATGTACATTATCTGGGTGATGGATACCCTAAAGCCCTGACTTGACCACTATGTAATCTGTGCATGTAATAAAATTATGTTTGTATCCCACAAATTATACATAAAAAAGTACGGGCTATAGCTGTAGCTACAGTTAACACAGGTGTTAACTTCATTACTATTTAAACATTTATACACTAGTCTCCTGTACTCTTTTGTATATATATGAAATGTTTGTAAACTATTTGAAAAATAGAAAAAGAATAAGAAAGCTACTGATTTGACTTACATACTTGACTTATTAAGTTAGGGAATTCTCAGACATGCTCATTTCATATACCAGACTGCAATAACTACTATTGAAATGTCATAGATAGGATCTATGAGTTGAAAGTACAAAGACAGGAGCTCACTATTTATGGAAAAAGGTGTATGAGGAGAGTAATGAATTGGAGGACAGTTTTACAGAGCTGGAAGAGTATAATGGAGGTCTACAGCATGGTATGAATGCTACAGAAAATGTCATGAAAGCTACAGCAAACATTCATGGACTGCTTCAAATCTGATCACAACTTCAACTCCTTCCCCTCAGAAAGTTTTCAGCTAATGCAAATTGAAGACTAGACTAGGAAAATAGATACCTATATTTTAAGAGAAGGTAATAGGAAAAGGAAATTTTTTTTAGCAAAACTTTCTTGTAAGCCAATGTTACTAGGTTATTTATATCCTGTGAAGCAGAGGATACCTGTCTACACCCTTCAGAAGTTACCTGAAGTGAATATCATTATGCAAATTCAAGCAATCAGATTATCCTTACTTACCCACTTGGAATACAGTTTTGTCTCAACTCTTGGCACAAAACTGACAGCTTTAATCATGACATCATAAACATTTAGGAGGATATCTATGTAGTCATTAAAGTCAGGTTCAAACTTAATGGTGTCATTATCAAGAATCAGCCTCATGATGAAACCTGGATGTTCAAAAGCTCTAATAGAATCCTGCAAAAAAATAAAAAATTTGACATGCGTAATTTCATATATAGATCTAGATATAGATATGAATTGTGATAGACTAAGGAGTGCACCAGTCCCAATTATAACAGAATACATGAGAACCCATGCATCATCTAATGTCCTAGACAACTAAGCCACGGAGGAGCTCTACTAAAAAGAGCAAGAGTGATTCCAAGGTAGACTTGCTGGTATCAAGTATCCATTGGGCCTACAGGTCAACTACAGGGTCAAGGTCCAAGAAAAACAAGGGTGTGCATAGCAGTGGGGTTCTGGAATCGTGCAAGAAAGAGCCCACGGAGAGATTCCAAGGCCCTGCGCACACTATAATAAGACCTCCTTCCAGAGACAGAAAAGCCTACTCGCAGTAACTTTCCCCAGCCATCATGACCCAAACTTTCCAATTATGTGAATTTTCACTTGTTTTCACTAATACTCACCTAATGTGATGATCATATATTCTAAATGTGCAGGTTGACCCTAACTTTTTTAACAGATAAGTGTAATAGGTCTAAAGATATACTTTCTGCTCTCTCATTAGTAAAGATATTTTATTTCCCTCTCTGAAAGAATTGAAAATAAATAAACTAATTAATAAATGCACATTGGTGTAACTGAACTGTACTTACTGGGGGTTGTGCAATTAAGTCTGTGAAATCCTGCATGGAGACTAAAGCAAGGTTCTGCAGCTGTAAAGTCATAAGTGCAGCAGCACAGTTGAAAAAAGATTCCAATTTGGCACTGCTGTCACCAGTTGGCAATTGCTTCTTTTTATTACCTTGGTAATAAATATTCTGCACTTCTGGAAACCACCTTGAAAGAACAAAAGACTTTTAAAAGTCAATACTTTCAGTGAATTACTCCATTTACATTAAGCATTAACAGTAATTTTTGGACATCCAAAGGTCTTCACAGAGAGGTATATTGCGAAATGACATTATCTACTCTCTGAAATGTAAGTGCTAGAATATTTCACTTCTGGGAAAAGATATTTTTAATCTTAGCCAATAGAAAATGACTCAGCAAGGTGATGCTGTGAGAAAGATGTAAATCTAACTCCTGGAACTATGATTCCTGCACTTTTTGAAGAAATACGAGAACTAACTTTATTGGATATTATGAGATACTCCTCTCCACTCTCCTAAATGTTCTCTAGGGAATGTATTCATTTGTGCTAAAACATGAATAACTGATTAAACCAAGGGAGAGCTTGTACCATGTACAATCCATTTGGTATTTCACACTATTCTGTTTCACAATGACTTGAAAACACAATATAAATCAATAAAATCTTGTATTTTATTTTCCCATTTCCCTTAATGTGATATCCTGAAAGAGTGTCTGGTCTAAAACAAAGTTTCAAATATGTACGTAGCCTTGTAACAAAAGAATAATAATGAAATTTTATATAGAGGTACATCATGATAAGTGAGGTTTTCAGCTTACAAAACTACTATCCAACGCTACAGAAATAAACAATATTGATATCTTCTTTTATAAGAGATAATGGATTTTTTAAAGAGTCTATATAATTTCAGGAGTTGCTTGAATGTTCCAAGAGAGAAAATCTAAGTTTTAAATATATTTAGTCAACTCTTCAACAAAATACGTGTTGTCTACTACATACTAAGAATAGTGTCATACAAGATATTAAAAAGTGGCATCATCATTTCTCTCACAATTATTAAGCAATATGTCATAGCAGGAAAAAAACTGAAGTTAAAGGATAGAGATAGGGAGGGGGTAGAAGAGATGAGTATATTCACACCTAATGGGTGCGGTGTGCACTGTCTGGAGGATAGACACGCTTGAAGCTCTGACTTGGTGGGGCAAAGGCAACATACGTAACCTAAATATTTGTACCCCCGTAATATGCTGAAATAAAAAAAAAACCCACACACATACACATAAAAAGGATAGAGATATAATTTTCCATTTTAGTACTGGAGAAGGGTTTCATAATGAAGATGGTAATTTCACAATAGCCAAGATATGGAATCAACCTAAGTGGCTATCATTGGGTGAATGGAAAAAGAAAATGTGATATATATACATAATGGAATATTATTCAGCCATAAAAATGAATATAATCTTGTGATTTGCAACAACATGGACGGAACTGGAGGACAACATATTGAGAGAAACAAGCCAGGGATAGAAAAACAAATATTGCATGTTGTCATTCATATGAGGAAGCTAAAAAAAATGATATCATAGAGGTAGTGAGTAGAATAGTGGTTACCAGATGCTGGGAAGAGTCGGGGGGGAGAGATTGGTTAATGTTCTAGTGTTTGATTGTACAGTAAGGCCAACTAGAATTTATAGTATATTTTAAAATAGCTAGAAGAAAATACTTGGAATGTTCCCAAAGAAATGATAAATGTTTGAGGTGATGGATATCCAAATTATCTTGATTTGATCGCTACACATTGTATCCCATAAATACCTGTACCCCATAAATGTTTACAACTATGATATATCGATTCAAAAATTTGGTAAGTAGGGCCTAGGGCTCAGAAAACAAAATCTTGAGACAGATGAAATCATGAAATTGTTAAGAGAATATAAAGAGAGAAAACAAAGACTTGAGGAGCCCCACTCTTAGGGGATAGTAAGAATAAATAGAGCCAGAAAAAGAGATAACGAAGAACTAGAGAAGCATAGGGCACAGAAAAACAGGTTTCCAGAAGGCTGAGTGATAAACCACGCTAACTGCTGAATAGAAGTGGAAGATGAGGACTACGAAAAGACATTTGGGTTCGGGTTTGATGTCATAATTAATCATTTGCTAACTGTTTCTCCACTGTGAGCTGATGTTCTGCCTTTTAGTCATTACAAACACATTCTGACTCACTAAAGTATGGTCAGAGACTTCCTTTCTTAGAATGAATCAGGAAGCATCAAGAAGAGAGACAGCTAATCAATCTACATTTCTTAGCAAAAATTATTCAATAAAAGTTTGTATTCTGTACTTTGACATGCATTTTACTAAAAAATTTACAGTGCTAATGTATTCCTACGGTGTAACCCAGAAGTTATAGATCATGATAATTTACTTGTACTCTGTCCTTAAGATGTCATTTTCTTCTCTGTAATTAATTACGGGGTTTCATTCTTCACCTCTACTCTATTTTTATGTTAACAAAATACTAATATGAAATAAAAGGTTAAAGTTTTTTCAAGTAATATCAGATTAAGAATTTAGTTCTAACATATTGGAGACGAAAAAAAGATAAAGGAAATATTTAATCTTAAATAATCAAGATACATTTCTAAGTAACTTTTATGCCAGAAGCTTAATGTCCTCTGTTATCTTAAATCTGATCCAATTTTAATGTCCTATTTATAATAACTTAATAACTTAATGACTTGTGGTATAGACAATTTTCCTATATTGTTTCAGAGTATACTTCTGGCACCCACATCATGAATTATTATATGAGGCTATTCCATTCTGAAAAGCCAATCCAAGGAGATGTTTAATTGTCATTTGTTAAGACTAACTTCCAATGAGACTGTAAATTCATTTAAACAATATACTTTCCCCACCTAATCATTCTTTAAACTCTTCTGCACCCCCCATCCAAACACAAATGAAAGGAGGCACAGCACCTCGCATGTGTTAATAGTAGACGTCAAATACATATCTGGTGAATGATTAGTTGATGATTATTCCTGCAAGGTATCCAACACCCCTCTCAAAGCAGAGGTAGAAACAAGACATTTAGAAAAAAGTAACCATTTGTCGTGATCATTTTAGTTTCTGCACAATCTATGCTTTGTAAACATTATAGACCAAGGCAATTCAAGACATTATATTTAACTCTCATATAAAAATGATTAAAATCTTATTAAAATGGGATTTTCTAAAAGCAGTTAAAATGCAGTACCCCACCATCACATTATTAAACTTATATTTTCCTACATAAAACTTTAAAACTTTACACTTTAAGTAGAGTCTCTTTGGCAGATTCCATGTGTTTCATGACAATGGTCTGAAAATTTGACAGCTCTAATGCATCTTGGCGATTGTGAAATTCTTCAATATCAATTAAACGTAATTTTCTGCAAGAGATAAAATTGAACAGTAATTTAAGAACAAGGTTTTTTTGGTATTTAATATTTTTGCTAATCAGTCCCTTCTCAAACATGTCATATTCCTAAGTTTTATCATTAAAACCTGTGTTCCATAAAACTAAATATTCTAATGAACATTTGTTATTTTTTGTCTTTTTAATAATAGCCATTCAGACTGGGATAAGATGATATCTCACTATTGTTCTGATTTGCATTTCTCTGATATTCAGTGATGTTGAGTATTTTTTCACATACCTGTTGGCCGTTTGTATGTCTTTTAAGAAATGTCTATGAGAAAAGTTAAAAAATTTGAACACATTACATAGAACGTGAAAAAATAGATAACAGAAACCAGGAAGGATGAGTTGGGGGGAGGAGGATAAAGAGAAGTGGGTTAAAGGTTATAAACATACAGTAAAATAAAACAAATGAACCCAATATTTGATAGCAGAATAGGATGACTATAATTAACAAAAATGTATTGTACTTAGGTGACGGATACCCTGAATACCCTGACTTAATCACTATATATTATTTATATACATGTAACAAAATTTCTCATATACCCCATAAATTTTCACAAATAAAAAACTAAATATTCAAGAACAAAAGATAAATTCAATTGGAACACAATATGATACGAAACTTCACTGTGAAGTAGAAGGTTGCAATAACTGGGACTGATGGATATCTTAGACTGGTTTGTGCTTTCAAACTATAACAGTTTGAGCAAGAAAAGAGGTGGGGGCTGTATGCTTACAGGATCCACTGCTCTGAAAACAAAAGTTACACCCTCTCTGAAAAGAAAGCAGCCCCAAATATCAGGGAGCAATGGGGTGGAGGAGTCTTATACCTAATTAAGATCCAGTATATCAAAATCTTTTGAACCTGTCTGATCTTTTTAAAGAATACAGGGCCCTACTCAAATCATCAGCTTTCAGTACAATCCCTCTTTTGACTACAGTGCTATGGGTCTCTGTTATATACATGGTTTACTTATCTAAGAATTTTCTCTGGCAGATTAACTAAAAAATGAAAAAACAACATTAGCATTAGTCATTGTGTTATTAAAAAATCACATTTAATTTTTACTTAAAGATCAATATAAAATACTGGTTAGTAAACAAAACACATTTCAAATCTATTTCTTATTTTATTTTATTGTTTTATTTTAGAGACAGGGTCTCGCCCTGTCACCCAGGCTGGAGTGCAGTGGTGCAATCATAGCTCACTGTAACCTCAAACTCCTGGGCTCAAGCGATCCTACTACCTTAGCCTTCTAAGTAGCTAGGACCACAGGCATGTACCCCCATGCCCAGGTAATTTTGTATTTTTTATAGAGAAAGGGTCTCAGTATGTTGCCCCGGCTGGTCTTGAACTCCTGGCCTCAAGCAGCAATACTCCCACCTCAGCCTCCAAAGTGCTGGGATTACAGGACTGAGTCACTATGCCTGGCCAAATCCATTTCTTTATATTCTTTCACAAGCTAAAATTCATCTCTTAAATTGTAATGCATTCAGTATATGACATCAATAACACATTAGGCACAAAGTAGGTACAACCATTGCGACAGAACCTTTCACAATGTGTTATTCTGGACAATAAGCAGTGTAATGTTCAAATAAAATATTTCTAAAATATAGCCTAACAGCACATACTAACCATAATCTGATCTCTTTGTATGCTTCTTGGTCAATTATTTCAACATTATTTTGTGTTTTAAAACTAGCTGTCAATGAGGATACAGATGCATGTGATGTGAAACAGCACTGAATAAGAAGTAGTTGCCAGGGCACGAGCTCTAGAATTCCCTTTGCCATTGAGCCACAAGACCAACTGTTCTTAGTTCCTTAGTGTCTGATTTGAGATAAAATTCTAGGCACAGGCCACCATCTTTGATGTCTTGAGATTGACAAGTTTAACAGTACAACTTTTCCATGAAATCTCTGCTAACAACATTGCTCATTTGGTCAACAGGCTGAATTGTTAAAAAGATGGGAAAAATACTACCAGATACTGTTCCCACTTTCTTAGGATGGTCCCTACAATCATCTAGCAGTGGAACAATAGTTTAAACCATCAGTTTAAAACAATAGAAAGGGTCAGGAAAAGGAATACTACTCATTATGCATTAGCTTGAACATGGTTAGTGAAGGGAAAATACTTATCTAAGTCTCTTTGAAAGTTTTTTGATGATGAGTCTTCTAATCACCAAAATCACTGCATTTCAATTTTCAATTAGTAGAACCAGATAGGTCCAAACCACCCAGGCTGTGAACCTCAGGATCTTCTCTGAACTCTTCCTATTCTTTATCTGCCACATCCAATCAGAAGTAAATTTCTGCGGACTCATCTGTTGGTCACTGCCCTGTCCTGCCCTCACACCTGCCATGTGATACTCATCACAGGCTGAAACCCACCTTGACTCTCGCTCCTTCACTGGTTTCAGGCAGAAGGAATTTCAATATTCCTGAGCTAATATTCTGGAGTCAGCATCAAGTCGGTTTCTGACTTTGTTCCCTGGTTCTCAAAACCAATCGTCTCACTTCTTACCAGAACAAAGTTGCCCCCACAAATTCCACTCTAAGCGTCTACATTCCCTGCTCGTCCGGTGAATTTTTCCGTTTCTTAGAAATGTTTTGCTTTTGCCAGTTCTCATTTTTTTGTAACTTTCAAACTAGGACACTAGAGGCAGTGATCTGCACTTGCTTTTTTCACTTAATAATACATCCTGGAGACTTGTTCATATTAGTACCTTGAGATTTTTCTTACTCATATTTTATAGCTGCATAATATTTCATTGTGGGAATGTACTGTAACTTATTCAACCAGTGCACTATCAATGGATGCTTGGTTATTTCCAGTCTTTTACTCTTATTAAAAAATGCCACTATAAAGAACTTAATACCTATATCACTTCCAACATTTTCAAGTGCGTCTATAGGCTACTTTTCCAAAAGTAAGATTGCTAGATTCAAGAGTAATTTGTAATTTTGACAGGTATGTCTGGATTCCCCTCAAAAGGGAACCCATTTCTCCAAACTTCACCAACAAAGTGTGATATCAAACTTTTGGAATTTTACCAAATTTGGAGGGGGAAATGGTTCCCAGTGTTGTTTCTATTGTAATCTCTTTGCATTTCTCATATTATGAGTTAGCTTAAATATCTTTTTAATATGTTTAAGAGTGATTTAATTTGTTTCCTGAGTGTTATACAGTAAATGAATCCATAGCGTTCTGATCTAGCATTATTTTCCTGGGATCACCTTGGTCAAATCATGAATTTTAAAAATCTGTTTTATCTTTTAAAATGAGCTTAACTTTCTTAGACATCTGCTTTTTACATTCAACTACTATAATTTATATCACATTATAATTATTACATTCTGTTGTGATCTTCACATATACATTATTTTTTTTAAGGAAAAATATGTGTGTGCTGTGTAGGTTGTGAGTGCATTACAAATGCTATCTCTACCATTAAGTGGGTTCTGTAAGTGTAAATACCAAACGACAAGAATTTACACATTCCCATCTAGAGAGTATCTTGTCAGGTTTCCACACTCATGCATCCTAGAGTCACTCAGATCATTTTTTGCATTAACATCCCCCAATCCATTGCCACACATAAAGATGTCCTATATTTTCGAGGTCTGCTGAGATATGGGGCAAATCACTGTTATCCAGAGTAACAATGCCCTGTGTTTCATCACTGGCTACTACTCAGAGGGGAAGCACTTGTGAACATCCATCCCACTCTTAATACTCACATAGAGAGTAAAAACAGCCTATGCCTTCAAAGGCAACAACATAGGCGTTGTGGGGGGTCTCTCTCCACCCATAGACTACACAGCTTCTTTCCCATCTGTCTTTATCATGGATGCCTTGAAGTCAGCTTCCGTTGCTGCTACTAAGGCCTACCCCACCATAACCATGGAGCCTCATTTTAAATACATCCACTATTCACTGTTTTTTTTAAATCTCAGCTTTGTTATTTTTTTCTTCCCCTTTCTTCTTTCATTTTTTTGTCTCTTGCCTCCTGACATTGTCTACCAGACCATTTATAGATAATACTATGCCATGGAGTTCCATCCCTCAGTATCTACCTCAGTGTGTTCTGGGAGTTCCATCTGGGAATGGATATAAAAGAAAACAACTTATGGTATTGTTTTGAAAACGAAATGCACTAATGTATGCACACATCCTTTGTGAAAGTGATATATGACTTCGTGATTGCATGCAAAATTAGATCATGGGCCTTGTCATAAAGAGGTATTTGAACCCCAATATCCAAAAGAAAATAAATAAGAAAAACATGGGACAAAGAGATGACCTCTTTCTGTTCATTATAAGCCAAATTAAGAAGACAAAGAAACCCACACTGTACAATGGAAAGTTGGAAGAATGCACTTCCTCACTGCATGTAGTCTGAAAGCCAAAGCCAATTTTAAGGTTCCTAGCCCATTCTCTGAAGTCACCAGAGGCCATGAACTATGAGGCAAGGTCTGAGTATGCTTTAGAAATAAAATATAATCTGATTATATTCTATAGGCCTTGGTTCATTCAGCCAAGTAAGTTGACCCTGGAACTCCAGAGCCTTCCATGGTGTACAACCAGGAATGAAGAGGGAAGGGAGCAATAAACCAGAATAATTAACCCATATGGAGAAGGCAGAACTTCCTGGAAATGTTCTTGAATGGAACTCCCTGCCCAAGCTTTCCTGCAAAAGGGAATCACTCAAAATTTATAAAGAAATCCTGCCATAAAGGAAATGAGAAGGAATTCTGTAAACAGAGACTCTATATGAACAAAAATACAAACTCTTATTGAAATACATACATAAGATTGAATATTGAAATACATTCATAAGATACGAGCAAACACACTTAATTACACATATATATTTTCCAAAATTAATATGAAAAGGTAGTATATTCCAATCAGAATACAATCTTTTCTTTCTGTCCATCTTTCCACCTTTCTTTTGAATTGTATAAAATAGCTTTAAATTTAATAAGGAAAAGTGAATTTTCAAAAATAGCCAAGAAGAGTATAAAAAAAGAGTGGAGATCTCCCTTACCAAATAAAAGAACATACTATGAAATCGCCTTAATCAAATTATACAGTATTTGTACAGCAAGAGATTCAAAGATTAGAGGAACAAAATAGAGAATCCAGAAAGATATTCTGTAGATTACCATAAATTCTATAGATTTCTGTAGATTAAAGAGCTTAATCTATGACAAAGGTGATAAATTCAATTAACGGAAAAAGGGTAGATTGTTTCACATATTACATAATGCTGGCACAATTGGCTATCTGGAAGAAAACCAAAATGAATCTCATCTTACCTCAGAGGCAAAAATGATCTCCAGGTAGTCAAAAAACTAAAATGTTTAAAAAATATAAAAATAAAAACATTATAAAATTTTTACAAGGTAACCAGAGAGGTCTCACATATAAGCTACTGAGTAGGGAGACCTTCTTTACCAAGTCTAGGAATTCGGAAGTGAGAAAAGAGAGACATATTTGACAATATATCAAAGGAGACTATAAATGCAGCCAATGGACAAATTATAAACCCAAGTTTGAGCAGTTGATTGATTTGTTTGTTTCAGTTAACAAGCACAGAACTAAAACTTCTATTATACTAAGAGATTATCAAGTTGATAAGAAAAGGCAAAGAGCCAAACAAAAATGGACAAAGGATGTAAGTAGAGAATTCACTGTCAAAAAAATCCAAATAACCAACCAACATATAAAAAGATGCTCAAATTCCCTAGTAGTCCAGCAAATGCAAATGGAACTAACAATGACATAGTATTTTACATTAACCAGACAAATGCTCTAATATACATAGCTAGAGTTTTGGAGAAAGAAGTTCTCATTTACTGTTGGTAGAAATATGATGTATTAAACATTTCTGGAAAGAAATCTAGCAACATCTCCTAAAATGAAAACACAAATATGCTTTGATCCAGTAATCCCACTTTTGAGAATCTATCCCAGGGAAACAAAAGTGCCAGTAATAAGGACATACGTATAAGGTCATTTCCTTACACATTATTCATAGTAGCAGAAGCTGAAAGCAAAATGAATGTCCTTAATGGAGGTACAGCCGAAAAAAATGATGATTCAGCCACACCATGAAAAACTGTACACCTACTAAAAAGTATAAATTATAGCTATACTAGTTCAGTCATAGGAAGTTTTGTAAAATATTCTTGAGAAAAGTAAAATACAGTAGTTAAGTATGGTCATTTTTATACAACGAAGACCAAAAAATAGTATATATGTGTACATATGTATGTACATACATATGTATGTGGCTATATGAGCATAAAGAAAAATGTGGAAAGAGACCTACTAGATTGTTATCGTGCGGCATTTAGCTGGGTTAGTGGAAAGAAGAGTAAGTATAAGGAAAAGAAAGGCGAGTGGAAGTCAAGCAAAGTAAAGGCAAAAACAGACTGCATTTTAAAAGTGTGTAGGTATTTGTGTAAAATTTCATACACATTGGTACAAAGAAATTAAATTAAAATTTGTTCAATAAAGGAAGATGGGAAAAAAGAGATGGAGTAAGGAAAGAAAAAGGCCTTAGACACCAAAAACTCACTAATCATTTTACATACGGGAAAACTGAGGCCCAAAGGACAGAGAGCCTATAATCAGATGGTGTCAGAGGTAGGGCAAGCTGGGATGGCTTTGCTTCCTGGAGCGGTCCCAGGGGTAGGATGAGGGTAGGTGCTGGGTGGGCTGTGGACTCCAATGATGACAGAGTTCAGAGAAGTTGGTGAGTAAGCGCCCCCTAGTGTATATCCAGGGGGTTTCTGAGGGCAGAGACAATAGCTGTGCTTCTGTACCGCCCACTGAGCTTAGCGCACTTCTAAAGGCAGCAGCTTTGCCTTTGCTGGTCTGAGGGAGGCAGGGCAATGTGCTCGTTTATTTTGCCCTCATATAGTCAGAACAATACATGCAAGAAAAACCAAGGAACCCTGGAGAGCAAGTCGCATGTAAGCCAGGCCGCAGTCGGGTGGGTGAGTAAAGGCTCACCAGACCACCCTTCATACCTAAGATTTGGAAACCAGGTTGCATCTCATTTATCATAAGGGCACAGACAGATCCAGCCTTTGAGAGACCTAAAGGGAAGCCCTCTTTAAGAAAAATAATATAAATCTGTATTACTTTTGCAAATTTTATGAAAACATATGTTCACGTGAGCATATTGCTAGGATGCCTCCGAGGGCCTGGGCAGGGGCGTGCAAGGGAGGGACATGAAGCTGAAGCTCCTATGCGGCGTGCGAGGCTAACCCTCCTTGGCCCAAGGGCCAAGCGCTTTCCTCCAGCAGTACCCACCAGCCTTTATGTCCAGCTCTGCCATGTGCCTCCTACACATGGCTGCACCGTCCCTGCCAAGACAATGCCCTATGAGGCTCGGCCAACATCCCCCAAGAGGCATCCAGAAACGTGACCTCATGCTTCACTTGAGCAATATTTTCTAGGTTTCTCAACCGTTTAGAAGACTGGAGCAGCTCATGTTCCGTGTGACGTAAAACAAGGTATGATAATTCAGGCCCTTAACTGTGACTACCCTTAACGCATGTGTGGTAATTGGGTGGGGAAGAGAGGGAGAATTGGGTTAGAGACGAAAAGCAATGTTCACCATTTGCTCTATATACTTCTACGTTGTTTATTTAAAGCCATGTTTGAATGCATACCTTAAAATTATAATTAATGTTTTACTTAGCAGTTAAAATGGTAAAAGAATAATTAAGGTTTGATAAAATAACTTTCAACTCTCTTTTAAAAACCTCAGTAAAGTCAGAAATACTCACTTAAAATTACTGTGCCACAAATCTAGCACAGCCAGCATTGTGGGGTTCATTGCATTCAAGTGATCCCTCATATAAGTGCTTGCAGCTAAAAAAGATTTCCTCCAAGGTTTTGGCAGAATTTCCATCCTGAAAACAGAGAGAAAATATTTCATTATCTTCTTTAAAAATTAAAAGAAAGTATTTCTATAGTAAATGTACTTTTTAAGTAATAATGATTTAATTTTAATAAAAATATGAGCATGCATGGTAACAACAAAATATGTAATAATGTGTTAAAATATATAAAGATCATACTCTTTATGGTTTAGTATCATTTCATTATAATAAATAATGATTATGAAATTAGATTTGAATCTTTAACACATAAGGTAACTAATCTTTTTTTAGATATGTCTCACTATGCTTGGAGTGCAGTGGCTCACTGTGCACTGCAGCCTCACACTCCTGGGGTCAAACGAGCTTCCTACCTCAGTCTCCTGAGTATCTGGGACTATAGGCACATGACGCCACACCCGGCTTACTTTATCCTAGTGAGTCTCTAAGAATGTACAGAAACAGATCAAACAGAAATAGCAGCCAGCTATCTTTCCTATACATTTTCAAAGATTCTCTATTAATTTCAGAACACACAATATTTAAATTTTCTCTTTATTCTTAATTTTTTTCTTTATTTTTAAAACATTTTAAGGATATAGTCCAGCCTGCCTATAGAAATACCCTTGAACTTTACCCTCTGTTAATATGTAAAGGTCATTTACAAATTACACTCACTAATGTTCTCATTTGAAGACACATTTACAGTTGGCCTTTGAATAACACAGTTATGAACTGTGCCTGTCCATTTATACATGGATTTTCTTCTGCCTCTGCCACTACTGAGAAAGCAAGACCAACCCATCCTCTTTTTTCTCCTCCTCAGACTATTCAATGTGCAGATGATGAAAATGAAGACCTTTATGATAATCCATTTCCACTTAATGAATAGTAAATATATTTTCTCCTCCTTATGATTTTATTAATAACATTTTCCTTTCTCTAGCTTACTTTACTGTAAAAATAGAGTATATAATATAAAATATGGTTAGTTGACTGTTATTGGTAAGGCTTCTGGTCAATAGTAGGCTAATAGCTAAGTTTCTGGGGAGTCAAAAGTTATACATGGATTTTCGACTGCACGGGGGGCCTGCGCCCCTAACTCCCACATTGTTCAAGGTTCAGCTGTATTCTGTAATTCCCATGATTTGAATAATCATCTTTTATATATTGAAGATGTGCCATCTTCATCTTCAGAGCATATTTAAACATTTATATTTTATGTCTGTAATTTTTTTATTCTTACCAATTTTCAATACTTACTCTTATTTTATTATTACACAAAAAGCTTAATTTAGTTTTTCAGGTGTGGCCATACCACCTTTACAAACACAAAGGATGATTTTTGTCTTTCCCCAAGAGAAAAGCTGTTCTCTACATAAGATATATGGAAATGGCTACATAATTTTTTGTGTGTATGTGTGTTGGATGGGAAACAATTTGGGGCACTTTTAAATGATATAAAAGAAAGAAAGTAAAGCTGTATTGGTTACTTCATCACATAAAAATAAGTTCCATTCTTCAAACTATTTAAGAGATGTTAATTATTTTTAGAAAAAATACATAGCAAGTAGATTTTCCCATTGTATATTCTACATTTTAATCCATGCAATAAATTGAAATACATTCTATATATGCATATTTTCTGCAATGTTCCCAAGGTGCTTTTGTGCAAATTGCCATTAAGCTTTTATGTTCCTCCCATATCTGAAGCCTATGCTAGTTGCTGTGGAGAAACAAAGACCTATATCAAAATTCTTTCCACCAAGGTACTTATGTTTTAACCATTTACATGTCCATCTGTCCAGGTGTCTGTGTCTACCCATCTATCCACCAATTTGTAAGTGTATCATAGTGTTATAGCTTAAATACATAAATAAAGTAAGCATTATAGCTTAAACACATAAATAAAGATTGTAAGAACAATCAGTTTTATACAGGCATACCTCAGAGATATTGTGGGTTTGGTTCCAACCATCACAAGAAAATGAATATTGCAATAAAGCAAGTCACACAAATTTTTGGTTTCCTAGTGTATGTACATAAAAGTTATGTCCATATTATACTATAGTCTATTATATAAAGTGTACAATAGCATTATGTCTTAAAAAACAATGTACATCATTAATTTAAAAATATTTTATTGCCAGAAAAATGCTAACAATCATCTGAGCCTTCAGCAAGTTGTAATCTTTTGCTGGTGGAGGGTCTTGCCTTGATGTTGATGGCTACTGATTGATCAGAGTAGTAATTGCTGAAGGTTGGGGTGGCTGTGGCAATTTCTTAAAATAAGACAACAATAAAGTTTTCAACATCAATTGACTCTTCCTTTCATGAAAGATTTCTCTGTAGCATGCAATGCTTTTTGATAGCATTTTACCCATGGTAGAAATTCAAAATTGGAGTCAATCCTCTCAAATCCTGCCACCGTTTTATCAACTAACTTCATATAATATTCTAAATCAGCAGTCCCCAACCTTTTTGGCACCAGGGACTGGTTTCATGGAAGACAATTTTTCCGGGGGTAGGGAGGAGTGAGGAGGTGGAGCTCAGATGAAGCTTTACTTGCTCACCGCCACTCACCTCCTGCTGTGCAGCCCCCACCCACCCCATTCCTAAGTTTCATGGAAGACAATTTTCCCACAGACAGTGTGGGGCGGGGGGACAGTGGAACTCTGTGGCCCAGTCACTATCTGCAGCCTGGAGGTTGGGGATCGCACTTCTAAATCCTTTGTTGTCATTTCAACAATGTTAGCATCTTCACCAGGAGTAGATTCCATCTCAAGAAACTACTTTCTTTGTTCAGCCATAAGAAGCGACTCCTCATTTGTTCAAGTTTTATCATGAGATGGCAACAATTCATTCACATCTTCAGGCTCCACTTGTAACTCTAGTTCTCTTGCTATTTCTACCGAATCTATAGTGACTTCCCCCCTCCAAAGTCTTAAAGCTCTCAAAGTCATCCATGAGGGTTGGAATAAACTTCTTCCAAACTCCTGTTCATGTTATATTTTGACCTCCTCCCAGGATCATGAATGTTCTTAGTGGCATCTAGAATGGTGAATCCTTTCTAGAACATTTGCAATTTACTTTGCCCAGATCCATCAGAGGAATCACATTATCTATTGGAGCTACAGTCTTATGAAATATATTTCTTAAATAATAAGACTTGAAAGTCAAAATTACTCTTTGATCCATAGGCTGCTGCATAGATGTTGTGTTAGCAGGCATGAAAACAACATCAATCTGCTTGTACATCTCCATCCGAACTCTTGGGTGTCCAGGTTCATTGCCAGTAAAGCAGTAGTATTTTGAAAGGAATCTTTTTTTCTAAGCAGTAGGTCTCAAAAATGGGCTTAAAACTTTCAGTAAACCATGCTATAAACAGATGTGCTGTCATCCATGCTTTGTTTTTCCATTTATAGGGTACAGACACAGTAGATTTAGCAAAATTCTTAAAGGCCCTAGGATTTCTGAAATGGTAAATGGGCATTGGCTTCAATTTAAAGTCCTCAGCTGCATTATCCCTTATCAAGAAAATCAGCCTGTCCTTTTTAGCTATGAAGCCTGACATTGACTTTTCCTCCTAGGTATGAAAGTCCTAGATGGCGTCTTCTTCCAATATAAAGCCGTTTCATCTACACTGAAAATCTGTTGTTTAGTGTAGCCACCTTCATCAATGATCTTGGCTAGATCTTCTGGATGACTTCTGGTTTCTAAATCAGCACTTGCTGCTTCACCTTGCACTTTCATGTTATGGAAATCGCTTATTTCCTTCAACTGCATGAATCAACTTCTGCTAGCTTCAAACTTTTCTTCTGAAGCTTCTTCACCTCTGTCAGCCTTCAAAGAATAGAGATTATTAGGGCCTTGCTCTGGATTAGGCTTTGGCTTAAGAGAATGTTATGGCTGGACTGATTTTGCATCCTGATCACTAAAACTTTCTCCCTATCAGTAATAAGGCTGTTTTACTTTCTTACCATTTGTGGCTTCACTGCAGTAGCATTTTTAATTTCTTTCAAGAACTTTTCCTTTGCATTCACAACTTGTCTAATTGTTTGGCACAAGAAGCCTAGCTTTTGGCCTGTCTGGGCTTTCAACATGCCTTCCTCACTAAGCTTAATCATTTCTAGCTTTTGATTTAAAATGAGAGACATGCAACTCTTCCTTTCACTTGAACACTTAGAGGCCATTGTAGGGTTATTAATTTGCCTACTTGCAACATTGTTGTATCTCAGGGAATAGGGATGCCTGAGGAAAGGGAAAGAAATGGGGGAACAGCCAGTTGGTGAAGGAGTCAGAACACACACATTTACCGATTAAGTTTAATGTCTTATATGGATGCGGTTTGTGGTGCCCAAAACAATTATAATAGCAACATCAAAAGTGTTACTACTATATTAATAATATGGTGATCACCATAATAGATATAATAATAATTAAAATGTTTGAAATGTTGCAAGAATTACCAAAATGTGATACACAGACACGAAGTGAGCACATGTTATTGGAAAAATGGTGCTCATAGACTTGCTTGATTCAGAGTTGCCTTCAATTTCTAAAAAATGCAACATCTGCGAAGTGTAATAAAGCAATGAAGTATGCCTGTATTTGAAATACATACATACAGATATATTCATATATTTATATGTAAATTACAAACATATATATGAGAAAATATAATTGATACATAACTATATAAACATAGAAATGGTCACATAATCAATATCCTTAGAGAAATGTGATTACTTACTCAGCACGATGGGGTGGAAGTTCATCTGTCTTTTTATCATCTTTTTCCCTAGGATCTTTTAAAACAAAATCAACTAAAAGAAAATTGAAAAGTTCTAATAAATAAATTTATATTAATTATAGCATATTTTCAAGTAATTACAAAATTAACTCTATTAAAATTAATTGCTAATTATTTAAATTATGTTAAAGTTGTTTAATAATGAGCAATTTATGCATTTATGAATAGAAGAAAATTTTAAGATTTATGAAAAAAATCTATCATGTCTGTGTCTTTGAGAATATATGTTCCCTTTCTTAACAATGTGTCACTCTTTTTTCATTTAAAAAGGATAACTGCAAAAAATAAAAATAATAAAAAGGATAACTGCTTTTAATATTACATTTTCCTTTATAGCTATTCCACCAAAAATGTTCTTGTTGAACCAAAGGTCAACAATACAAGGTAGTAGTAGTTTTCTTTCACTGAGGAAAGGCATGTACAGTTGGCCCTCTATATCCACACATTCTGCATCTGCAGAGTCAACTAACCATGGATAAAAAATATTCAGAAAAAAGGCCGGGCGCGGTGGCTCACGCCTGTGATCCTAGCACTCTGGGAGGCCGAGGCGGGCGGATTGTTTGAGCTCAGGAGTTCGAAACCAGCCTGAGCAAGAG
>NW_012141302.1:2839619-2842269 GCF_000956105.1 Propithecus coquereli | reverse complement strand
CGGCAGGGTGGGGGGTAGTTCTGGAACCAATTCCTTGCAGATACCAAGCAATTGTATTGCTTCGTTCTCTTTTAAATTGCATAAAGTGGAAAACAAAACACCACCACTAATAAGTGGGAGCTAATAGATGGGTACACACGGGCACAAATGATATAAAGGTAGTGAGAAACCAAGAAGTGGGGAGGGCAGGAGGGTGGGTATGGGATAAAAATTTACCTATTGGGTACAATGAACATTATTCTGGTGACGGGCACACCAAAAGCCCTGACTTAAGCATTATACATATTCATGTAATAAAAACACTTGTACTCTCTTAATTAATATTTTGAAATTTAAAAAAATACAAATTTGAGCAGTGGTAATAATAATATTAACAGCAACACTAAAAAAATAAAAGCATAAACAATCTTGTTATAAAATCAGTATGGTAAGCTACCTCTGCTTCTGTCTTCTGTGGTGTTTAATTCACAATTAATTCTAATTTTCCCACCTGTCTTTCAAGATGCTCTTTCTAAAATGAAATGATGTTATTATATAACTCCCTTACTTAAAATCCTTCAGTGACTCTCCTTTATCTTCAAATGCTCTAAAAAGGCATATAAGCCCCTCAGATTCTGTCCTCTACCCAAAATGCACCCTATGCTTTGGCCATCAGAGCTGCTTGCAAGCTCAGAAGAGTCTTTCCTGCATGTCTGCCATCATGTATGCCATTAGGCCAAGCACGTTCCCCAGTATACTGTTCCTTATCTTTCGGACTCAGTTCAGGTGCCACCAGAGTCTTTCCTTACTAGTCAGAGATGACCTCTCCTCTCTTACAGTGTGTCTTCTGTCTCCCTCCTCATTGCACTTACTACTTTGCTTTCTAATTTACTCCCCTTATTACACCATGAGCTCTTTGAAGGCAGGGATTTGGCTCTTTATTTTCTATGACCAGGATGCTCAATATGAGTCATAAGTTCAATAAATGTCCTCCTGGCAGAGTCCCAGAGCACTCCAGAGTACTGTGATTTCTCCAACTTTAAACACAGCATCCATTATGGCAGGTTTGCTATCCACAACCAAATGGAGAACCTTTTTACAAAAGGTTACAAGTTCCAAGGCCCTGCCTCCAGGGATTTTAATTCAGGCGGGGCCAAAAATCAGTATTTGTAAAATGATTCTGATGATTAGTCAACCTTAGGTTCTATTGGTCTATACTACAGGTCAACAAACTTTTTATGTGAAGGGTCAGAATGGAACTGTTTTCGACTTTGTGAGCCACAAAGTCTCTGTCGCTGCTACTCAACTCAGCTCTTGCAGCTCGAAAGCAGCCATAGACAATATGCAAATGAATGAGTATGGCTGTGTTCCAATAAAACATTATTTACAAAAACAGGCAGTGGCCATTTGCCTGTGAGCTATAGTTTGCCAACCTCTGGTTCACAGCAACAATTCTATAATACATCACACTCTAATTTATGACATTAGTAATATTAATGCTCACTAATGCTTAAACTTTTAGGTAATTATTCAAATATGTATATCCTATCTCTCATGCCTATACCAAAAGATCCTTGAAGGAAGGGACCATCTTAAAGAGAGAGACTATCTCATAAGTGCTTAACACCTTGTATAAATTAGACACTCAATAAATATTTTGAGGGGCTGAAATTCATGTTTTATGATTTTTTTTCAGTGCTGTCCTTTGTTGAAGGGATATATCCCTACAAATAGAAAGACTGCTTTTTTTTTATTTTTTGTAGTATTTCATTAGTGAAATTTGCCTAAGATCTTAAGTAATATAACAAAAATTCAAGAAACAGTATAATTAATAAGCAGTTTCAAGTTATAGGTATTAACTTTTAGTACAAAAAATTTATCTTTAATGAGACATATATTCAAATTAGAAAGCAAAGAGTAATACCAATTTACCTATGGATTTCTTTACACTAAGAAGATAATCTTCTCTCATCTCGTCAGATAATACAGTTATGCTGTCAGTGAGGACTTTCAGATGTTGTGGAACTAAGTTCAATACATGTTCTAGCCAAGAATCTTCCATTGGGGCTACATGGTCTGTATCAATTCCATGGTGAATATAATAGTAATACCTCTACCAAAAGGAGATAAGTAAAATATAGATGGGTTTAGTACTATACCAAAAGAAATACGTTTATCAAAAATAAAACTACTAAGCAAAATTCAAGTTTTAGGAGAACAAAGTATTTATAAACCATAAAAAACTATTTTATGCAATTTATGTGGCATTATTTGGGATCTCAAATTTTAAAAATATATATTTCATGAAAATTAAAGCTCTTCTCTAAGTTCATAACTATACAGGAAAACATCAAGTTATATTATCAAATATATAATGTACTTAACAGAATCCATGCTGAATTAAGAGTTTATTGTTTTGTAAATTTTTTAAATGTATTATGTTATAATACTTTTTGTTCTTTCATAATTGATAATCAGAGGGAGATCTTAAAAGCTGTAAGCAAATCAGTATCTTTATATGTTAATCCCAGAAATATTATAAAATAGGATTTAGGAAATTTCCAGTTGGCCTATCAATATTCCATACCATAATTTTATAACTGCTATTATATTAATATGCATGCAGAAAATAATCATTTTAGAACAAGGTATTTTTCTATAATAATAGACA
>NW_012141302.1:2809434-2839009 GCF_000956105.1 Propithecus coquereli | reverse complement strand
AACATTTTATAAATAAGATACATATTTGTTTGGTATCATATTCTTCCCAAAATATTATCCCATAGACAGTTATATTGGAAGTGATTTGCAAGACCTAATTCAGAGGCCATACCATTCTTGAAGGCCTTTACTCATTCTTCCATATTACTCAAAAACCAAGCTTTCTCTTCTTGGAACTTGTAAAAGAGTGTTCTTGCATTATTCCTAAAATATGTGTGATTATCTGTTAATATCGGTTTTAAAAAGAGCACTGACAGAAAGTACTTTACATGCAGCTTTGCAGAAGACACAGACACATTCTTCAAAAGACCATTTCTCAGATTTCTAGAGACATACAAGTTAGCAACAAGTGACATGGAAGCTCTTAAGTTCCTATGTATTCATCATTGAGTATGTGTTCATATTATACCAGAATATTTATAACTATAATTCAATGCTAAATCTATGCCAGTTCGAGCCCCATTTTGTGACTTGTTCTGGGACTACACTCTGCAGGAAGGCATAGTTCACATCTTCAGAAAAAATAAGTTGTCTGGGATAGCTTTAACCTCTTTATCATTGACTGTATTATGCTCTGGATCCCAACTTCATCTGGGATGGATACAGGTCAGTGATGCTGTATAATAAAATTCTCTTTCCCACTAATTGTCCAGTGAGGAGAGACTGGAGGTTTATTGAATATCTGTCTGAGATACTATACCAAGATAGATACTCAGAATAGGTCTTCTAACTATATTTGTCTTTTATAAATTCAAGAATCCAATGCGTTGTGAACTTTACACTTATTCTTTTCAATGATATGGTCCAGAGAAAAGAGTCAAGGCTTTGGGTAATGTCTCAGTTTAATGCAACACAGAATAGGTACTCAAAAAATATTTATTAAGTGAGTATGAAAAGAGGCCTATCTTCCCATTGATTTGAGTGTTGATTTTACACTGCTTGTGTGATCTGAGAGTGCTTAAGCCAAGAAAGCAATCTAAGTGGACCAAGCTGGTAATATTCTCGTAGCACCTGGCAAAAGAAAATTCAAAGCCACTCTAGATGGGGTGCACACCCTCAGTCCAGCTGCACAGCATTCCCACAAATATCCCTCTTGCCATTTGTAAGCACTCAATACCCACTGTTCTCCCTTCAAGATGACCACCCAGCTAGTAAAGTGTCACATGGGGACAGTAGAACAGGGTTCTGTGGGTGAGTTACTTAACACAATGGGTCATGAAACTCCATTTGTTCCACAAATGGTATACGCCCTGAGAGTCATAATGAAATGAAACTAGCACAAAGCTATGTGGAAACAAGGCAAAGAGGAACTAGTAGCTTGCGTCTGCCTTGCTCTCCATGATGCATTCTAAAACTCAGCCAGGGAAAACCCAGGCCCTGAGCACATGGCTGACCATTTCACCTCAATTCCCTTTCTACACAAGGAGACTCACACAGCAGAGAAGTCACTACATCACCTGAGCAGATAAGATGGGGGAAAAAAACTGCCCAAATCTTCCACCAACCATCTGGGCTACAACAGGACTCAAAGAAATTCTGCTTGCTCAGCCATCATCCAGTATTAACATTGGTACCTTTACGACTCATCATATTTAAAGGTGGGACTTACTTAATAAACTCAATCTCTTTCATTCTTTGTACTCTGGCCTCATTCCAACAAGCCTTTGAAGCATCCTTAGAGATGCATAGACTTTTTATATTCTTAGATAAAAAGGTCCCAGGGGCTCTAGCAAGCATAACACAGATGGGTTAGCCTATGGAACTTACATAATGACATTAACAAGAGTACTTCTAAAGTTTTCTCGTTGTTTATGTGGAGATTTGCCCTTTGATTTGGAAGTAGATGGTCCAGCATAAGTATCATCAACTTGATCCTGTAATTTTCCTTTTTTTCCAAAGTGTTCCATGTATTCAGCTTGAATTTAAAAAAAAAAAGTCACAAATAATTCATCTAAAAAGTAAGCTAAAACATCTAAGTGCTTAGAATAAAATGCTAAATCACCTTTCAAGAAAAAAATATGTTCTCAAGTAATCCTAGGTATAATTCATTCTTTTTACTATCAGGAAGTTAAACTACTCTTGTTTTGTGTCATCATAAATAGAAACGTCTGAGTATTTCAAGAATATTCAATTGATTCATTTTATATTTTGATTAATATGTTAACAAAATTTTCAATTACTAATATGTTTACATAGAACCCTTTAAAAATGAACAAGATTAAATTGTGACAAAAACAGAATATAAAACTATTTGAGAAAATTTAAAGAACCATGTTTAAAAAAGTTAATATTAAATATAATCTGATAAGCACTATATTTAATGAGTTAAAATATAAAAACATTAAAATGACTAATTTGGAAGTAACATTTACAATTTATTAAAATCTCTTTTAGAAAAATCTTCTCAGTCTTTGATGCAAAGGCAAATTGTGACTTCAATAAATCAAAGTTTTATTTTAAAAAATTTCAATTTCTAAAATATTACCTCTTATACTATTTACAATGGCCTGAAATAACTAAAAACTGGAATCAATTATTTTATGAGGGAAAACACTTGGGAAAATTCTTCTAATTGACATAAGCATCACTTTGGTTTTATAATTCCATCACTCTATAAACTAAATGTTATACGGTGTTTTTCTCTAGAAATGTTCCTTAAATCTAACTTAGGATAGTAAAGTTCTTACCATAGGACTGTTCATTTTTAACACTAAATTGTTCTGGAATCTCATTGTCCTGCTTTATACTCAGATGAAATGATGGAGCTGCCTGCTGCCACTGGGGCTTTGAACTCACCTAAAATATGAAATTTAAATAGCATTAATAAACAATACCAGAGAAAAACTTTTTTCATGAAATACATGAATATTTATAAACACAGACATTTTCTCAAACAGATCAGGACATCTGGAAAGAAAACACTCAATAGTAGATCTTTTTCAAGCCTGTGAATGGCCATGGTGTGCACTATTTGGGGGATGTTATCAAAAGTCCCACTGCTGGTTTGATGTGGGTGCCTGTACCTAAAATTGGGGTGTTCACTCCAAAAAGTCTACTCATCCCCAGATACTGACAAGTGTCTTTAAGCCTTCTGTTTAAATGAGAGGTGCTCTCTGCTGGTCTCCAATGCTAATGAGTTCCCCCTGCATTTCAGCTCCAAAAGAAGGAGCTCCAAAAGGTCTTCCTGTTCTCATACTTTTAAACTGCCCTAGATTGCTCTGGCAACCCACATATTTGTTCCATCATTTAAGGTAGGGGTTACAAATGATCTACATACACAATCTGGACGGGTATCATAAAGAGGGAAAAAGCTAGTGATGACAGGTACCTGGCACTCAGGTCCAGTCCTGGGAAACAATAGAGTGTGGTGGGGACTGTGGCAGCACCTCCATCTTCTAAAAAGGCAATGACTAATTAGCTCAAGCCAATTATTGTAATACCAGGACACAGACCTACTGTTTCTGGACACTATGGTTCTTCAATAAACCCAGACAAGTGGATTATAGAGTAAAATCTACATATTTTTTAACAGTGACAATTTGGTCTGTTTCTTCCTTTCAAATTCAAACCAATTTGATAGCCCATGCCTGCACTGGCTTCTCCTTCTTCCTAATTTTACTCTCCCCAATCCCTTACTCCTGTTTCCCAAATAAACTACCTGCACACAAGTCTTTGTTTCAGGTTCTTCTTGCAAGAAAAATAGGCTAAGAAAACTTATATCAGTGCTCTTCTATCCTTCAGCCTGACCTTTCATTCTTCAACTCTCATCTTGCTCCATAAAAGATTTAAGACTCCTGGGAGTGCTCTGAGTGAGGTATGCAGAACGGGTGAAAATCAAGTCACCAGCTCACAAGAGGCTGAGAGCCACCAGTGCTGGGTCACCCTTGATTTCAACCACAGTGATCACCACAAGCATGGTCTGTAAGGAAAATCACTCGAGGTCTTAATTACTGCCAGAAAAATTTTATCTAAATGCAAAACTTAATACTGTATTCAGATGAAAATAGCTTTTTTAAATTCAATGGATTATATTTTTAAACATCTCTTGAAAATACAATTTCCCTTAAAACATCAAACTCAAAGAATGCTAAAAAAAAATTGCAAGGTATAGCCAAATATGAACATAAAACCAAGTTTAAATCAGCCAACGAAAGTTTTTTAGATGATTATGTGATTCACTGACAGGAAAGGATTATTATTCATCTCAGCCACAGACATTCAAATAAGTAAATTTAAATTCAGTTCACATTTCTAAATCTGTATGCTAACAAGACACAATAAACTAAGGGCAATTTTTATTTTTTTCAGTTTTAAAATTTTTAAATCTCAAAAGAGAAAATAAACTGTCTATTTCTTTTCAGATCTTTGTCTTTTAAACTAGAAAATTTAAGGTAGATATTGCAGGGAAAACATCCTATGGCTCAATTCTACAGACATGGTGTGATAATTTGGCACTATCAATAAAAGTATATTTTCAATTAAAATGCATATTTTGAAATGTTCAAGATAATTAATCTAAGAATGTTAATTCAAGTTTTCTAAGAAAAAAATGTCCTTCATTTCAAATTATCAGGAATTTTCTCTGTATAAAACAACACAAGGCCAGGCACGGTGGCTCACGCCTGTAATCCTAGCATTCTGGGAGGCCAAGGCAGAAGCGTTGCTTGAGCTCAAGAGTTCGAGACCAGCTTGAGCAAGAGTGAGGCCCCATCTCTACTAAAAAGTAGAAAAATCGGCCAGAGGTCATGATGTGCACCTTAGTCCCAGCTACTAGGGAGACTGAGGCAAGAGGATCGCTTGAGCCCAGGAGTTTGAGATAGCAGTGAGCTATACTGATGTCACTCCACTCTACCTGGGGTGACACAGGGAGACCCTGTCTTAAAAAAAAAAAAAAAAGCAACACAAATTCAATTTTATATTAATATTAGGTTATAAATATGAAATGTCCTATTTTGAATCAAAAGTTTATTTTATCTCAAACAAGGAGCAATACAATTAATCAAAGTATGCCCAAACTATTGACACAGTTTTTCCATCTTAACAGTAACTTGCTTATGCCAGCAGTGAAGAAGCCTGGAGAACAACTGGTGATGAAATCATGAAAGGTGTTTTCCACAGTTTGTCAAGAATTGAATATTTTTCCTTGCAAGAAGTGGTCCAAAGCCTGGAAGAAGTGGTAGTCAGTTGGTGCAAGGTCTGGTGAATACGGTGGATGCGTATTCTCTTGAGAGAGTTCCCAAGTCCAGCTTCCATAGTTTGAGCAGAGTTTTTTGCTACATGTGGTTTTGCAAGAGGATTGGCCTGTCTCTATTGACCAATCTTGGCTGCTTAATCACAAGCATCCTCATCATTTTGTCCAGCTGGTTGCAATACACATCCACTGTAATCTATTGACCAGGTTTCATGAAGCTGTAGTGGATAATACAGCACTGGACCACCAGACAGACACCATTAGCTTTTTTTTGATGAATATTCAGTTTTGGGCTGTGTTTCAGCATTCCATCTTTCTCCAACCATTGTGCCAAACGCTTGTGATTATCAAAAGAAATCCATTTTTCATCACGTGTAACAATATGGTGTAGAAATGGGTCACCTTTATGTCATGACAGCAAAGAAAATCAAGTTTCAAGACGATTTCTCTTCTGATGCTCATTTAATTCGTGTGGAACCCATCTATCCAGCTTCTTTACCTTTCCCATTTGTTTCAAATGGTCCAATATTATTGGAATAGTAACATCAAACCTTGCTGCTAATTCACGTTTATGGATTCGTTTCCACTATAGCTTTCAGCTCATCATTATCCACCTTTGTCCCAGGTCGCCATTATCCACCTTTGTCCCATGAAAACATGGCTCGTTTTCAAGATTAAAATCACCAGAATGGAACTTCTCAAACCATCAACGTACTGTATGTTCATTATCCACATCCTTCCCAAACACTCTGTTGATATTTCAAGTTGTCTGCCTGCATTGGTTCCATGACAGAACTCACATTCAAAAATAACACGAATTTTTGTCTTATCCATGGTTTCACAAAAGTTGCTCTAAAAAAAATGTGAAAGATAATCACAAGCCAAAATGTGAGTTTAAAAGAATGAGGATGTACCTTCATGATAATAATAATAATTAAAAAAACAGAGTGTCTAAGCAAAATGTCAGAGATATCAACTGTCAAACTTAGTACTCAAGGAAATCGGACATTCTATACTTAATAACCTAATGGTTTGCTCTGTCTGAGCTTTTAAAATATTTTTCAAAAAAAAATAATGCTTTGGATGAACCTTAAAGACTAAGTGAAATAAGTCAGACACAAAAGGACAAACCCTGTATGATTCTACTTATATGAGGTACCTAGAGTAGTCAAATACACAGAGACAAAAAGTAGAATAGTGATTTGCTGTGGCTGAGGGAGGGAAAAATGGGGAATTATTCTCTAATGGATACAGAGCTTCAGTTTTGGAAGATGAAAAGAGTTCTAGAGATGGACAGTAGTGATGTTTGCACAACAATGTGAATATACTAAATGCCACTGAACTGTATATTTAAAAAATGTTAAAATGATAAATTTTGTTATGTATATTTTATCACAATTTTTAAAATAATAATATTTGCATTGAATCTCCTCTTAAATTTAACTTTCAGGAGTCACAAGAGTGTAACTAAATGGCATTAAACTCAACATAATTACCAATCAATCCTATTACAGTAAAAACTAACTTGTACAGCACTTTATCAACTGAAAATGTTCATTAACTGCCTCTTCCACAGGACAATGATAATTTATAGTCAAAATAATAAAAAAAGGATGCTAAGATCTCAGAAATCTTTTGTAGCACAGCAAAAGGGCAAAAATTCAATAAGAATGTATAGGTAAATTACCAAAGACAACTGCGGCAAAGCTCTTGCTGGTGCCTTGGATTTTTCTCTGCTGACTGATTTATCCTGCATGAAAAACATGAAAACCGTTTACTCTGTTAATGCTAAACTTGATTCAGTTAACCAAATTTTACAGAGTGTATACTATAAAGTAAAGCACATATTATCCAACATGTTCAAAGATATACTCTACTACTTTTAAAACTCTCAATGTTTGTCTTAGAATTGTTTTCTTCGGAGCAAGAAAATAATGGAAAATGCTACCCCACAATACTTATCAGAAAGGTTTAAAAAGTATGCAAGGCCGGGTATGGTGGCTCACACCTGCAATCTCAGTACTTTGGGAGGCCAAAGCAGGAGGCCAGGAGTCTGAGGTTGTGGTGAGCTATGATCACGCACTCTAGCCTGGGCAGCAGAATGAGGCATGGCTGTCTCAAAAAAAAAAAAAAAGTATGCAAAGCCTTTTATCCATCACATCTCCTGAGAATTTATCTGAACCTACTTAGTGTCCAGGGCTTACTCAACTTTACCTCTCCTCTCTTATCACTAAAATATTTTTGTCCTTATTGACAGATCAGAATAGTCTACTTCCTAAGGTGAAAATATATTCAGGTTGATGCATCCTCAAGTTGCCATAAGTAACATTTGTATTTTTTAGCAGTAATTTTCAGAGAAAACTACTGCTATCTCCTTTGCAGTAGAGAATAATTCCATGGTAGGAGTTTCATCTAGGTAAGAGAAAACACTGTTGAGAATGACACTTTGATCTCTAAAGCAGATAGTATGAGCTGTGCTTTTTGCCAGCTGTGTTTTGACTCTCAGCTCCAAATCTGCCCTTTTCACCCTCCTTTAGGATATTTGACAGCACCCTGAAACATTTTTCCTTTGACAACTGGCGTAATGTTATCAAGGTGCTAAGGAGACACTGTAAGACGAAGGAGCGCTCTTCTTGGTTCCAGTGGTTATCATTACTCCTATAATGTGGCTGCCAGCAGTCAACACCTTTGTGCATGGGCGCTTTTCCGGCCTGTGCTGTGTGGCTAACACAGAGGCAGATAACTTCCAGTAAGTGTCACTGGTATCCTCGTAGGTAGTGTGAGAGTTGTCAGATTCAAAATGGGTCACTTGTGTCAAACCCTGACAAAATGGAGCCAGGAAAGGCCATAGAGAGAGGGCTCTCACGCACCATTTGCCTGATAATAGAAACCACCACAAAGACAGGTAGCCGCACAAGGACAGCTAGTGACTTATACAAGGACACCTGCCTTACACACTGTCTCAAAAACCCAATCCAAAACTGCAACGGCCTACCCATAACTCCAAGATCATAAATCCTACCTAGCAACTACTGACACTCACCAATCAGAACTCTCCAGGTCTTCTAAGAGACTTCCAGCACCAATGAACTTTCAAAACAACTTGCATAACTTTCTCTTTCCCTAATAAGCCCCTAACCTATTCTTTTGTTCTCCAGACATACTGTAGTATGTCCAAGATTGCAATCTTTCTTCTCGTATACATTATTCCCAAATAAAAGCTTTTTACGTGGAGATTTGTCTTTCTATATTTTTATTTCAAGTTTCACTTACACCACAGAGAGAGACTTCCTTTCAAATTTTTAGCCTCCTTAGACCTAGAGAGAGTAGCTGTTCCTTACATGAGCTATTCCTCTGTTCTTTAGAGCCTTGCTGCCCAAAACAGTATCCACTAGCCTCCTGTAGCTACTGAGCACTTGACATGTGGCTCCCTTGAAGTAAGACTTTTAAGTATAAAATACGTACTAGATTTTGAAGACGGTACAAAACACAAAGAATACAAATTATCTTGTCAAAAATTTTAAAATTATATATTATAAAATAAAATATATATTACAAAATTATATAATTTTTAAATTACACAAAAATATATACAATATATAAAAATAATTTATAAATATTGATCAGAGTATATTTTGTATTGATTACATTTATGTGTTCTGTATTGTTCTAAGATGACATGAATTAGGTCCTCTAATATTCTTAAAAGCTGTGAGGTAAATACTATTGCACCACCTTTGTGCCAATTACACAGATAAGGAATGATGTAGTCTCTGTCTCCACAAAGCACACAGTCCAGTTAATATTAAAAACTACTGCTTCTGTCTAGGGCAGAATGTAGAGCAGAATAACCAAAGAAAGTTTCAAAAAAGAAAAGGGTTGGAAGCTACACCTTAAAGCATAGTTGGATCTCCACAGAGAAGGACAGCAAGGAGCTTACTGAAGACAGAAGAAGCATCAAGAATTAGGGGCTAAATGACAATGGCAGGTCTGGAAGGGATGTTGGGGTGTATGGTGAGGAGCCTTGGCCCAAGTGAAGTTGAAGGTAATCCATCCTCTTATTCAACAAGGCTTTACTGAGCTCCTACCATGTGCTGGGCTCAACTTAAGGCACTGAGTCTACAGTCATGGACACGACTAAGTCCGCCCCTTGACGGAGTGTACATTCTAGAGAAGGTATAGACAGATATTTCAGAATAGATTTGTCATATAGTGTCAGCAAGTTAATACATGTGGTAGAGAAAAATAAAACAGGGTAAAGGGATAGAGAGGAAAGGGTAGAAAAGTGCTAGGTTAGATGGGGTGATGAGGGCCTCTCTACAGAGGTTATGTTTGAGTAGAAACCTGGAAAAAAAAAAAAAAACAGTGAGGAAGGAACTAGAGCAGGACAGATGGATGCTGCTATATCATGGAGGACATAGGCTTCTTGATTGGCCAGGCTGGAAATAGAAAGCTACTAGTCTTCCCTTAGGGTTGCCTTAAGTCTCAGCCTGCTTAAGAGAGTCCCAGTTTATATCTCTTGTCCAAGCATAATTAGTAGCACTTTCACTCTCAATGGCATCTCAGTTTGGGTGATAAATTATATTATTACCCTATTTATTGTGCAGGGACACATAAAAGATTATTTCACAAATGGTCCTAGCAGCAGTAAACAAGATACACAAGAAGTAGGGGATTAGAGTCAGCAGTGAAGGCAGTTTAGCAGCTTTTTAAAAATAACCCAGGGAACAGGACCCTGGATTTATAGAAAAATGCCAGTAACAGAAGGTGACCTTTACCTCCCTAAGGCACAGCTCTGATCATACTGCTCCCTGAAAGAAACATTAAAAAGCCCCCGATTGAAGTAGGCACAAGTCTTCATCCTGGTTTCCAAAGCCCTCCTCAATATACTCCAAATTTAGCCAGGCATGGTGGCGCATGCCTGTAGTCCCAGCTACTCAGGAGGCTGAGGCAGGAGGATGGTTTGAGCCCAGGAATTTGAGGTTGCTGTGAGCTGTGGTCATGCCACCACACTTTAGCTGGGCGACAGGGTGAGACCCTGTTTCAAAAAAAAATACTCCAAACTATTTTACTTTCCAGCCTCTTTTACAGTTACTCTATAACCATATGAGTCCTGCTTGCCAATGAAAAGTGAGCTGAAAAGTGAGCAGCAACAGGACAGGCAGTTAAGAGCTGGTATGCCTCCTCCATCCCTCTCTTCCCTGCCACTGCACCTGCGGAGGCCATGTGTTCTCACTGGCATAAGATGGAGGGCCACCTGACACCATCAGACTTCATTAGGGCAAGAGCAAATGTTTGATGGCGTGTCTCTGAGATTTGGGGGTCTGTTTGGTTGGCTAGTTGCGGGGAGTTAGCTACACTCCCAGCAAAAAACCGGGTCCCTTAGGTAGGGGTCGTCACAAAGGATAAGAAAATAATAGAAAATGGAAAATAACAGAAATAAAAGAATACACAGAGACGAAGGTATAGTTTTACAGATTTATAAAGATAAAAGGCAAAAAGCGGGGTACTCGGGGGTCCCTACAATATTCCTGTCAATCATAAGGCCTAGAATAAAGTTTCACATGGGCATTTACAGGTACAGAGATCTATTGCCAGGGGTAACAGATTTACATAATAACAGGTAGTTCGTTTTGGGTTAAAAGTCTTTCAAAAGGCTTCTATAGATCCCTTAACTAACTCTGGTTACAAAATCTTTCAAGGACAAACTTCTAAGATAAAGCTATTAACAGAAGGGTTAAACAGAGATGTATTGGCTCCATATTTCTTTATCTAGTTATTGCAGATAGAGACAGGTCATCAGAAGTCAAGCAGGAACTGTCCCTTGGGCTAATTGTTTTCAGCCGCAGGTATCTGTCTCTGGGGCGGGCATTCTTTGATCAGCTCTCATCCTGTGGTTCCATGCAGACCTTGCTTTGTCCTTCAAAGCAGGTGAGAATCACGGGGTTAAGATCACAGCGTCACCTTGGAAAGCAGCTGCTACTGACCTTTGAGATGCCCTTCTGAGGTGGAGCAGCTTTTGATATGCAAACTAACATGTTCACATATTCTTTCAGGGCAGAGCCCCGCAAAACTCCTGAGACCATTTCTGTCTCTAATATAGTTATATTAATTTATGGAGCGATACTAGTGTTAATTGCCCTGACTAGCAGAGCCATGAATATACTCCTCAATATCTCCCTATTAAAATCCAGCCCTTTCTTCAAGACTAGTATCAAAAATCTAGATGTCCTTTCTTTAACTCCAACTATAGGTGACCTCCTTTGAATATGCATAGCACTCCTTATTGTTTAAATTCTTTCTGGGATACAATGTGTGTGTGCTCCTGCCTATCCCACTCTCCTACCCCCTCACCTCACCTCCATCTACTACATCAGTCTTTAGAGTTGGGTAAACTGACTTTAAAGTCATTTTAACTTTATCTTAGAAAATTACAAAATGGTTAACCATGCCCTAAAAGAAAAAACATAACTACAAAAAAAAAAAAGGAAAGAAAGAAAAGGAGAGGGGAGTGCAAAAGGCTTCCAACAGTACTTCCCAAAGTACAGACACCAGATTAGGGAGAAGTTTCATACACATACAATGCCATACCCCAAATGGCTCTGATTTCTACAATTCCCACTGGGCCACACAATGGGAAGGGGAGCATGAGCACAACATTTTCAAGCTTATGAGTGCAATGGGTGTTCTCAGAGTTGAAGGCTTTCCTTTCAGGAGAATGAGGGTGTGACAAAGGCCTAATAAGAACAATGTTATAAATTAATAGACAGGAAAGGCTCTGGGATGTCTGGTCCAAGTGCCCTGGAGTTTTCATACCAGGCTACAGAGGCAATTCAAACATGGTCTATTGTATTGGAGCCACTACAAATGTCTAAAACACCCTGCTTAACCCTAGCCTCCTACACAAATCCTCCCCCCACCCATACACACAAACACACACCTGGTTTTTTAGGATCTCTGCATTGTCCGTTCTGTTGCTGAGCTATTTCCCTCAGTTTCATGAGTACTGTGGGTATAGAAGGAAGATGAAGGCCTTAATGTTTCCTTACACTGCAGTGCAGAATATATACTTCATAGAATGTTTTATAAATTGTGCTTTTTTGGCTAAGATAAGCAGCCACACATATGCCAGAATATTATCTAGCTAATGGTATGCCTCACCTCCTTTCACATCCTCCTGGCCTCTTCTCTGATTCCAGACATAGCTGCAGTGGACAGTTCTGTGATGGTCTCAATTCACATAGGAATAACAGAGTTTCAATTCAAGAAAATGTCTTGTGCTTTCTGCTGTGGGGCTTCTCCAGTGTCATTGCATGGGACTCTAGGAATCACCCAGTCTGCCCATGTACATGACGCACATGAGCAGCCAGAAGAAGGTGGGAGTTAACATTCCCAGGAACAATCTTCCACCAATGCTGGATGAGAGATGGTGCATAGTCTATGGCCATACAACCATGAACGCACCTGATCTCATCTGATCTCAGAAGCCAAGCAGGGTTGGGCCCGGTTCGTACTTGGATAGGAGAGATGAGGGATAAATGCTACTCCTTGAGCCTCCTCAGGTGGTCAGTTCGAGGAAGCATTCTATAAGCTTGAAGGTCATGGCAGGATCACACCCAGTTGCCTATTACTGTGACAACCACCTTGATAGCCCATACTTATACTGGCTTCTCCTTCTTCCTAGTTTTACTCTCCCTAATCTCTTATTCCTGCTTTGCAAATAAACTACCTGCACACAAGTCTTTATTTCAGGTTCCTCTTGCATAGAAAAATAGGCTAAGAAGACTTATGTCAGTGCTCTTCCATCTTTCCATCTGCCCTTTCATTCTTCAACTCTCATCTTACCCCATAAAGGATTTAAGACTCCTGGGAGTGCTCTGGGTGAGGTATGCAGAAAGGGTGAGAAATCAGGTCACCAGCTCCACACAGGCTGGGAGCCACCAGTGCTGGGTCACCACTAGAAGCATGAAGATCTGTCATGAAAATCACTCTAGGTCTTAATACTTCCAGGGAACTTTTATCCAGGTATAAACTTTAATATTCAAAATGAAAATGTTTTAATCTATAGATTATTTTTTAAAGTATCTCTTAAAATATGATTTCTCTTAAAAGACATAAAACTCAAAGGATACAGAAGAAAAAATGCAAGGTAAAATCATATGAGCACAATGTAAGTTTTTAAATCAGCCAACAAAAGCATTTTAGACAATTAATTATATGCCTTGCTGACTAGAAAGGACTATTTATTTCAGCCACTGAATACTTATTCAATAAGTAAATTTAAATTTAACATATTAAAAAAACTAATAATTTTTTTCAGTTTTAAAATTTGTTAAATTTTTAAAGAGAAAAATGTCTATTTCACTTTTTTTTATTTATAAACTAGAAAACTTTAGATATCTGTGGAACTAAAAAACATGTTATGATTCTGTTTTGTAGAACTTGTGATAATCTTGCTATTATCAGTGCAAATAGGTTCACAATTAAAACATGTACTTTGAAATGTCCAAGATCATTCACTTAAAATTTTCATTCAAGCTTTTTTAAGCTTAAAGAATTTTTCATTTCAAAATATTAGGAATCACTTCTGCATGAAGCAATCCAAATTTCATTACACAGTTCATTCTGAGCTTTTAAAATGTTTCAAAACAAATAATGTTTGCATCGAAATGCCACTTAAACTCAACTTCTATGAGTCACAAGAGTTTAACTCAATGGCATTAAACTCAACATAATAACAGACAGCAAACCTTATTACAATAAAAATCTAACTTGTACTCAAATATTATGTACATACTAGGAATTAGAGCTTACAGTTACTTTATCAAGATAGGTATTTTTCCTAAAACATGTACCTCATGGAATCTCTCCATCAGAAAAGAATCATATGGAGCACAGAATTTAAAATCAGAAATTCAGTAACTTATTTTCAATTTTGAAAGCCAGTAACTAACATTATTCTAAAGCAATAAAGTATAATGGTATATTGGTAAATTACCGTAGACAACTGTGGTAGAAATCTCACTGGTGTCTTGGATTTTTCTTTGCTAGTTGATTTATCCTGCATGAAAAATAAGAAAAAAAAAACTATTTATTCTGTTAATGTTAAAATTGACTGGCTCAATCAAATTTTGCCATTTTTATTATAAAGTACATATCATCCAAAATATTTTAAAACATACTCTACAGATGACATGATCTTGTATATAGAAAAACCTTAAGTAAGTCACAAAAAAAAATTAGAACTAATGAATGAGTTCAGCAAGGTTGCCTGATACAAGATCAATACACAAAAATAAATTTTATTTTGAGGCACTAACAATGAACAATACAGAATTAAAATTAAGAGACAAGTCCATTAACAATAGCAACAAATGGAATAAACTACTTAAGAATAAATTTAACAAAAGTGAAAGACCTATACAATGAAAACTATAAAAGATCATTGAAAGAAGTTAAAAATCTTACTAAATAAAAAGACAATCCATGTTCATGGCTTGGAAGACTACTATTACTAAAATGCAATGCTGCCCTGAATAATCTACAGATTCAATACAATCCCTTTCAAAATCCCAGCTACTTTTTTTGTAGAAATTAACAAGTTGATCATAAAATTCTCATGGGATGCAGAAAAGCCAAACTTGAAGAAAAAAATAATTTGGCAGACTCACACTTTCAGATTTCATAACTGACTACAAACCTACAGTAATAAAGACTGCATGGTACTACCATAAGGATAAACATACAGATCAAAGGAATAGAATTAGGAGTTCAGAAATAAACGTATACATTTATGGACAATTGATTTTTGACAAGAGTGTCAAGATAATTCAATGCGGAATTGGTCATATCTTCTGAGTATCTGTCCAAATATAATTAACGTCCAAAGCTTACTTGGCCCCACTTCCCTTTTCCATGACTAAACTTCATTTTTTATATAAATGGCGTCACACCATTTGTATCCTTCTGCAAACTGCTGTTTTTTAATACTATGTTTTTGAAATTTATCCCCATTGATATACTTTTCTCACTGACTTTCATAGACGTATAGTACTCTATTAATATAATGCAATTTACCCATTCCATTTTCTTGTGAATGAATATTTAGCTTATTTCCAATGTTTCTCTATTACAAAACATGTCTCAATGAATGTCCTTGGGCATTTTTTTAGCATACATGCACACAACTCTTAGCCATGTAACTCAAACACACAGACATATATAACATACATATATAAGACATATATGTGCATCTGCTTTCGTCCCTTTATTTTGTTACTGGATTATCTATTTGCAAAAAAATTTGTATCACATTGTCTAAATTACTATGATTCACAATAGGTCTTGAAATCTATATGGCAATTCCCTCCACCTTACTGTTTTTAAAAATTATTATAAACAATCTTGACCTCATTTCTACCATGTGAATTTTAGGATCCACATTGCACGAAACTTGGGGACTTTGCCAGAAATACATTGAATTTCTAGAATAATTTGGATGATATTGACATCATTATGATACTGACTCTTCTCGTTTATGAATACACTATATTTCTTTATTTAGATCCTGGGAAACATTTGTAATATTCTTCATAAATGTGTCATATGTCTTTTCTTAGACTTATTCTTAGGTATAAAGATGTTAAATGGAAAATTCATCATATCTCTCAACGACTGACTTAAAAACTTCTAATCTAACTGATTTATAAACAGGCAATGGTCTATAAAGTTTGCATCTATTTATAATAATGTCTGAGAGTTGGATGTGGCAGCACACGCCTGTAATCCCAACTACTAGGGAGGCTGAGGCAGAAGGATTGCTTTAGCCGAGGAGTTCAAGACCAGCTTGGGTAACATAGTGAGACCCTATCTCAAATAATAATAATAATAATAATAATGAATGTCTGTGATGGTTATGCTCTGTTTGCCTCAGATCAGATCTTCACCCTTTTCTTCCTGCTCTGTGTCTGAGAGGTCGAATTCTATATATGGGCATCATCTGGGTTTTGAGCTCTGTGGCTTCTCAATGGGGATTAACCAAGGAGAGGCACCAATAGGAAATTGAAGAGCAAGAGGAAAGAGTTTAGGATATTTATTTCCTAGTACTCCTTGTTCCCTGTAGTTCTGATAGTGGCTGAATTCTTCCAGGGATCAGCTCCTATCAGGAAGTTACCATTCCAAGCCTCTAGCACTCACCACGTTCTGAGAATAATGTCTAGTTTCATTGACCCATCAGGCCTAGGAATGATAATGGCATCCTACTGTCCTACTGCTATTAATCCTTGAGTGTCTCATCATCCTTCATGGTTCCCTTAACCTTGCCCACACCTCTGCAAAGGGATTCTTTATAGATTTTCTTTAATTAAATTCTTTTGAGCATGCCCTTTATTTTCTACTGAGATCCTGGCTAATATAATTTTACATTACAAATTAAAATTACTCAAGAGTCTGGGTCTTCCTTAAATAGTCTGGCTTTGCCTTTAGTTCTTTGCTGATTTTTATCTACTTGTCTATTGGAAGGGATGCTGTAAACCTCGTATAACCCAAGTGTTAACCATTCTGATCAAATGATCTGATCAAATGATCTATAAATATGTCTGGTTAAATCGACAATGATCTTATGATGCTGTCTGGTTAAATCAACAATAACCTTTCAAAATTTAATAGTGTTGATTTAAAAATAGTCATTACATCTTTGAGTCATGGTTGTTATCATCATGCTGTTGGCCTCACATCCAACTCTTCACACTTACCCCTTTTTAACCAATGATATTTTTAAAAATATGATGAAGGAAATCAAGGAAAGAGTATCATATCATATAAACACAGAATTACTTGATTCCATAACTAGAAAAAGTACTGAGGTAGAGAAAGCCTGACAGCTTTTTCCTCTTCTCTGCCCACAATCTGTGGTGAATCTGTGGGGAGCTTCCTGGTGTTTGGATATTTGTACCTTTAAACCTCTGAAAGTTCTTCAACTCAAACGCAAAATGCCTTATTTTAAGTTTTAACTGATTTTTTTAATGAAATGAGCAATTGCTAAAGATTTATATCTCTTTTAAATACCTAACTTAAGAGAAGAGCCCAGACTGCTACTCCTAAAAAATGCCATGTCACTCTCAACCTTTCACTAACAAGATGAATATGTTAAAATCTCCTTCAGCAAATATAATTTTACCACCTGCTCACTTACTCAAACTGAATGAATATATATATGTAAATGTCACATAAAAACGGCATTCCCAAAAGTTTAATCCATTCTGTTTGTTTTAGGTTAAAATATAAAAACTTTCTTCCTTTCAAAAGGAAACTACACCCTCATTAGCATAAATGAAAGTTTCAAGTTTTAAAATTACAAATCAACCACAACAGTGAGAGAGGGCCCTCTGCTGTTTAAAAACAGTATGTAGAAAATGGAAACAATCCTAGATGGGCCAATGCCCGTTCTTCCCAGATCCCACTGCCTCTTCAATAAAACATAACCCTTCTGGAAGGGGAGGGATGGTCATTTCCCAACATAGCTTTTATAAAAATGAAGCCAAACTTACAACTTAACTGCCAGTGGGTTTTTAGTGGATACTTTTTAGTTGTAGATGGGTTAAGTTAGGGAATTGTGAAATAATAGCTATTCAGAAATACCACTGTAATGTGATAAAGGTGTCTTTTACATTTCAACAACATAAGATATGGTTCAAGATCAGGCCAAAGATTAATTTGGGCATCAAGCAAAGAAGCTGCTCAATATATATTGACGGCAATGATAACAAATGTTATTTCTTAAACAAAGAATAATATTACATAGAAAAAAATTACTAGCGAGGCCTATTAATCAATTGCTCAGTTTTTTAGTACTTGTACCTGAATTCTTTCTATTTTTTGCTTGCTCATTCATTCTACTACTAATTACTAATTATACTTTGGTATATGAATCAAAGTGTCTATTTCTTAGTTCTCAATTTATTATACTTATTTCAATAAAAATGCTGAAATCAAACTTTCTTGACATTTTAGGTACTAATTACTTATTTGATTAATTAACGAATTAGGTATCGACATGTTCTGCTAGTTATCTACAACCCAATGGATAGGGGAACTAAATCACCTTTTAGCATCGTTTCCACAATAAATTCTAACACTACTAAAAAAAGCACTATGAAGCAATGAAAAAGAAAGAATTATATTAGTTTAATATAAAAAAAGAAGCTAAGTGAAATCTGCAGACTTAAAAACAACTGTTTTTCATCCAGGAAGTTTACAGGAAGTTTTCATTTATTCATCACTATGTAGAAAGCTCGGGTTGTTTTCCAGCTAATACCCTCCCAATCCATGTGACATTAAGAAGACTGACCAAAGTTCCACATTTCTTTCAGTTACAACTGCTCTTAATTAAGTTCAATAAAGAAAAAGTTCTAAGAGAAAAAAAGGTAGCTATTGCAACATGCACCTTTTATCACATGCCATGAGGATATTTTCTTTAGAAGTGCCATTTGTCACTTACAAAACCCTTTCAAGTATAGTACAGTACATTATAGTCATGGTATGGAATAGTATTTTATCTCATTTTAACTTCACAGCAACCTTAGAGAAGAAAAAAAAGTTGTTCTGATTTTCCCCTTCTGCATAACAGGGGGAGAATGAAGGCTTTGAAAGACTTCAGAGATTTGCCCAAAGTCACATAGCTAGGAAGTGGCCCGGATTGCGGTCCTAGAGCCCAAAGCCACTGCAACTCCCGCTGGAGCCTCCTGTCGCCCAGACGCACCCACCACTAGCGAGCAGGGCCACCCCGGGGCTGTAGTGTCCACTGCGGTCGCACGGCTGGGCTGACAGGCTTGCTTGCTGTGGAGGCACTAAGGGCGAACCATCAGGAAGGGAATTGATAAGGGGATTCACGGAAAGCGCTCAACAGCCCAGGTCGCCAGTGGGGTGAAGGAAGCTGTACCCCGCGGGGTCGCAGCTGAGGAGCCGGGAGGCGCGGGCTTCGACTACTCTAGAAAGGCCGGGGAAGCCTGGGCGTGGTGAGGGGCCGCCCTCTCACCTGCTCGCTGCTCATGGCCGCGGGGACGTGCCGGCCACACCGAGCGGCTCGGCTCCTGGTTCGCTCGTGTCCGCGCACCCGGGAGCCCCTCGGGCGAGAGACGGCAGAGACGTCTCAGCTCCCTGGGCGCCGGCCGGCTAGCGTCCCGGCAGCAGCGGTTGCTAAGCAGCAGGCCGGCGCCGCTGCGTTTCCGGCCATCTGCCGCTCCCGGGACGGGGCGCGGGAGGGGCGCGCGTGCGCGCAAGGCGCCTTGCCCGGCGCTCGGTGGCGCCTCAGCAGCAGTGTGGTGGGGGCGCCAGGTGGGCGCTGAGCAAGCGAGGGCGGTGGGCGGCTGCCTTCCATACCCTTTGATCACCGAAGTATCTCCAGCTGAGCTGAGTGCTTGGGCGCTCTGCCTTAACCCCTCATTTAGCTCTACTTGTGTCTAAAAGGTCTCAGAGAACTAGTGAAGTGATCGCAAATTCCAGTGCCTTGTGGGGGAGTGGGATGACGTGAACAAGGCATGCAAAGGCCAGATCCAGTAAACACCTTTCTTTTATTATTCATGTGCTTCCAACGCCCCTTCTCCTGCTGACTCTTTCCACACACTAGAGAGCTATCCCTTGGAAAAAGACCAAAAAGAGAACCTTCAAAAATTCGCTAAAACAGACGTTCATGCATGGTTTATTCCAGGAAACTTGTGCTAAGCACTGGTCATACAGACCTGAGCAAGACACACAATCCCTTCAGCATAGGCTCCTGCGATGTTCAAGCAAGCACTTATAATGTGGTGGAGACCCTGCTGGGGATGGACGGACGTCATCCGGGAGAACAGAAAGCACGAACTTTCTCATGGAAGGTATGGAAGGAATGTGGAAGGTGAGATCTGAAGGAAGTCAACATGGCCAGGCAAAGACTGTTCCAGGCAGAAAGCAGATTATATACAAAGGCAGAAGACAAGGGAGCATGACTGTTGGAAGAAGTGAAAATGGTTCTGAAAGATTGATGAGTAGATTTGGGTGAAGGGGTTTAGAGCGAGTCCAGATGAAGCTGAAGTGATAAGCATCCTGTATCTTAAGGGTCCCTATAAAAGGGCAGGAGTTTAGACATCAAGGGCAGTTGAACTCCATTGAAAAGTTTTATGTAAAGAAATGACAGGATCTCATCCTAAAGTTTATGTGGAATTTTAAAGGGATCACAAATAGCCAAAACAATCTTAAAAATAAAAACAAAAAACAAAGTTGGAGGACTCATACTTCCCGATTCCAAAACTTACTACAAAGCTACAATAAAACAATTTTTTTCAACAATCATGCTGGGGAAACTAGATATCCACATGCAAAAAAAAAAATGAAATCAGACCTTTACCTAACACCACATACAAAAATTAACTCAAAATTGATCAAAGATCTAAATGTAAGAGCTAAAACTATAAAACTCTTAGAAGAAAACTTAGAAGAATAGCTTCACGATGTTAGAAGGCAAAAAAAAGAAGGGGAAATGACAAGATCATGTTTGTACTTTAGAAAGATCACTGTGGCTTCAGTATGGTGGAGGGACAGGAGAAGGGCAGGACTGGAGGTGACAGCTAGGAGACTGTCACAAGGAGGCTATTACAAGAATTCAGTGAGAGATGAGGGTGGACTCAACTGGGCTAATGACAATGGGAATGGAATGAGATGGACAGATTAAAGAGATAAGTGGTAGATGGCTTCATTAAGATGAGGGCATTTAAATTGGAGAAGTGGGTTGAGGATAATTTTACTGCTGTGGATACCTGACTGGTTAGTGGTATCATTCACTGGGGTAGAGAAAAGAGGAGGATAAACAGGCTTTAAAGAGAAAGTGATGAGTCCAGCGTGGGAGGTGGAGATACCTAGAGGACGTGTAAATATATATATGGCCTGGAGGCGTTGCACATATTGGTCAGAGCTCAGAAGATCATTCCTGAGCTGAGGACGTGGATTTTACACTAACTAACATATAAATGACATCTGAATCCATGAGCATAGATGAAATGGTTCAGGGAGTGTGTAGAGCATGAACAGAAGGGAATCTAGTTTAAAAAAAATACAACTAATTAAAAACTAAACACTACCAATCTTTATGAGTTATACAGAAGGGGACTCTGAAAAGAGAACTGAGAAAAAGTAGCCAGAGATAACAGGAAACGCAGAATATAGAATCAAGGAAACCAAGAAAAACAATATTTCAAGAAGGAGAATATGGTTAACAGTGTCAAAAGCTTCTGAAGGTTAAGTGAGAATTTAAACGTATCCATAGGCTAGAACGACAAGGAAGTCATGGGTGAATGTGGCAAAGGAGTTTCAGTACAATGCAGCTGGAGGATGTGGGGTCAGATACCAGAGCCGAAGAGTGAAAGGAGGGAGACGGCCAGTACAGACAATCTTCAAAAAGTTTGAGTTATGAACAAGAGAGAGAGACTGGGGACTGAGCGGATTCATGGAGACAGGGGTGGTATTTTTTTTTTCAAACAGGAGAGTTGTGATTTTGTTCAAATGCAAATGGAAAGGGAGAAGATGAAGATATAGAAAAAAGAAAAGGGAAATAGGATTAATTCCAGATGGAGAGACACCTTGTGAAAGGAAGGAGAAAGGACTAGTGGAGATTGTGGTGTTCAGAAGCTTGCTGGTGTGTAGTTGGGGGCATTCCCCCAAAGTGATTTCATTTTCTCTGTAATGTAGAAAGCAAAATCATATGCTAAGAACAAGAGGAATGGGAGGAGGAAGGGGATGATCAGAAATTTGAGGAGAATGAAGATGTTCTGAAGTAACTACCTGGCAGAAAAGGAGAGAGAACAGAAGTGATAAAAGAAGTAGAGGAAAGCCGTGTTGAAGTTGAAGCCTCTGAATTAGTGGTGGCAACAAGCCAGTAATTCTGCAATACTCTCCAAAGATCTGCAACAGGCCAGGCTTAGATTCAGAGAAGACAAACACATGGCACATTTCCCAAGCTGGCATGACATGCAAACAGAGCAAGAGAATGGAGAATCTGATAAGAGTGAAGGAAGTTGATATTAAAAAATCAAAGAACCTAAAATAATCAAGAGAAGAAGAAAGGGCTGTTAAATGGGGATAAAAGGAATGTTAAATAGAATGGGTGGGGGTCCCAGCAAGGGTGATATAGTGAGAGAAACTGACTCTTAAAGCAGAAAGGATATGAATGAGGATATTGATGCTGTGATCTCCAAAGTGGAGCAATTCTAGGTGTTGAGAACATCCCCAATTCCCCAATGTGGCCATGGAAGTAGGTGACTATAGTGAAGGACTTTGCCATGGAGGGTCAAGGAACTAAGTTGCTAAGGCCACGGCTGTTCCCACGGATGTTGATGTAGCAGAGTGGAAAGGAAAACTGTTAGCCAAATTCTTCAAGGAATGAAGCAGGAGGCAAGGAGAGAAGATGCTATAAGCCTAAAGTTAGTAAGAATTTGCACTAGAAAACCGAGAATAAATGTTGCAGATCCCATCTGCCAGAACTAGTCCCAGCAGTTCTGAAGTATTTAGAAGGAATTTAAGATTCTTGGAAGAAGTCCAAGGCCAACTGGATTGCTTCATGGCAGGTCATAGCCCACATGAGCACTCCAGCAAGAAGAGATAGATGGACTCACAGCAACAGCACTAGACAGAGATGAGCCTGAAAAGTCAGCCATCCACCTTCCACTCTTCCCCATCTACCAACTTTCCTCCTTCAATCCTCTGCTCTCTCGCTCACCATTCACCCCAATCTCGAAGGCCGTAATTGAAATAGGCAATCATCAGGCTATTCTGACTTTCTCCATTGCCTCTGCTAGGCCTCCATTTGTAGCTCCCCTGGGATCCACTTCTCATTTGCAGAATCCTGTTTCTAAATTTGTCTTTGGTAAGGCACCTTGCCGGAATCATGGAAGGAAAACAATTTTATAAAACTTGGCAAAGACAATTCCTTTCTATTTGTCAGTTATCATGATTCCTGTCAAGCAAGAGAAATGTGGCTCCCAGGACTGAATTCCCATAGTAATTCTCACAATAATCAATGATGTCACCAATTAGACTGAATATTGATATGAGAGAAATAAACAAAGTCATCCCTGTCTTGACTGTTCAAGTTAACGCCAGCTCAAAATCCTGACAAGAATCAACACATTTCTCAAAATGTTCTGAATTAATTTTACATTAGGTGTTTTGGACCACAAGATCTCTAAAATTATAAAAAGGAACTTTTATCAATCCTGTTATTCGTATCCTTGAATAATGCCCTTATGCACTTAGTACGTAATTTGGGTTGAGCTGTCTGTATGCTTTTGACTTACTCATCTGTAAATATGGAAGTCCATTTTAAGAGAAAGTATCTGGAAACAGAAACTGGCTCCTCCCTTTAACCAAACATGAAAGACCAAATGAAGAACAGAAATTCACTTGCTGGTATTTTGGTTCCCTGAGCATCAACTTCAGTTGTATTCATGATCTTGTGTTTTCTCTCATGGTTTGGGTTTGTTTTTTTCGTTTGTTTGTTTGTTTTTGCTAAAATGACTTTATTAGGTGTGAACCAAATGCTTGCTTGAGGATTTTATGCCCAAATTTGTGCTGATTCTAAGGGAATCTTTTATGAGAATATTTTTTTATTTTCCTTTAAAATATATTGTGTAAGCTTGTGCAGCTGCTGAGTTCTGACTTTTTATGTTGTTATTTGTTACTACTTATTTTTTTTTAACCTCCTGCTTTTGAAACTGTAGCATGTGTGGAAGGAAGCAAGGAGTGCTGATGTTTGTTATACATCTTCCTTGGAGGCAGTGTGGCAGCTTTTTATTATTACAGGGCAGAGTATAAAGTTGAGAAAATCGAGTGTGCAACCTAAAGCAGAGTCCAGAACCTGGTTTCTTTTTTTCTGCCCATGCTCTTCCCTCCTTGTGAACTGGTACTTGTCCTCACGTCCTCATCTTGCTCAGTCAACAAATAGTTCTTGAACACGTGCTATAGGCCAGGCACTGTTCTAGGCACAGGAGATACAGAGGGGTAGCCAAGATCCAGCTTTTGTTCTAGTAAAGAGAAATGGAAAATTAGTAAGAAAAAAATAAATTTATGAATAAATAAATAATTTCAGTTGGTAGAAAGAGCAAAAAAAAAAATGGAAACACAGTAATTGGCGAGACTGCTGCCAAGGAATATCTCTTCCAGGAAACATTTGAGCTGGGTTCCAGATAACACAAAGGACCTGCCATTCCAAAACTTCAGGAATGAGTTTCCCAGGAAGGGAGAGGAGCTAATTTGAAGGTCTGAATATGGGAATGAGCTTGACACATTCAAGGGCCTGAAGAAGGCCAGGGACACAGTGAGGAAGGATCTTGTTTTACTTACATGAGGAAACCATGATATGAACCAGGGCCAGAGTGGAAGTGGGAAGGCCAAGTAGGTGTCTTTTGGAATAGACCAGGGAAGTAGTCATGGTGGCTTAAACTAGAAGGAGGCAATGGAGATGGACAGAAGGGGACAAATCAGGCATATATTTTGGAGGAAAACCTGATAGGACTTTCTGGTGGGCGGGATGTGAGGGATGGGTATAAGGTAAGCTGACTCAGGTTTTTTTTGTCTGAGCCACTTAGTAAATGGAAGGGGCACAGCATGTTGAAAGGTGAAAGAAATTTAAAAATTCGGTTTTAAGCATCTTAAGTTTAAGATGCCTGTTAGACGTCCAAGTGAGATGTTGAGGAGACAGGAAGCTGTACAACGTGGGGTGTAGCTCTGGTCAGAGTGTAGATTAGAAGTTCGTCCACGATAGAGGGTCATTTGAACCATGGGATCAGATGAGATCATCGAGTGAAAAAGCATAACAGGAGAAAGAAAGAAAGAGAGAGAGAAAGAGAGAGTGAAAGAAAGAGAAAGAAAGAAAAAGAAAGAAAGAAAGAAAGATGAATTAAGGAAGGAAGGAAGGAAAGGAAAGGAAAAGAAAGGAAAGGAAAGGAAAAGAGGGAGGAAGGAAGGTTGTTCAAGGACCAAGCCCTGGGGTTCTTGTTTTCTCTTTCTGGAAACTTGAAATTTAAAAATTACATATTTTGTCAGATCTTTAACAAAGAGTTATGCAAGTACGAAGTTAGAGTTACAACAGATACCTTAGATATAAAAGACTCCTACAAAATCTGGTTGACGATTCATGCATGTGGTATTTGTTTGTGAAAATCTTGAAGTATATATGGACCGATTCCCATAAAAACAAATAACAATGTTGCTTTATTACTGCTCATTGACTTACTAATCACAACCAGACCAGGAAAAACACAAATGATTGCATTGGTTTCTTTGAACACTAGAGGGAGATATTTTCATCTGTAAATAGGAAAAGAGAGAAATCTGGTTTTTTCTATAGAACTACTCTTACCACAGAATCATAAAATATTTTACATTTTGATATTTTCACAATCATCAAGAAATATATCCATGTATTAAGACTGGAACAAATTATGTGTGTTTGGAAAGTAACATGACTTCTTTGTTAAACCAGGTTTTACTAAAAGGCTTTCATATATGCTAATAACATGCTATATTTTCACATAATATCTTAGTCATTTTTCTCTTGGGCAATGCGAAGCAACAATATATAAATCAGCTAATTTTTATGTGAAGAAACAACAATTCTTCCTTCCTGGGGATTCCGGTAATAGGCTCGTTGCAAGCCAAAGTGTCAAAAACTTACCTCTCAACCTCATGTCTGTGGACTTCGAGAATGTGCTATACTTCATCATGTTCCGTGTTTTTCAGGTGGCCTAAAGGTCACTGGCGCAGAGTTCAATCTAGACTTTTTAATTGCCCAATAAAATGCCTTTCAACCTTGCTAAGTAATCACATAGATATGTACTGTTTTCATGATTGCTTGGGGCAACTAGAAAACTTTCTCTTTATTTATTTTGGTAACCTTTCCAAAGAACATACTGAAAAATGTCCTTTTTTCATGATCAAAGGTTGAATGTAAGACCTATACAACAATTCTTAGCCTACCAAATACTTTATTTGACCTTGTAACTAATAAGTCCTCTTTTCTGTAACTTCAACACTAAAGTGCTTCTGATAATTAAAAGGAAAAAAGATCTTTTCTATCTCTAGGAAAGGAGTATGGTATGAGAAAAAGGGGTAATTTGTGGAATGAGAGCTGGTATGAATCCGGACCGTCTCTACTGCTTGGTGAAGGTGAACACCAAGCATCTCTAAATTACTATTTTCTTTTCTCTAAATTGGAATCACAACCTTTTTGAATTGTTGTAGGGACTAATTCAGATAATGTATGAAAAGCATCTAGCTTAGTTCCTACTACAAAGCAGGCATTCCAAGTTTCCTATGCCTTCCTCTTTCCTTCCCTCTGAAATGCTTTATAATTTGACCCTATAAATCATATGTTCATAGATTATGTGTTCTGAAGTATTTATCAAGTGCTAGTGATAAGTACAGAATGTGACCTGAGCCACATTTGCAAGGCAAACTTGCGAGAGTACAGAGTGTGGTCAGAGCTGTATTGCCCTGTGCCCTACACAACTAGGCCAGATATAGGATCTCACAAAAGTCCTATGTGGCCCATGACCAACCACACCTAAAAGTTGGCTTGGGAGCAGGGAAAGTGGAAGGAAACAACTCAAAGTCAGGCAGATTGTTGTCGCTGAAAAGAATAACTTCCCCTTTCCCTCCACAAATGTAAACTCCACCTCCCCATAAAGATCCAGTTCACATCCCCCTTTCCCCAAAAGACATTCCCAGTCTAACCAAATTCACCTTTCTAAACACCTGTAACATTAACATTTAGCCAATTCAATCGCCTAGCAATGCATGCTTTGCATTCCTACATAACCATTTCATTTACATGTATCTCCCCAACCAGGTAGGGTCTTGAAAAGCAGGAATCATGTCCTCTTTTGTAGTGTTTCAGTTTAGCACATTTCGTGATTTCCACATGAAATAGACTTTTAATACATATTCGAATGTATTTCCATATCAATTTTCCTTCAATTTACTTTGTCACCTGCAGGTTGATAATAGAACTCATCAAGGTTAAGTGTGTAGATAGCAGTAGGAATTATTTTGCTGATGGCATATGAAAATTACCTTTTTACTTTAAGTTGTAGATTATTAAAAAGAAAGAGTCAAAAAGTATAACATATTATTAGGTTTCTATTTGTGCAGTTTTTCTTTGGTGCCCAGGCCATAGCTTTCACTGATATTTACTTTCAGTTGGAACAGATTACAGTTGCCATGATGTCATGACCGTCGCCTACAGATACCATGCAGCAAAGAGAGTATATGATAAACATTTCATCACCGGTAGGCCATTTTTTCTTTTAAAACCCCTCAGTTGAATCTTATTTTTGGTCATAAAATGTATGAATGATCATTTAACACCTGTAAACATAATTCCATTTTTACAATACGTAGAACTGAAACAGAAATTGAAGTTTTATTATTATTACTCGAACTGTAGGATAAAAGGGTGCTAAAGCTGGAATTAAAATGTTCTTCAAGGTCATGAAGGATAAAAAGTCACACATGAAATAAATCACCTGTTCCCTAAGTGTCATACCATAACACAGCAAAGTACTAATCCTAAATCCTTACTGCTTGTGAGCAGCTCTGTGACACACTCGCAGTGTGGCTGCACTTCAGGGTGGGCCCCCTTTCCTCTAAGGAGCACCGAGGCAAGGCTCCATATTCTTCAAGAAGACAATACAGAAACATACTTTCAAATCCTAATAGTTATAATAAAGCAATATTATTTTCAAAATAAATGCATGGTAATATAGATTCTTAAAAGAATATTCAGGTTATGGTTACAGATTTTTAAAAAAGATGCAGAAAAAAATATGGCAGTGGACTCCTTCCCTTCTGCTTTTAATCATTTACAAGTTTCTTAGCTGCTAAAATATATGCTTGATTGACTTTTTTTCTGAATTCTACACCATTTTCTCCTTTCATACCCCAAATCCTCGAATGGGTGGTCATTATGTACTTAATCCATTTCTCACCTGATCTCTTTGGAAACCCTCTATAATCTGACTTCTATTTCCACAGCCCATTGAAATAGCCTTAATATCACTAATGTCCTTGACCCACTTCTAATTTTTCTTAACTTCTATTCAGAATTTGATGTTGCCTTCACCTCCTTCTTAAAATTACATCCTTCCTAGTCTTGGGTGGTCTCCTAGCCTAATTCCCCTAGTTCTCTGACACTGACACTTCCTTTTCTGGTTCTTGTTCCATTCCTGTCCCTTCATTTGTAGATATTCCTTAAAGCCCCACGGGTACCCTCTTCCCTCAGTTCTCACACCAAAGACTGATCTATTCTCAAAGTTTCATCTATCACCTTGATGCTTATGGCTCCTGAGTCTGTGTTCTCTGCTATGTTTTCTCTCACTTGAATATGTCCTATTGCCTACATGACTTTTCCCTCTAATTGCTCCAAACTATAGATATAAAACTATAGGTTCAAAACTGATCTCTCCCTAGTTTTTTCATTTTACCTTCAGCCTCATCATCAGTCTTCTAAGTTCAATATTTTGGGTTCATCTTTATTTTCTCCTTGTCCTTCAAATCCAAATCTAGTCCTTAGTTCCCGTTATTACTTTTTCACACAAATGAGTTCCTGTTATTACTTTTTCATACAAATGTCTTAGAGATCGTCCCTTTTTTCTAGTCCTAGGCCATTTTTCAGATTTAGGCTCTGTACACCTAGATAACTGTAAGAGTCTTTTGTCCTTTTTTTGTCCCTAGTCTATCCAATATGTACATTTAAATGCAGAAAATACTAATATAATTTGGGATGACTCCATCTTTGGTTTGGTGTCATCAAACTCTTATCTCAGAAGACCACGCATCAGTTTCTTCCTTCTTACCAATCCAGCCTTATCTCTCACAATGCTCTTCCCTAAGTAGAACCTCTATATTGTCCATCATAGAACCTCTATTCAGATTGTGATCCTCCACATTTTGACTGTTTACTTTTCCTTTGTATCTTTCTTTGTCTAATATTGTCACAACCCAACACAAAGGCACTCAATTAAGCTTTTGCTCAAACATCCAACAATGGTCTATTATTTTTTGAACAAAAATTCACATGGTATAATCTTCTAATTTATTAACCATTATAGTTTACATGGATGCTACTCTCTCTTTTTTTCCTTTTATTATTTTTTTCCATTTTTACTTATTCTTTAAGTTCCCTTTCAAAGATCAACTGCTCTACAAAGTCTTTCCTGATCATCGCAAGCACTTGAGTCCCTCAAATGTACCTGGCATAATTTTAAACATGTAATTGAATAGATGCAAAAAATCTTCCAATTGTTCTATATTTTGAAAAAGATGACCTTAATGAAATTAATTGCTTTCTCAGACCCAAAG
>NW_012141302.1:2807406-2809384 GCF_000956105.1 Propithecus coquereli | reverse complement strand
TAGTTTAATATAAAAAAAGAAGCTAAGTGAAATCTGCAGACTTAAAAACAACTGTTTTTCATCCAGGAAGTTTACAGGAAGTTTTCATTTATTCATCACTATGTAGAAAGCTCGGGTTGTTTTCCAGCTAATACCCTCCCAATCCATGTGACATTAAGAAGACTGACCAAAGTTCCACATTTCTTTCAGTTACAACTGCTCTTAATTAAGTTCAATAAAGAAAAAGTTCTAAGAGAAAAAAAGGTAGCTATTGCAACATGCACCTTTTATCACATGCCATGAGGATATTTTCTTTAGAAGTGCCATTTGTCACTTACAAAACCCTTTCAAGTATAGTACAGTACATTATAGTCATGGTATGGAATAGTATTTTATCTCATTTTAACTTCACAGCAACCTTAGAGAAGAAAAAAAAGTTGTTCTGATTTTCCCCTTCTGCATAACAGGGGGAGAATGAAGGCTTTGAAAGACTTCAGAGATTTGCCCAAAGTCACATAGCTAGGAAGTGGCCCGGATTGCGGTCCTAGAGCCCAAAGCCACTGCAACTCCCGCTGGAGCCTCCTGTCGCCCAGACGCACCCACCACTAGCGAGCAGGGCCACCCCGGGGCTGTAGTGTCCACTGCGGTCGCACGGCTGGGCTGACAGGCTTGCTTGCTGTGGAGGCACTAAGGGCGAACCATCAGGAAGGGAATTGATAAGGGGATTCACGGAAAGCGCTCAACAGCCCAGGTCGCCAGTGGGGTGAAGGAAGCTGTACCCCGCGGGGTCGCAGCTGAGGAGCCGGGAGGCGCGGGCTTCGACTACTCTAGAAAGGCCGGGGAAGCCTGGGCGTGGTGAGGGGCCGCCCTCTCACCTGCTCGCTGCTCATGGCCGCGGGGACGTGCCGGCCACACCGAGCGGCTCGGCTCCTGGTTCGCTCGTGTCCGCGCACCCGGGAGCCCCTCGGGCGAGAGACGGCAGAGACGTCTCAGCTCCCTGGGCGCCGGCCGGCTAGCGTCCCGGCAGCAGCGGTTGCTAAGCAGCAGGCCGGCGCCGCTGCGTTTCCGGCCATCTGCCGCTCCCGGGACGGGGCGCGGGAGGGGCGCGCGTGCGCGCAAGGCGCCTTGCCCGGCGCTCGGTGGCGCCTCAGCAGCAGTGTGGTGGGGGCGCCAGGTGGGCGCTGAGCAAGCGAGGGCGGTGGGCGGCTGCCTTCCATACCCTTTGATCACCGAAGTATCTCCAGCTGAGCTGAGTGCTTGGGCGCTCTGCCTTAACCCCTCATTTAGCTCTACTTGTGTCTAAAAGGTCTCAGAGAACTAGTGAAGTGATCGCAAATTCCAGTGCCTTGTGGGGGAGTGGGATGACGTGAACAAGGCATGCAAAGGCCAGATCCAGTAAACACCTTTCTTTTATTATTCATGTGCTTCCAACGCCCCTTCTCCTGCTGACTCTTTCCACACAGTAGAGAGCTATCCCTTGGAAAAAGACCAAAAAGAGAACCTTCAAAAATTCGCTAAAACAGACGTTCATGCATGGTTTATTCCAGGAAACTTGTGCTAAGCACTGGTCATACAGACCTGAGCAAGACACACAATCCCTTCAGCATAGGCTCCTGCGATGTTCAAGCAAGCACTTATAATGTGGTGGAGACCCTGCTGGGGATGGACGGACGTCATCCGGGAGAACAGAAAGCACGAACTTTCTCATGGAAGGTATGGAAGGAATGTGGAAGGTGAGATCTGAAGGAAGTCAACATGGCCAGGCAAAGACTGTTCCAGGCAGAAAGCAGATTATATACAAAGGCAGAAGACAAGGGAGCATGACTGTTGGAAGAAGTGAAAATGGTTCTGAAAGATTGATGAGTAGATTTGGGTGAAGGGGTTTAGAGGGAGTCCAGATGAAGCTGAAGTGATAAGCATCCTGTATCTTAAGGGTCCCTATAAAAGGGCAGGAGTTTAGACATCAAGGGCAGTTGAACTCCATTGAAAAGTTTTATGT
>NW_012141302.1:2793263-2795816 GCF_000956105.1 Propithecus coquereli | reverse complement strand
TATTTTGTCAGATCTTTAACAAAGAGTTATGCAAGTACGAAGTTAGAGTTACAACAGATACCTTAGATATAAAAGACTCCTACAAAATCTGGTTGACGATTCATGCATGTGGTATTTGTTTGTGAAAATCTTGAAGTATATATGGACCGATTCCCATAAAAACAAATAACAATGTTGCTTTATTACTGCTCATTGACTTACTAATCACAACCAGACCAGGAAAAACACAAATGATTGCATTGGTTTCTTTGAACACTAGAGGGAGATATTTTCATCTGTAAATAGGAAAAGAGAGAAATCTGGTTTTTTCTATAGAACTACTCTTACCACAGAATCATAAAATATTTTACATTTTGATATTTTCACAATCATCAAGAAATATATCCATGTATTAAGACTGGAACAAATTATGTGTGTTTGGAAAGTAACATGACTTCTTTGTTAAACCAGGTTTTACTAAAAGGCTTTCATATATGCTAATAACATGCTATATTTTCACATAATATCTTAGTCATTTTTCTCTTGGGCAATGCGAAGCAACAATATATAAATCAGCTAATTTTTATGTGAAGAAACAACAATTCTTCCTTCCTGGGGATTCCGGTAATAGGCTCGTTGCAAGCCAAAGTGTCAAAAACTTACCTCTCAACCTCATGTCTGTGGACTTCGAGAATGTGCTATACTTCATCATGTTCCGTGTTTTTCAGGTGGCCTAAAGGTCACTGGCGCAGAGTTCAATCTAGACTTTTTAATTGCCCAATAAAATGCCTTTCAACCTTGCTAAGTAATCACATAGATATGTACTGTTTTCATGATTGCTTGGGGCAACTAGAAAACTTTCTCTTTATTTATTTTGGTAACCTTTCCAAAGAACATACTGAAAAATGTCCTTTTTTCATGATCAAAGGTTGAATGTAAGACCTATACAACAATTCTTAGCCTACCAAATACTTTATTTGACCTTGTAACTAATAAGTCCTCTTTTCTGTAACTTCAACACTAAAGTGCTTCTGATAATTAAAAGGAAAAAAGATCTTTTCTATCTCTAGGAAAGGAGTATGGTATGAGAAAAAGGGGTAATTTGTGGAATGAGAGCTGGTATGAATCCGGACCGTCTCTACTGCTTGGTGAAGGTGAACACCAAGCATCTCTAAATTACTATTTTCTTTTCTCTAAATTGGAATCACAACCTTTTTGAATTGTTGTAGGGACTAATTCAGATAATGTATGAAAAGCATCTAGCTTAGTTCCTACTACAAAGCAGGCATTCCAAGTTTCCTATGCCTTCCTCTTTCCTTCCCTCTGAAATGCTTTATAATTTGACCCTATAAATCATATGTTCATAGATTATGTGTTCTGAAGTATTTATCAAGTGCTAGTGATAAGTACAGAATGTGACCTGAGCCACATTTGCAAGGCAAACTTGCGAGAGTACAGAGTGTGGTCAGAGCTGTATTGCCCTGTGCCCTACACAACTAGGCCAGATATAGGATCTCACAAAAGTCCTATGTGGCCCATGACCAACCACACCTAAAAGTTGGCTTGGGAGCAGGGAAAGTGGAAGGAAACAACTCAAAGTCAGGCAGATTGTTGTCGCTGAAAAGAATAACTTCCCCTTTCCCTCCACAAATGTAAACTCCACCTCCCCATAAAGATCCAGTTCACATCCCCCTTTCCCCAAAAGACATTCCCAGTCTAACCAAATTCACCTTTCTAAACACCTGTAACATTAACATTTAGCCAATTCAATCGCCTAGCAATGCATGCTTTGCATTCCTACATAACCATTTCATTTACATGTATCTCCCCAACCAGGTAGGGTCTTGAAAAGCAGGAATCATGTCCTCTTTTGTAGTGTTTCAGTTTAGCACATTTCGTGATTTCCACATGAAATAGACTTTTAATACATATTCGAATGTATTTCCATATCAATTTTCCTTCAATTTACTTTGTCACCTGCAGGTTGATAATAGAACTCATCAAGGTTAAGTGTGTAGATAGCAGTAGGAATTATTTTGCTGATGGCATATGAAAATTACCTTTTTACTTTAAGTTGTAGATTATTAAAAAGAAAGAGTCAAAAAGTATAACATATTATTAGGTTTCTATTTGTGCAGTTTTTCTTTGGTGCCCAGGCCATAGCTTTCACTGATATTTACTTTCAGTTGGAACAGATTACAGTTGCCATGATGTCATGACCGTCGCCTACAGATACCATGCAGCAAAGAGAGTATATGATAAACATTTCATCACCGGTAGGCCATTTTTTCTTTTAAAACCCCTCAGTTGAATCTTATTTTTGGTCATAAAATGTATGAATGATCATTTAACACCTGTAAACATAATTCCATTTTTACAATACGTAGAACTGAAACAGAAATTGAAGTTTTATTATTATTACTCGAACTGTAGGATAAAAGGGTGCTAAAGCTGGAATTAAAATGTTCTTCAAGGTCATGAAGGATAAAAAGTCACACATGAAATAAATCACCTGTTCCCTAAGTGTCATACCATAACACAGCAAAGTACTAATCCTAAATCCTTACTGCTTGT
>NW_012141302.1:2791271-2792325 GCF_000956105.1 Propithecus coquereli | reverse complement strand
TATTAATATAATTTATCTTACCATGGTATAATAAAAAATAGATTGGTCTTTGTCCCAGATTACTGGCATAGGGCTCCTAAAACTCTTAGAATTTCCTAAGGGATAGATGTGTCTTGTGTTATTAGAATGAGACTCTTTCTTCTACATTGGAGTTCATGCAGATTTGACTCAAGGCAGGGCTCCTGGATAGTTTGGGAATGGGAGCTAATCATCAGAAAGACAAAGCACAGGATTAGAGGGTTGGAACTTTCAACCTCACTCCACCCACCCACCAACCCTACCCCTGACCCACCTTTGGGGAGGGGAAGGAGACTGGAGATTGCATCACCAGTGGCCAGTAAATGATTAAGTCAATCATGCCTATGTAATGGAACCTTGATAAAACACTCTTATACAGGAGGTTCTGGAAGCATCCAAGTGGTTGAATGCATCAGTATGCTGGGGTGGTGACACACACAGAGCGCATGGAAGCTCTATGCTCCCCACCTCCCCTGACATGCACTCAATATCTTGCCCTACGCACTTCTTCCATTTGGCTGTTCCAGAGTTGTATTCTTTATAACAAAACTATGGTCATAATTATAGAGCTTTCCTGAGTTCTATGAGTCATTCTAGTGAATTATTGAACTTGAGGAGAGGTCATGGGATGCCTCGAATTTACGCATGGCCTCCAGATCTCGCGACTGGTGTCTGAAATGAGGGTAGTTTTGTGGGACTGAGCCCTTAACCTGTGGGGTATGTGCTAATTCTGGGTTGTTAGTGTCAGAATGGAATTGAATTGTAGGATACCCAGTTGATTTCAGAGAATCAGGGAATTGTTGGAAAGACTGATTAGCAAATTAAAGAAGAAAAATCATATGATCATCTCAAAAAGCGCAGTAAGAAAATAAGTGCAGATCCTTTAGGGCACAGCTTGCCAATCGGTTTGCCCAGATCCCATACCCGTGCACATGGTTGTGCCACAAATGGGTTACAGGTGAACCAAGCCTGTGAGGGGCTTGTGAAAGCCAGAGCCCCTGAGCTAGTTGCTTCTCTAACTTCAGGCAAATTCCTC
>NW_012141302.1:2789810-2791221 GCF_000956105.1 Propithecus coquereli | reverse complement strand
AATCACATGGTACAAATTGCTTTATCTTGATATAAAATTTCTAAGTTTTCCCTCAGTTTTAGCTTCTGCAGCCTGAATAAGCCCATTTCCTTTACTACTTCCAAAACCAGCATCCTTATTTTCTTCTTGGTATTCACATCTGAGTCCTTAATATCCCTTTCTCAGGATGCTTTAGAGTGAGTTATGTATAATATTTTCTGACTTTCTATAATGTACAATAATCTTCACACAGAACTCTTTCTTTTTTGGTATTAGCATTTATTTTCTGAACAAATTATATTATTAACCAAGAGTAGTTAAGTATAAAGCAATATGCCTTCTGTTATACAGCACATTGATGATTAATAAGAACACATGCTAAAGTATTCCAACAAATCTAAGATATTTTTCTACCTTATGCATAATTTCCATAATATATGATATGTTCCTGGATTTACTATTTGGGTTTATTTAAGCCAGATTCTTGGGGTTAGAGGCTGGTTAGAAGCAGCACCATACAGATTCTTTCTGTATTAGAGCATCATACAGTCTCTGAATTGGTCCACGTGGATTGAAGTGGTCCAAGGGGTGGGCCAAAAGTGTCCGTTAGTTCTGGTTTATGTTGTTACTGAGAAGCCAGCAATTATTCTCAACATCGTTCACCTGTATGTAATGTGCCTTTTCTCTGGCTGCTTTTAATATTTTCTCTTTATCATTGACTTTTAGCAGTTTGATTATAAGGTATTTTGATGTAGTTTTGTGTTTATCTTGCTTCATATTCATCAATATTCTTGGGTTATATTTTTCATTTACTTTGGAAAATATTTGGCCAGCATTTCTTCAAAAGTATCTCTGCTCCAATCTATTCCCTCTCCTTCTGATAACCTAGTTACATACACACATATACATGTGCGTATTTTGGCTGCAGGATATGTGTCGCAGTTCACTGAGGCTCCACTCATTCTTTTTTTCAGTCTTGCCTCCCTGTGCTTCAGTTTTGATAGTTTCTGTGGCCTGTCTTCAAGTTTTTTCTTCTGAAGTATTAACCCTAACCTGTGATATTTTCATTTTATATGTTGTATTTTTCAGTTTTACACTTTCTATTCGATTCTTTTTTAAAGATTCCATTTCTCTGTTCTCCCAATATGTTCATGTTTTTCTTTAAATCTTTGAACATATTTATAATTGTGGTTCTAAAATCTTATCTACTAATTTCATCATCACAGTTATTTCTTCTTCTATTTCTAAAGACTGATTTATTTTCCCCTACTGTATAATTGGGATTGGCATACTTGGCAGTGAGCACAACCCCACACTGGGCCCTTGGTCTGTGGGGTGAGAGCTATCATAGTGGGGAAGTCCAAGTGGAAGACTCTGGAATTTCTCCCACCTCCTGCCAAGAAAGTTTATCAAAACCAGTATCACATCCTGG
>NW_012141302.1:2772135-2787855 GCF_000956105.1 Propithecus coquereli | reverse complement strand
CCACAAATGGGTTACAGGTGAACCAAGCCTGTGAGGGGCTTGTGAAAGCCAGAGCCCCTGAGCTAGTTGCTTCTCTAACTTCAGGCAAATTCCTCAATTCTTCCTACTGCTGTGTATGAATATTATAATTTTCTACATGAGCTGCCATATGAAAAATTACATATTTTTAAAAACCGAAGAGCTTTACTCAAAGAGGTGAACTCTTTTGTCCTATTGTTCTACCCCCTAATAGTGGGTTGGTTAAATCCATTAGTTTTATCTCAGTAGAGCTTATCTATTTAAATTTTTTTTAATTTGTAATTACTAGGAATTTGCTCTTTTCTTCCCTCCATACTCTGAACTAGTGTGACACAAGAACCACGGGTAAGAGTACCCCAAATTTCCCTCAGTGGGACTGAATCAAGGCCAAGAAGAAGGGAGTGGAGCATTAACAAGCCTATTTGACCATTTACACAATTATACTCTCCAATATAATTATTTTCAGTAATCACATTGGTATTTTTATCTTCACTGGTCTGACTAGTTCAGAACCTAAGAAGGAAAGAACTTATTGACCTCTTAATATGCTAATGCATATTAATGAGGGGCAATTCTGCCTCAAACTCAATAGATGAGCCAAAATGGAGCCCAGGCTCCCCATTGGTTTGCAAACTTTTCACATATTGCAAACATTTTCATAAATGGCCCCCTCTCCTGCTCCTATTCTCTCTAAATTGTCACTGAAAAATCTCCTTGAAAACTCCTCCAATCTAAGCCACCTGCCTTCCTCTCTTCTGCCTTGTGCTGACCTGTGGCCCAGGTCAGATGGGCCTCTTACAGCAAAGCTTTTTGCTCTTTTCTCGCCCCTCCACTGCCTTCTTGCACTGTTCATTTGGATTCTCCCTTTCTTAAAGGATTTAACACATTAACTGCCATGTGTGTTGTATGTAACTGACACTGGTTTTGAGCCCGGAGCCTCTTGAAGCAAAATCTGGGCAAACCCTGCAGTTGCTTAGTGAAAATCTTACTCGTTGATGTTCTCATTGTTATAATTGATATCAACAAATTCTAAAAACATGGATTAAATGAATAGAAGTCAATAAATTTAGTTTTTCATTAAATTTTTCATTAAATTAGAAAGGATCATTTTGTTTTCAAAGTTTTTATTCTTTTTTTGTAATAAAACACCATGGCCCCAAGGAAAAATGTTTTTTCCAGTGTGGTAGTCAATGTGTTAAATCATGACTCTGCCCCATGAACTGAAGTCATGGTTGGTGAGTTTCCAGTCTCCATTTTTTTTTTTTTCTGTTTTTCAATCCTCATTGGCTAGGAGCCACTTCCAGAAATCAACACATCATTACCTTCTTCTGGAACAGGCACCTTCCAGGTAACACCCACACAGAACATACTTTGAGAATTGCAGGCTCATTTCCACAGCATGGCATTGAGCAAGCTATTCTCTTTCTATCCCCTTTGGAGCTATTTCTTCAGTGGCTCCTATCTGTGAAGGAAGTCTTCAATTTGTAGTCTGAAGGAGAGAATTTCCATTGGCCATATTTCTGCCAAGACTTGTCCCATCCTTTCTACCTTGCCACTCCTCCAACACACACACACACACACACACACACACACACACACACTCTCTCTCTCTCTCTCCACCCCCCCACCCCACCTACAAGCGCCCACTGTAATTACTATTTTTACACTCACAGGTACAAAATGCTGTTATGTTAAGAGATGGTTAACATTTCCTTTTTGTCACAAAATCTCTGTAGGTTGCCTTTTTTACATTTTTAGTAATAATCTTACATAGAATGTACTTACATAGAACATGGTACCTAGCCAAAGATATCCAAAAGGTTTGTTCAAAAACATGTCTTGTTGGGTCAGCTTTTATTAAATCCTCCCCAGGAGCTGATAGTTTTGGGAACAAAATATTACTGGTAAAGAGAAGTATGTGAAGTTTCCAAAAGCAAAAGCGTATGTAACCAATGAAAGGATAAAATTTCATGGCCTGTACAGTAAAGCAGCTGTTAGATGATTTACTGGAAAATTCCTCCAAAACATAATAAGGCTGCCTACTACAAAGGAAATATTTTTCCTTCAAGTGTATAATATTCAAGTTCAATATGTTATGTGCCCAAATTACTGTTCTATTAAAATCTGGGATTTTCACAATAACCTCCACCATGGGGACTTGACTCTCGTTCCATCCCTCTGAAAAGCCAGGACACCACTGGTTGGTGTGAGATTCATGATGTGAGTTCTAAACTACGGAGACTCATTCCTTTCATGTAGCTTCCAGTATCAGTAACAGAGGCTAGGACTTCGTTTCTCAGGCATACAAGTCACTCACGCTAAACCAGGCAAATCCGATAGCCTCTCACTTTCAATTAGAGAAATGATCTCACGCCTGCCAGTGGGCTTGGTTGATTTATGAGACAGTGGGGACACTTGCAAAGCAATACTTGCAGGGGTCAGAGAGGGAAAGACAGACTGTTTCTCCCTTATCTCTCTACATGGACAACCAGCGTGCCCAAAGACACTCTCAGATGCCGCAGTGCCTGAGCGTTTCAGTAAAGTCCCGGTGGAGCCCAGTGAAGGCACTGAGAGAGCAAGGGCGACTCTGACGTGCGCAGCACACAGCACGGTCACTGGCCACAGCACCAGAGATCTGGGAGCACACAGGAACCCAACGGGCCAGAAAGCTCTTCATAGTCCCCAAGCCAAGACTTCTCCATTTAAGCTTGTCCTTGACTCTGCCAGTCCACTAGGTCGTTTATTTATTAGGAGTTATCAGAAACCTCTAGGGAGGTTTCTTCATGTTTTTCCTTTGCTTAGAATGAGCCCTCAATAAATGTTTACCAAATCTAGGGTCAGTATTTGTCATTTCATGCTTCCAGTGGTATTACTGTCTTAGTGTTTGATTCCGAATGATCTGGGGAGGTATTTAGAATCCATTGGAGGCATAGATATTTGTATTAGATGGAATAAAAATGAAAATAAAACTATTAACTCTCATATTGCATTATCTTTGTGCTTGTCATTATACTAAAGACTTTACAAAATTCATTTAACCTTAACTATATGAAATGGTGCTGTTTTTAATCCCTATTTTATAGACAAAGAGATTCAGACACAGGGAAACCATTGCTAACCTATAAATTCATCCTTGGAAAGGGGGAAGCAGTGATAAAGAGTGGCCCTCTAAATTGCAGTTAGATAGGAGGAATAAATTCTAGAGTTCTATACCACTATACAGTGACTCTAGTTAACCATGATATATTACATAGTTTCAGGTAGCTAGAAGGAGGATATTAAATGTTCCCAACACATAGAAATAAATGTTTGAAATGATGGATATGCCAATTACCCTAATCTGACAACTATGATTATTAATGTATGTATCAAAACATCACTATGTATCCCACGAATATGTGCAATTACTGTGTGTCAATTAAACAAAGAGAAAGAAACCTTTTGGACTCTATGTAATGTGTGTACACAAAAAACACCATCTGACTCAAATCAGGAGGAGGACTCCACCTGTACAAAGGGCGCTTTTGCACTTATGAGGGGTAATTACTCCAGAGACTTTGATCTACCTAGGAAAAGTAGAAATGGCAGTGAAAAGTCAGAGTGATTCAAGCTAAAGTCAAAACATGTGGTGTTCCCTGCCACTTTCCTTCTTTATTATTTTGAACATTCCAACTAATTCCAACCCACCTATCCATCGTCAGTGTGCCAGACAGGCCAGGCCCCTGCGGCAGGAGAAGTCCTCTTCAGCAGACAGGTCTTGACCTGGTTGTTCATTAATAGTGAGGAGGCTGCTCCTAGCTTTGGATCTTCATGTAGTGAGAAAGGACACTGGTTTCAATGTGTACATCTATTTGATTAAACCTTTAGGCTAAACCATCTTACTTTTCTTAAGAAATGAACATGAATGAACTTTTCTTAAGAAATGAATGGTCAAATGACAACAGGAACATTGCTAGTAAAACATTTTGTTCCATAACTATGACAGATGAGTCAAATGTCCAGAATCTGATTCTGACACGAACTCCTATTGTGGGAGAGGGAGGCAGGACTGGGCTCTCTGAGAATCAGCTCCTGACTTGGCTCCTGAGGCTCCTGGGAGCGAAGGTTTGAGTCCCTGTGTCAATGACTCAGCTCTGCTCTGCTCAGCGAAGATAAATTAGGTGCCACATGCGTTAGTCTTGGTGAAATAGTTTATTTTGGAAAAAAAATGTAGAAAGTAACTTTTTTTGTTTTGAATAGATTTTTGAGTTTTATTGAAATCTTACATGAACAAGAGATTGGAAATACAATCACATCAAAGAACAAATTGTCACAGCTTTGACGTTTAAGCCAAACAAATTTTGTAGGGTATATTTCAAAAATGTGTGAGGCTATAACAATTTAAAAACACAGTTAACCTACTTCTAGGAATGCAAAACATACAATCATAGGTTATTTTCAATACAAGAAAACAAATCTGTTTGCTTTAATTTCTTAAAACTACTAAGACAAAGTACTAGCTTGTATTTTTATTTACAGCATGCTCTATACTCCAATGTAATCTATCCCAAATCCAAAAAAAAAAAGAAGCTGTCCAAAACCATAGGTTCTGCAAAATCATGATTTAACAGTGTGCCCAGCTTGTTTTGAAGCTAAAATGAAGCCTGAAATGATGAAAGCATTGTAACCACCAGAATAAGGGAACTCTGCAAGCCCAATAATGTCCAAGAGCATTTATGAAAACAGAAAAAATAAAAAGACTTGAGTATATACACAATAGTGATTTCTTCAGCCCAATACAAATGGTAGCAAATTGCTACTTAAAACAGTAAAGCCAATTTTTTTGAAGAATGTAGATCTAGAGCCAATCATATCTTGCCAATATCATTTTCAAGCCCTCGCTTGTCTGTTTCCACTGTTGCCCATAAGTATCCTGATAAAATTCCTGGTTGTCATTATTGTAACCGTAGTTACCAGAATAATCACCACCTTGCTGAAGTGGCTGCTGAGCGATGGGCTGTGAACCCCAGTTCTGTCAGTTGTTGGTCTGACGACATTTGGAATCAGGTTGGTTGTAGCCATCTGCCTTTCTCTTGCCCCCACGATTGCCCCAGGATCCATGGGAACCACAGCCTCTCTGTCGTCGTGCAGGACTCCCTCTGCCACCCCTAGAGAGAGGAGTCATGACTAGCCATTCCCATTTGCCAGGGAATGGCATAGGGATCAAGCTAAAAAAGAAACACTGCTTGGGAACTTTGGAAAAAGGGTTTCCCCACTAATAAAAGGAATCTCAACACAACTCAGCTGCTAAATTAACCCATCCTGCAACCCTAATTTTGGACTTTAGTTTGGAGAGATGATAAACTCCTTATTGTTTAAACAGCATTGGATATAGTGAAAATTGCACCTAAAAGCATCCTAACTGGTCCTGAGTGGTAGGAACATGAATTTACTTTCAATTTCTGAAAGAGTGTCACAAGCCACAGACTCTTAACTCTTACATAAGCACAGAAAAATAAGCATTCGTGGTAAACTGTGTGTATTGAGGAAACTGCAGTTGAATTTGCTTGTCTGTGAAATGGAAATAGCAGCAGTAAAAATATCAGAGGTTTATCCTGATGGTTAGTTTAGTATATGTAAAGCTCTTGAAACAGTCCCTGGCACATAGTAAAGATACAATTTAATTGTCAAGTGTTATTACTACAGAGATGAAGAGGCAAGAAGCATTATTCTGGACTAAATTAGGGCTACCAACTAGGAATCAAGATATACTCACTTGCAAAGAGAAAGATTATGGCTGAGCCTGTGGCATGGCTGGCTAATAGCAAAGTGACATGGTGGAGACTGTAATTACGGTTTCCCAAGACCTCTTCCCCATGCTCATTCCTTCTGCAAGAGTACCTGGGTGATCTGGCTGTGCCAGCAGCTCTCACCCAGGGTTTGTCTCCAGGGTTGATTCAGTTCACCTGGTGTGGTAGGCTGAATAATGACCTCCGTCCCCAAAGATGTCCACGTCCTAATCCTAGGAGCCTGTGAACATGTTAATTTACATGCATGGCAAAAATGACTTAGTGGATGTGTTTCCATTAGGGATTGTCAGATCAAGACATTATCCTGGATTCTCCAGAGGAGCCCAAGGTCCTCATAAAAAGGAGGAAGGAGTCAATAGTAGGAGATGTTATGATGGAAGAAAGAGATTGGAGTGATGTGAGGAAGGAGCCACAAGCCAAGGAATACAGCCTCTGCCCCAAAATGTAGAATGTTATTAGTAACTGAATCTGGAATCTAAAAAGGGTAAGGAAACATACTGTCCCCTAAGCCTCCAGAAGGAACACAGCCCTGCCAACAAATTGACTCTTCTTACCTCCAGAACTGTAAGAAAATAAATCTGCATTGTTTCATGCCACTAAATTTGTGGTAATTTGTTACACCAGCAACAGCAAACTAATATATAATATCTGGCTAACCAGGTGAGACATGCCCCCTACCTTTCTTTGTTCATTTGTATGTTTCTGCTGCAACTATCAGAAGCCTTAACTCAAAATGGCTTAAACCCAGTTAGGGGAGCTATTATCTCACATAATAAAAACAGTATAACTGAGTCAGGGTGTTGCAGGTTGGTTAATTCAACAGCTCAATCACATCATCAAAGATCTAGGTTTTTTCTAAACTCCTACCCTGCTATTTTTCAACACAAAGACTTATCTCTTAGTTGGTCTACTCATGGTCAAAAATGGTTCCTCCAGTTCCAAGTACTATATCTTTACACATTAATATCCAAAAGTTGGAAGAGAAAACCACCTCTTTCATGTGCCGTTTTTTAAGTGCCAGGAATATTTCCCCAGAAGTCTAGACTTCTAGACTTTGTCTCATGTGGCATTAGCAAGAATTAAATTATTCGGTCATTTCTAAACCAGTCACTGGGAGAGGCATGGAATCAAGATTCACACCCGCCCCACCCCAACCAGGACAACTGAAGAGCTGGCCTCTCCTGAAGGACTTGGTGGCCTAATTCCTGGGTCGGGTTAGTAAGGAAGAAGAGGGACGGAAGATGGTATGTGTAGCAGACAACAGTGTCTGTTCTACTCCCTCCTCAAGGTTCCTTTTGAGCGGTCAACCTTACCAGAGAGAAAAACCTTCCAAGGTAGAAGAGGGCTATCCTTTAGAAGTATGCAAGGTCTATAATTCTCACTCTTTTTGCTCAAAATCTTCTGACAAAGGAAGAATATTCATTTAATTCGTATTTTTCCTTTATTTAGAATAAGCTCTAAATAAACATTTATCAGATCGAGAGTCAGTATTTGTCATTTCATGCCTCCAGTGGTATTATTGTCTTAGTGTTTGATTCTCAATGATTTGGGGAGGTATTTAGAATCCATCAAAGGCGTGGATATTTGTATTTGGTGGAATAAAAATAAAGTCAAAACTACTAACTTTTATATAACATTTTCTTTGCGCTTGTCATTATACTAAGGACTTTACAAAATTCATTTAACCTTAGCTATATGAAATGGTACTGTTTTTAATCCCTATTTTATAGATAAAGAAATTCAGACACAGAGAGGGAAACCATTGCTAACCAATAAATTCATCCTTAGAGAAGGCTAAGCAATGACAAGGGGTGGCTCTCTAATCATATTTTTAAAGGAAGTAAAAACCATTTAGAAAATATGTGCTCGATACATTATACAAACTGCAGGAAGATTTTATGCTATACTTCAAAAAAATTCTTTTTGATGTAAAATTAAACAACATAAGCAGCATTCAAACTTAAAATGAGGGGTAAACAAAAACATGAGACAAAATGAAAAATGTGCCTGTGGGAAAGAAACCAATAGAAAAAGGCAAACTTTGTAAGTTGTGGTCTAGAACTCATTAGCTAGAGGGAAAATGTGAGATTTCAAGGAGTTGATTGGGAATCAAGATCATTTGTCTTTCCCTAACTGCAGACCCACATCTTTAATGGTTTATAGAACTATTTTGACCTTTGTCTGAACTAACATCTTCTTTCAAAAATATGTATGGAATATTGTGCCATAACCATTGTAGACACAAAGGTCTAGATTATGTTTTGGCTATTGGGCTTTTCTAATCACTGTTTATCCATTTTACTGCTATTGAGTTTAGCCATAATAGAGCCAAATGATTTCATCAATCCTTACATACAGATAGAGATAGTAGTAAACTTCACCGTTAAATTCATTGATTCCTTTCAGGAGAGATAATGATGTCTGAAAATGCTCGCTTTGTTATGCTTATGTTGGTTGACACTAGAAGGGAGATTGAGATGTTTTTACATAATCTACTGAACAGTAGGAACTTCTATACCACATGAATAATTTTGAAAGAGGAGCCCAGGATTTGGTTCCTGGAACCATGTGTGAGGGTAGATTTAGGGGCATAGTTTCCCAGGCATGGATCAGGAGACAGAAGTTGGAGAAGTGCAGATCCCAAGGATATTTAGAAGGCAGAATAGTATAGTGCTTTGAGCATTGGTTCCAGGGCCATACCTGCTTAGGTCTGTACCTGGCTTCACCATCTTTTAGCTTTGTGACATGGGAAAGTTACTGGAGTTCTCTGTTTCATTCCCTATGACTGTGAAATTGGGATAATAGCAGTACTTACCTCACAGTGATTGCTTATATTAAATGAGTTAATCTGTGGGAAGCACTTAGAACAATGCTTGGCACATAACACTAAGTGTTAGCTATTGTAATTCTAGTGCATATTTTCACAATTCTTGGTCTTTATTCTCTCTCTTTCTTCCCCCTTTCCGCTTCCCCTCCCCACCTCCAGCCTCATAGTCATAGTTTGCTCTGAATCGTTTGGGAAATAAAACAATGTATAAACAAATCTAGAATGGAAAATAACCTTTATAATATTATTAAATTCACTTCTATGATGTAGGATAGAGACTCAAAAATGCATAAGCTGGTATTCTTTTATAGTTGAAAGAATGTAATCCTAGAAATAGGAGATTTGCATTCAAGTCTTAGCTCTGTCACCAACTATATCATCTTCAGTAAGTCTCAACTCAGCCTCAGTCTTCTTATTTGACAGGTAGAAATCACAATGTCAGGATTGCCTCCTGAATGCTTTACTCTGGTATGCTTCCATGGGTTTCTTCTTTCATTCCATGATCCACATTTACATGAGTGAGTACCTGCTCTGTGCCAGATCCAGGGTTGGAGGCTAGACATGCGAAGTCATGGTGGAAGAACACGCAATCGTAGCCTGGTGTGGGTGTGCGCATGCATGCACACAGGGATGGGGAAGGTGAAGTGGATATTCCAACTACGAATTTTCAAATTCTGGAAAATACACCAACCACAAACAGGGGAATAATAGCTGGCATTTATCTTGGCCATTCAGGAACAAGTCCCTTTCTTTTTTACTGAAACATATGCATGTTTCCATGGGACTTGCTACCTATAATTGTCCACATCTGAAATATTTGTTTTGCATTTGTTTTGGATCTTTTAAAATTCAACAAACCTTTAATCCAGCTTCTGAGGACAGAACATTTGTTTTTGTTTGGTAGAAATCTTCTCACTGTCCATGTTCAATTACTAAGTTAGATAGAAAATGATGATATTATTACCCTTTCATGCTTATCCCTTGACATTTTCCACAAATAGAAACTTTATTCATTGGCTAAAATTCTCTTTAATACTATCAAATGTCAAAGGCAGGATTTGGCACACCAGTCTCCTTGGAGAAAAGAATGCGGTTCTCTAATTCAGTTACAGATGGAAGTGAATTTGATAGCCCCAGACTACCTGCCAATAATATTAAATATTTTTGTAGCCACAAATAACCTGGCAACTCAGCATTTTAGTTTTTAGTCAGATCAGAAAAAGGTCCACTTTTGGTCATACTAGTCATTCGTTTGCACATTTCTTCAAATGTTCATTTAGTGTCCAACATGTACATGCCAATTAGCAGCAGAAAAGCCTGCCATGCTGTGACCAAGGCTGTGCCTACAAGGTGTCAAACATTAAGGTACCCTCCAACCCCAAGGCTATGGCTTTGGCATCTAAATAAAGGAAGAAGACTCCAGGAAAAAAATCTAAAACTTATTTTTTAACCTATCATCAGGATATTTGGTACTGCTTAAACTGAGCCAAAAATATTTTTAAATATTGCTTCTCAAAATGTAATAAAAAGAGAAATATAAGTGGTCAATAAACTTTGAAAAGATGTCTGGCCTCCTAGTGATAAAAGAAATGAAAAATATAATATTCTGTTTTATTTTGTTTCTCCTATGACATTGGTAATGACTTAAAAATTGATAATAACCAGTGTTGTCAAGGGAAGAGAAATGGGCACTCTTGCTTAGCTGATGGACTTTAAAATAGTATAATTTTTCCAGAAGAAAGAGATAAACCAAGATGTTAGCAGTGGTTGCTATTCAATATAGGAATCTAAGTTGATTTTTAAATTTTCAAAAAACGTTTTGTTTTTCTGTATTTTCTATGATGAATACATTTACCACTTTAATTAAATATAATGCAATCCTTTTAATAAGAAAAATTTATGAAATATAATAGGATGCTTCTTAAACTTCTAAATGCTATTAAAACAAAGAGATATTGGCATTCTCCTTATAATCCATTAGAATAACTTTGTTAAAATTTATATTCTACTAGTTTTTATCAATTTAATTCCAAAGAATGTAGACTGTAATATTTTTTGAAGACACTGTAAACACACAGGATTCTAGTGCCCCTTGTTAGACATTCTGTATACTACACGAGGTGGTTATGCACTATTTCAGTGGACAGCTCAGATTTGCAAACTTGCACTCCTGTCCATGGGAAGCACGTGGACATAATAGGAACTGCTGACAGATGTAGGTACTTTTGTAGTTGAGTCCAAAATAACAGAGGTAGAAAGCAAACACTCTTTGGTACCCAGGATGGCCTGCATTAAAGTCCTGCCTCTGCCCCTCATTGGCTGTTGCTCATTGGACTGAGTGTGTCTCCCCCAATATTCATGTGTTGCAGCCCCCAGTGAGATGGTTATTTGGAGGCAAGGCCTTTGGGGGATAATTATTAGATCACAGGGGTGGGACCCTCATGAATGGGATTGGTGCCCTTATAGGATGAGATGGGAGAGAGATTTTTCTCTCTCTACCATGCGAGGATACAGCAAGAAGGTAACTGTCTGCAAATCAGAAATCGAATCTGCCAGCACCTTGATCTTGGACATTCAGCCTCTAGAACTGTGAGAAATAAATGTCTGTTGTTTAAGCTACCCAGTGTATGGTATTTAGTTATAGCAGTCCGAGCTAAGACAGCTATGTTACCTTGGCTGACTTACTTAACTTCAGTGAAACAGGGATAATGATAATATTTACCTTTGCCAGTTGTTATGAGATTTAAATGAGAAATGGAATAATAAGGGAAAATTTATATTGTACCTGACAAATACGTACTCAATAAATTTTAAGCTATTATCACCATCCGTAGGTTCATCACGCATTTGGTACATCTGAAATCTGCTCAGTTCTATGTCACTGCACCTAAGGAGGAGATGTCAAAGAGCAAGATTAGTCAGCAACCTCCTACATTCCTCAATGTTCCCCAGGGAATAGAAAGTGCAAGCCATGGAAAGGAATTGAATTTGCAAATACCCTTGCATTCCTACTCTATTTTCCTATGTGTGTGTGTGTTTCCATTTGCCTCAGTGGAATCTTTTTGTTTAAAAAAAAATGGAGTAGAAGAAAACAGGTGCTGTCCACCATAGTTAATAGTGCAAAGCCTTGGAGAGTAATATATTTACTGCTTTGTGACCCAGAGCCCAGCAGGGGTTATACTTCAGGGGATCCACTTTGAATTGCACGATTCTTTTTTCTTCTTTACAATCATCTCAATGTTACCAATCTTTTAAGTCCCTGGATGGAGGAAAATCTGTGAGCAAACTGGCAAATGTTGCAGAAGCCCAGTGATGAGGTGTCTCAACACAAGAAACATCCTGAATTATTCAGTGCACTGGGCAAAAGGAACAATCACCACTTTATGTGGTAAAATAATTAACCTGCTAACAACGGCCGCTCATAGGAAAAATGTAGCAAAAGTTTACTTAAAAGGGGAAAATGTTAGTGAGTTCACTGTCACCTTCAAGTAGAATCGGTAATTGAAAACTGTAGCTCCATATTCCTAAAGTAAAACCCCTCAGCCCTGTGCAGGGTGGGGGGGGAAAGGTTGTTTACTTCCTGAAAAACATAAAAGCTCATTTTTCAGATCTTAAAAGGAGATATAATTTAGAAAAGGGATAACCACAACCAACACTTTCTGCTGAGAACAAAAACCAAAGCAAAAAAAAAAAAAATATTTATGGACATTCCCAAGAAACCACTATGGCAAATCTCATTGGAACTTTAATTCATGTGGAGGCTTTGAAATATCAGCACACAGCAGGAAATGAAAGGGCATTTGAAAAGTAAAGGGCAACTGCAGTTTTCCCTCTATCCATACCTCTAGAAATTGCAAAGAAAGTCCTTATTTTTAGTAAAATTGCTATCACATTTACAAACGGCAGCCCTGGACGTGTGTCCACAGCTCTGTGCCAACATCGCTGTATCGCTGTGGATCCAAACCCACCAGAACATTTTGTTTTTCAAAAGTAGTTTTGCCTTAAAATACATTCATGTGGAGAGTAGGGAATGAGAACTGTAGTGGATAATGAGAACTCAGGGCAGAGAACAAGAGAAATCTGCAAGAGGTCTCAAGGAGTCTGCTATGAAGAAAAGTTCTTTTTTAGCTCCCAGTAAATTCCTCAGCAATTAGTGGTTTGTCTTGAAATGATAGCAGTTGCAAGAACTGTGGCCAGAGATTCATTGCTTGCCTACATCATGGGAATATCCCTGGCCTCTGAGAAAAACAAGCTGCATAGAGTTATTGTGGCACAAAATATGTTTTTCAAAGCTTTATGTGCCCTCTTTCAAAAATCTATGAAGCAAGCAAATGAACAATCAAAAAGTAAGCAAAGAAAAAATTATCCTTAAGCAGGATTTCATAGATATTGCAAAGTAGAGGGGTGCATTACTAAAGTGTTGTTTCTGAACAAGGAAATGTGTCTCAGTATGACAAACTACCCTCCAAAATGCAACTTAGACACTTGAAGAAGTGAAGTCTAAGATAAATAAGACAAAATAGTTTTCCTGGCTGCAAAGTACCTTCTGGTAACAAATTTCTTTACACATGTTTGAGATGATCTCGTAGCCATAAGAGATAATTGCTGAAGTTTCCAGTCTGATTTTCAGATGGTTGACTCATAAACACTTGCTGTTGTAACAACAGAGTTGAGACTGTGTTTCCTGAGTGAGACTAGAGAATTATTTTTGGGAGAAATTAATCTAATTCACAGGCTTTTACTATAAATTCAAAGCAAATGTGAGCATTCCCTATCCAGGGAATGGATTAAGGTTTATTTATATTTGAAGGTCAGACATATTGCAAAAATTTTGACAACTCTATTAAATCTCATGTATAGTTAGGTTATTTCTAACCTTTCTAAGAATAAATGTAGTCTGGCCCATTTGATTTAGTTGGCATTTCTTTGTTTAACTTTTCACAAGCATTTGACAGCTCACAAAAGTCACCTATTTGTGCAGTCACACAGTGGGGACGGGGAGAGGTAATGATAAGGCTGCAGAAAAGCACAAGAGATCATAAATAGTTCTGTGGTCTTTTTTTGGAAAATACAATCAGCTCTTGGTGCTATTAAACTTGTTAAGCTTATATTAGTCATTTTCACTTTTGCATGAATACATATTTCAGATCCTGAGAAGAGGTTTTCAGAACAGAGGGAGAACCTGAGTATGAAGCCTTAAAGGAAGTGGGAAGGGGGTATAGGTAAAGGAAGGAAATAGGGTGTACAGAAGTCGAGACATGTTTCACCTATCACCATTCCTGAAGCTACGCATAAACATGTGAGCACCTACCCACCATACCCATTTAAGTGATTGCTCCTCTCTGTCCATGGGAGTGGGAAAAGACCAAAGTATTTCCATTGTTCATCCAATCACTTCCCTTCATCCTATCTTACCTTTCTCCTTCTCCCAAACGATATCCTAATGAAGACTTGGCTTCAAAGCAAGTCAATAAGACTCTCTAACATGGAGATCCCAATTGTGGAAGGCATCTTAGCACCTTGCCCAATTTCGCCGCTCTGCCTGGAGCCAGATGGTCGCCTCATTGAATCAGCTATGCAATGGCAACACCCAAATTTGCATTTCCCTGGCTAGCCACACCTTTGGCTAGCCAAAAGTTTGAAAGGCTTTGTTCAATCCATATAACCAAAGACTAGCATCACAATCAACATAATCAAAACTAAACTCATCTTCCCTTCAAATCTGTTCCTCCTTCAGTGTTCCCTGTGTTACTAAATAGGCAACCATCAAAATGGTTGCTCAAAAGAAAAACCTGAAAATCATCCTTCATATATCCCCCATCTTACACCTCCAAGTAATTAGAGAACTCTGTCAGTTCTACCTGTCAAATACCATTTGAATTCTTCCCTTTGTTTCAAATTCCTCAGACACCACCATCCTCTTGCTAGGACAACTGAAATAATCCCCCTAAGTGGTGTCCCTGCCTTACACTTAACCCCTTTCAATCCATCCCCCATACAGCATCCAAACAATGATCCTTCTCAAACACAAAATATGATTATGTCAGACTTCATCTTAAAGCTCTTTAATGGCACCCTGTGGCCTTAAGGTAAAAGCCATGCTTGTTGACATGACTACCGCCCACCTCTCTCTGAAGACTTGTCAGTCCTTGGAATGAGCCAGGCATTTCCTGCCTCAGAGTTAATGCCATTTCTTCTGCCTGGAGGTCTTCCAATGAGGCTATCTTTACAAGATATTTTCAAACATTATAGATAAAGAATCATGGGAGTGGCCAGCACGGTGGCTCATGCCTGTAATCCTAGCACTTTGGGAGGCTGAGGAGGGAGGATTGCTTGACCTCAGGAGTTCGAGACCAGCCTGAGCAAGAGCAACACCTCGTCTTTGCAAAAAAATAGAAAAAATCAGCCAGGTGTGGTGGTGCATGCCCGTAGTCCCAGCTACTTGGGAGGAGGAGGCAGGAGGATCTCTTTAGCTCAGGAGTTTGAGGTTGCTGTGAGCTACGATGACATCATTATACCCTAGCCCAGGCAACAGAGACCTTATCTCAAAAAAAAAAAGGCATGGAAGACTCATGGTATACCAATTTCTGCTCCACATATAGCAAATTGTGTGTAAATACAGGTAATCTGTACAATACCTATTACCATAATGCAAATGGCTCACCAGGAATCACTTTAGTGAATTGTTCATGTTTTTCTCTTCTATTTTGCAAATACTTACTAATACATTCTGTGATGCAACAATTATTGTAATATAGAGTATTCTACCCTAAAAGTAATTGATTCCATGAGGCCAGGCACAGTAGCTCACTCATAGAATCCCAGCACGTTATGAGGCTGAGGCAGGAGGATTCTTTGAGGCAAGGAGTTCCAGCCTAAGCAACGTAGTAAGACCCCATCTCTACTAAAAACTAAAAAAATTAGCCAGTGTGGTAGCACACACCTGTAATCCCAGCTACTCAGGAGGCTGAGGTAGGAGGATCACTTGAGCCCAGGAGTTCAAAGTTACAGTGAGCTATGATGACGCCACTGCATTTCAGCCTGGACAACAAAGTGAGACCCTGCCTCAAAAAAAAAAAAAAAAAA
>NW_012141302.1:2753105-2772085 GCF_000956105.1 Propithecus coquereli | reverse complement strand
AAAAAAAAAAAAAAAAATTGACTTCATGTGATACATTTTCAGTTTTTAATCAAACATGTGAACATTTAAATTGTAATCCAAACTTTTAAAAAGTGATACAGATTACAATCATTTTCTCCTAGTTTTTGAATTTAATCTTGGAAAATTTAATTCAAATTTGGTGTGATAGGAAGGACAAAAGCATTTGAAGTCAATGCTTGAACTTGAGCTCAACTCCCAGCTTATGGTAATTAGGTAACTTTGAAAAGTTACCCAAATTCTCTGAGATTCAGTTTTATTACCCACAAAATGAGGACAATATTTGATTTGGGGGGTTGTTGTGCAGATGAAATGCAACAGCTTAAATAAAAGAGCCAAATACAAATCCTGCTTCATAGCAGGCCCTTGGCAAACTTTATTCTTTCTCCTTTAATTTATTACATTATGTAGTTCAGAATATAGACACCCACAGGCAATATTTTTTATACAAACACACACACATACCCCTATTTTATAAAACCACATATTGTAAAGAACTTTGAAAATTAAACCAACTATTTACAATACTGTGGGATTATTGTCATGTTTTTCAGGGGTGCTGGAGCATAGCCAAAGTAATTAAATCTCTAGCAAGTTTAGTAATGAAAAAGGTCCCAGCCATTGGCCATTGTAATTATTCTATTTCTCTTAAGAAAGGAGACAGATTTATTTGTAGTATCTTATGCTTAATCATTAGTATTAAATGAATTAGGACCAGAACTAATCAAAGAAGCAAACAGCTGATTACTGCTGCTTTGTAAAAGAAAGAGGTAGTTGCTGTTCACACAGGTTAAAGCAGCCAAAAAGGCCTCTAAATAAATGGCCAAGCTCTTTTCCTCCTTTTAAACTTGTTTTCAATAGTCTTTAGTCTGTGATTACTTAAATATTCATTTATTTCAGAGGCCTTTTTGTGCAAATCCCAATTTAAAACCCAATCACGTTCTTATTAAATTGGGCTAACAACAACTTTCAGAAGAAGAAACAAACTTCAGTACTCTATCTATAAAATTTGACTTTGTATGACTACATAGTCAGTTAATTCAATTATAAAATTTAGGTATAAAATGATCCAGGTTGAAACCAGGAAAGATCATGAAGCCTCATAGATTTATTCATGATTATTGATTTACAGGGTAAAGAAGGGCTGTGATATGCATTAGAGAACCTGTTATGTTTTATTTATTCAGTAATTCTATCTTATAACTTTCCCCACTCACATTATGCACACGTTTGTTGGTTATTCAATATAACTAAGTGCTTGTACATTTACAAGTGTGTCTGTACTTGGTGACCCAGTTGTGTTTTACAACCTGGCTAGAAATTTCAGTATAATTAGCACATATCTTTCCTTTGGCCTTTCAAAGGGGTATTACCATCACTAAATTTAAATTCCAGTGGTGAACCACAGAGGGTGGAATCCTTCCAACTAATTATAAAATCATCCCCTTTTCACTTATTCTGAGAGTTGACCACAGCATAGGGTTGGTATAGGACCTAAAGGTGAGAGATTATTCATTTGATTCTGACCGCACTTGCACCCACCTCATCCATTGGAGACATTCTTGAATAGTGAGTTTAGTAATATACTTTAAGGGGAAGAACTTTTCAATAAGCTGGAAGATTGGTTTGTTTCCTACAAGGAAAAAGTTACATTTCCATATAAAAAGATAGAAAAGTGTGTGTGCGTGTGTGTGTGTGTGTGAGTGTGTGTGTATTCACAGCTGTGAGGAAACTATATGGGAAAATACTGGAATTTCTCTATTCTCACAGGAAAGCTTTGGTAAATAAAGAAGTCAGAAGATACGAAAAGGTCTTTGCTTTCAGATGTGGACAATATTACAAAAGAGGTAAATTGACAGAGAGGAAGGACTGGTAGAGTGCAGTCTACTGGTTCTGGAAGCCAGGGCATGGCTGAGCTAAGAGTCCCTGGCAGAAGGCCACGACAATGACTTTCTATCAAGAAAATATATTCAAGACATTGAGGGCCCATGAGAACCAGAGCATGTTGTATCAGAACCTACTGGTGATTTCTAATAAATATATGAAGCTTACAGCACTACCAAAAGGGATATTGAAAATGATCTTACTTGAATCAGGAATTTAGGAGCCTACCCTTCCCACTCCATTCGCTAATATAAGAACTAATTGTTTCTTATGAAATTACTTGAATTACTTGAATTCTACTCCTGGATAAGCCATATCTTCAGAAATCATTGAACTGCACATTGTTTTGGCACCTAGTGCACTGTTTTCCAAGTAACTGTTCATGGATAATATCCAAAGAGATGTTAGCATGGTCGAAGTATTAATAATTATGAAACACACTAGACACTGAGTTCCTCACTTGCGGATTGCCAGAGTAAAGCCTCCAAAGAATCCAGCAGTAGAAATGCATGTTTAACACTGTTGAATACAGTGTTCCCAGAACATAATTGGGCCCGGGGTGCTTTCTTTCTTTGCCACATACCTTTGCCACATCATGAGGAATGTGAGTTTGGGAAACCTGAAAGATTATATCAATTAAGAAGCTTTTAGCTGCTAATAACAGAAAACACAAAAGAAAATGGCTTAATCAAATAGATCTTTATTTTTATCACATACCGAAAAGTCAAGAAGATAACTGTTCCCACTGCTTCAGTGACTTCAGTGGGTCAATAATGTCAAGGCCAGCATCTCCAAGATTCCCTTCCTTCATAGTTACAAGATGGTGGAAACAGTTCCCATTCAAGGTGATGGGGAGGTGTGGGGTTTTCAGCAGCATTTCTGGTTTCCATAATGAAATCTAAGAAGCCACCCAGAAGACTTCCAGTTCATCCTTAACTCCAAGTGAACTGGAATAGCCTCTGTAGTGGAGGCAGTCAAGGGAGAAGGAGCTTGGCTATGGCTGGAGAGTTGGCCAACCTACATCGTCCTCAACAATGGTAGAATTACCATTAGGGACTTGCATTGTGGTTTTATACATTAGGCTTCCACCAAGAGACACTGTTAGAATCAGTTATATGAAATCTACTGTTGTCTTTACGGTAACAGCATTCTGTTCATGAGGTTGTGGTCCAAAGTAAAAGAATAGTTATAATAAGACCCATGTGAGAAACTCTTCTCAGGCTCAATGCTATCTTCCCTCTCCCTACCATGCTCATTCCAGAAACAATATTTACCCTCACATAACCCTTTTCATTCTACCTTAGCCCTAGAAGCCACATTCCTGGTGTTGGACCATTCTCTACAGGTGCTGCAATATTTTTAACATGCAGTGGGGAACTGGGCAAGGTTCTCGCTGCTCTAAGATCCAGAGATTAATCTCTTCTTGTTTCCCTCTGAGCCTTTTCCACTCTTTTCAAACTCTTATTTTTCCCAATAGATTTAAGTATTTGCAAATAAAAGTCCCAAAAGAAGTTTTGGGCTTTTTTTTTTACCCCATTTGGAGTGATACCATATACCTCCCCTGATGCAAAAAAGTACAATCTTCTGATATAAGAGGGAAAAATACAGGCAGAAATTATAAACTAGTATTACCAAGATTACTTGGCCCCACACTTTACACAAATTATTTAATCACAAATTAAGAAGTTTGGTATTTAATGTCTGTCTCTCCTGATTGTGTGTAAGTTCTACCCATTTGACACTGTTCAAGGACTCTTCTGTTCCTTACCTCTTGCCAAATTTTCACAGTTCAAGCCACACTCTCCTCCTCCCCCATCACTCTCAGAAGACAGACCAGCTGCAATCTTCCTGAAGGAGAAACTGATCAGCCCCTTACTTCTCATCTCAGTCATTTCCCTTCTTTTTCTTCACCTTTGTCTGTGAAAAAATGTTTTTTTCTTTTTCTAGCTGAGGCTAACCTATCTGTGCTTGTGATCTCACTTTCTCTGGCATTTTCTATCATCAATCATCTTGCACTGTCATGTACTTCAATTGTGGCTTCCATGTGGACTCCTTCTTCCACTTTGCCTACAAACATTTTCAAATTCTCCTCGTTTTCAAACATTTTTTAAACACTCTTCAAACTATGGTTCTCCTCCCTCTTCCCCCAGATTTCTTGGAAGAATGATTCAAATCTTTGGCTTCTACTTCCTATTTTCTTAAGCACTTGCAAACTTGCCATTCTAGTGAAATTGTTATATCCAATGACCATTTCTTAGTCCTCTTCCTCTTGGAAATCAGCTTGTTAGATGGTTGATGGATTGATTGATTGATTGAAACAGGGTCTCGCTCTATTGCTGGGTCTTGAGTCCATTGGCATCATCATAGCTCACTGCAACCTCAAGCTCCTGGGCTGAAGGGATCCTTCTGCCTCATCCTCCCAAGTAGCTGGGACTATAGGTGTGTGCCACCAAGCCTGCTACGTTTTTTTTAAATTTTTTGTGGGGTCTTGCTATTGCCCAGGCTGGTCTCAAACTTCTGGGCTCAAGTGATCCTCCCACCTCAGCCTCCCAAAGTGCTAGGATTACAGGCATGAGCCTCCACACCCAGCCTAGACAGTCAATTTAGATGAGACTCATTTCTCCCTTAGCTTATGACACACACTGCCCTGTCTGCTTCTGGCCTCTCCTCCCATCTTAATTACGCTAGAGCTAGGAGAACCAGTTAAAATATCATTGCAATAATCTAGATTGGGGTTAACAAACTAAATGCCCCATTGTCTGTTTTTGAAAATTTTTATTGGAATGCTCATTTGTTTCATGCTCCATCAGTAGAGCTGAGTAGCTGTGACAAGAAACTCAATGTCAGAAATTGTCTAGCTTGCAAAGCCTGAAATATGTAACTGGCCCTTTCAACAAAAAGTTTGCTGAACTTTTTCTAGATGATATGGACAATCTAGATCTAGAAGAAAGATGGTGTACTAGTAGGAATCAAGAGATGACTAAAAGATCCATTAAGATATAAGACAGAACTTAGCAACTAATTGGAAGGGGTGCAGTAAGGAAACAAAATTTTCAAAATGACACCTAGAAATTTCCAGTTCTGATGTGTGGGTGAATAGTGCTGTTAACTAAGGGAGGTAACAGGAAGCCAGGAAGTTTGCTTGAGGAGGTAATACTGAAAGGGAGACTATGATCATGATTTGACTTACAGGTATTTTACATTTGAAGGTACTTATCAATATATTATATATCAATATAATTATCAATATATTTTACATTTGAAGGTACTTATCAATATATCCAAATAAAGATAATAACTACAACCTCAGTGCCCAGGAGTAAAATCTAAGCTAAAGAGAAAAATTTGGGAATGCCTATGTGTCAGAGTAAGAAAACAAAATATAAAACCAGAAAGGGAAGTGCTTATAATTTAAAAGTTCCAACACATACCAATTTCTCCTTCCTACAGATTTAGTTAATTGTCAAGTTCTCCACATCATTTCCCTCATCACACTTCATATCCCTTACATGGGGATTTCAGCATACACAGTTGACTTTCATTATTCACAGACTATTTGTGAATTCACCTACTTGTCGAAATTTATTTGTACTCCAAAATCAACACTCATGGTGCTTTTATGGTTCTTTGCAGACAATATTCACTGTGGTAAAAAATTGAGTCACCTGACAACTTACTCACAGCTGAGGTTGAGTAAGGGGATGCTCTGCCTTCTTGTTTCAGTTCTTTCATTGTAAAACAAATCTCCTTTTGTGGGCTACTACTTAGTGTTATTATTATTATTTTTATACTTTTTGTTGGTGATTTCATAGTTTAACACATTGACCTGCCACACTAGAAAAAAAAATTTTTTCCTTGGGGCCATGGTGTTTTATTATGAAAATAGAGTAAAAACTTCAAAAACAATCCTTTCTAATTTAATGAAAATTTTATTTTTTATTGTTTTCTGTGCGTGAGTTATATGCAACTTGAAAAATAGTTCTCCCAGCTCCCAAGGTGAAGAGACATGAGTTACATGTGCTTCACGAGGCCCCAGGCTCAAAACTAGCATGAGTTAAATATTAATACAACTCATATGGCAGTTAATGTGTTAAAATGGTCCTAAAACATAGTACTGAAGTTCTGTGTAGTGTTCCTACGCACTGTTAAGGCTGAGTGCCTTACAGAGAAAACATGTGTGGTAAGCTTCATTCAGGCATAAGTTTTAGTGCTATTGGCCATGAGCTCAATGTTAATGAATCAACAATATATACTGAAGTGTCATTAAACAGAAATGCATATAAAACAAAGTTATGTATTTAATATTACCCATTGACAAAAATGTTATGAACTGAGTGTTGCAGGAAATAACCCGGTATTTCCCCTAGGTCCTAGGAGTGATGCTTCAGTAGTCACTAATGGAGTGTGGGAACTTTATAGAACATAACTACCATGAATTATGGGAATAGGCTGAACCTTAGTTCACAACCAGATTATATACTTCTTGAAAAATCCCTTATTCATCTAACACGTAGTGCACTGCCATTCATTGACATTTTCTAAATCTATCTCTTATTACCAGAGAATAGACCTATTTGTTTTCAAATTTATGTGGCCTTTCCTACAGACAGGATCTAATAAACATACCTGGATTGGAAAGGGAGTTCAAAGGTGAGCTGGTCAAGGGCTAGAACATCCAGGAAAGCTTTTAAGAACAAATGACAACTACAAATGTAAAAAAAGTGCTTTTTAATTTTTAGCCAGAAGGATCAAGTTGACACAATAAAGTTTTTTTTACTGGAATATTAATCATAATGTCTGTCCACATGCCTTAAGCAACGTGACTATTTAATGAAAGTTAAGATGGCAGGGCAATTTTAATTTATGCAAAATTTACAATTATTATTCTTTAAAATACTTCCATAAAATTATAAATTGATAATAATCCCCCAAATTGGAAGTCAGATAATTTTAATACAATTTGAAATTAAAGTACAGTTGTTTATACAACAATGAATAAGTTTCCAAGTCAGATATCAAACTTAAAATTCAAAAATAAACAGAAGAAATGTAAACAGTTATATCAACATTTATAAATGTTGCCTAGAGCAAGGCTACTTAAAATATGGCCCATGAACTGTTTGTGATTTGTCTAAAATGAAGGAAAGAGCTTGTGCCAGAATGAAAATCAATTATGTCACTAATCACACTGGTTCAGCTGATGTTTTTTCGTAACAAGACTTCCTTGATAAAGGAAGCAGTATGTTGATTTATAATCTGGAACAAGCACCTTATCTCATTATAGACTGGAGAACAGTTACTGCTTACTTCTTTTATAGTGCCATTATAATTTCACTGCTCAGAGCTAGGTTAACTTTACTGTAGGGAAAATTATTAAAATGACAATTGTTATCTATACATATTTTAAAATCCCATCTATCCAGGGATCCTACCCAAAAAGCAAATTAAATTTTATAAAATCATCACAATTTAATATTTACCTTTACATGTTTAAGTGTTACTGACATCCATCCACTCAGAGGGGCTCTTTAGATTCCTACTTCAGTGAAATATCTCAGCTGCTTTTGATGGAGATTTTTTTTTTTTAATCTTGGGAGAAAAAGAGTAAGAATTGAGTCATTTGCTAATAAATTCTCTTGAAAGATTGGTTTATTTCCACATTTTGGTCAGTAAAAATACTTAAATTCAATTTTGTGAAAAAAAGTGGATTTTTATATTCTTTGTGCAAACACTAGTTGCTTTTTTATAACAAAACTTAATGGTAGGAAAAGAGCATGGAAATTTACAACTCCATGTATTCTAAACTAAGGGGAAACAAGTAAAATATTTTAAAATTTCTCAGAGAAAGAGAAAGTTGGTATAAAATGTATTTTTAAGACCTAGCTTATAATTCAAAGTTCAGACAAGTCTTGATTTTTATTTTTTGGTATGCCATGATTCCTTTACAAATTAAAAAAATATAATATGGTATTTTAGAAAAGTAATCATTTCCTTATTATCCAATGACTAAGCTTTACCTGCATTATCTTAACACTGAAGGTAAGTAAATTGACAATCAACAATTTAGAAATAACTCATCAGTTTTAGATACACAAGAGCTCAATTCAGTTTCCACAATATCTGGTTTATTCGACCAACAAACTACTTCTTAAAGAATTTAAATGTATATTTATATGTCATAAAAAGAGAGTTCCTTTGGCACCTGAGTTGAGCACAATATACTACAGCCAAGAATCTCTAAGAGAAAGTTGTCTAAAGACTATATTTTATCTGTCTATACATATATACATACACCTATACATATACACATGTACATACACATACACACATAGAAATAAATTTTGCTTAAAAAATGCTGAAGATGTTAAAGGAATTTCCTAGTCAAATAAAGTGACCTGATAATCATTAAAAACAATTTTAAGTTATTATTAAAGAATTTGGAGTCATGAAAATTTTGAGAAGTTAAAGGTTTCAAAGCACTATACAATTCAAAGGGGAAATACCAGGTTGTTGTTGTTTTTTGTCAAAATATAGTTTCTTTTGATGCTGTAACATGGTCATAAGATTACAGTTATCTTAACATGATAATATAACAGACTTTTTAATGGTTACCAGGTGAAAACTCATCAAAGATTACCCCAAAAAGAGTAAACCTTCCCACCCCCATTAGGAGTAAACATAGTCACTGGCCACTGATCAAACATTCTGTTCTCTGTAGACTCTTACTTGCATTCATCCCAGCAAAGGGCCACACTGAGAGGCCATTCTGCAGATGGCCTTATGCTGAGCCCCCTCACTCACTAGGAATTTTACCGAAGAACTTTAGAAGGACTTGATGTCATCATGTTTTATGATCACATCAACCTTGCTACTGCTAATTCTGGCATTGTGTTAATAGTCCTACTGGGGCTGGAATTTTTTAATGCATACTTTCAGAACTCTGCAAGACTGGCTTGTATTCTAAGATGTAAAAGACATCTAAAATTTAGTAAGCTGCCTGAGTCTGTCAACATTTTCTTCTATATTCAATTAACAAATATGTTTGACTAACTAAAACCAGAACACATTTAATTTTACCTAAGTACCTTCTATTCTAGAAATTCTGGAGGATGAAAAATCTCTATACTTGTATAGCATCTATTCTCCATTTCTTTCAGATCTTGCTAGAGCTGATGTATGTTGAGAGTGGGAAAAGGCATTTAAGTTAAAAAATGAAACCATGCTACTCTTTTCTCTGCTCCAAATTGTAGAGAATATCCCTGATCAGGTTTCTAACTCCCTCTTTGCTCTGGTTAAAGGGCCTCTCTCATATGACAGATCATATATAATGGAAATCTTAGGCTGTTTTGAAATATCTGTAACTGAAAAACATTTTCAGTTATAAAATGTCTCTTGAGCATCTATAAAGTAGTATATATTTTGGCTTAAACTAGATACTGTTTTACTAAATATAATAAATTACATCAACAGAGGTATGATATAGGACTCATCTTAGAGAACCTATTAAATTCCTATGTCTTCATTTTGTTCAGTTTATATCAACAATACTATAACCCAAACCACTTTTTTTCCTGATATGTGAAACATTTTGGTAAATTAACTTGAACTTGAATTCTTTCATTAATATGTGAAATTTCATGTAGAATTTTATGTTTTGTCATATATTTAAATATTTTCTTCTCTGCAGAGCTTTCTCAGGATAGGAAATTATATTATACTAGTTACTAAGTAATTTGGCATTAAAACACTTCCCTAAATTCTTCTATGCAAAAGTGCATTTACAATATAAACATGTCATATATGAAGCCTCAAACTCCAATCTCACACTGAAGTGGATACAAAATTTCAAATTCAGTCCAAATGAGTCAAAGAAAAAAGTGCTAACAGAGCAAATCTGAAACAAGTTCATGGGGATTGGGCAATGAGTCGTCGAAGCGAAATCTTTTAGAAACCACGCTGCTATCCTCTGGGATATTCTCTTTGTCTTCTCGATCACCACAGGTTCCATTACAAGAGGATTTGGAAGCCTTGTCTTCAGGAGACCTTACTGTATGATCATGAATTTGAGAGGAACTGGAAGTTTCTTCGGGGTGAAACAAGTTTCCAAAGTCCCATTGTTGTAGCCAAGAATGAGAAAGGCAGATCTCTGCTGTTGGTCTTTTCCTTTGAAAGAAAGCACCAAAGGAAAATTGAGAACTAAAAATCAAGTTGAAAATGTCTTCAGTTTTATAGATTACAGACATATTTTTTAATTTTTATGAAAATAACATATACTCATTTATAATTCAAACAGAAGAGAATAATATTAATAGCAGCTAACATTTTTTAATGGAATGCTTAGTTATACACCAGGGACTCTTCTGTATGCTTCAAATATATTATCTAGTAATCACAAGAAACCTAGGAAATGGGTATTATTATTCTCTTCATTTAGAAGATATAGGAAAAATAGGATACCAAGAGGCTTGAATTTTGTCCAAAATCTCCTAACTTGTAAATGGTACAGTCAAGTGGGACCTTGACTCTACAGTCTTTTAAACATTACACCATGTTATCTCCCATGAAGGTAAAAAGTAAAATTATTTTCTCTGTTTTCTCATTCCCCAGTCCCGCCTCCCTCCATATATTTTTCTCTACATATGTGTGCATATGTGTACACACACACACACACACACACACACACACAGAGCTTCACATACTCCATATATTTCTGCAATTTGCTTTCTCCACCCACTCAACAATGCATTTCAAGCATCTTTCTTCATCAGTACAGAGTTAACATTTTAACAGCTGTATTATTGGGTACTCTTCCATATGGATATACCATATTTATTTAACTAGATCCCCAGTGATGTTTCTAGCATTTCGGTATTATAAATAATGTAGCAATGAACATTGAGAAAATGTTTGTTTTTTTTTTTTTGAACTTCTCTGATTATTTCCACAGGATAAATTACTAGCAATGTTACTGAGTCTTTATATTTTGAAAGACTGTACTTAGCTGCCTTCCGAATGACTTCTAATACTCAACCCTACCAATATCTTAATCAAGATTATTAAAAAATAATACAAGTTTTCTTATAGCACTTTAATGGGGTTTTTTTTTTAGCTTAAATCTTTATTCCATCATAAATTTATATTTGTATGAGAGGCAGGATAAAAATAGCTTTATTTTTTCCAACAAACCTTTTCTAGGAAACATAACTTACATGGAAAGAATTTTAGTGGACATAACACTAGTTTCTCTAGTTAGAAGTCTTGATTCTAGTCTGTCCCTGACTAGAAGACAATGGAAACTGCACTTAATTTTGAGATTTCCTTCACTGCAGAAAGAAATATTTGCCTTTTTTTCTAGGTAAATAATATATTTTTTTCTTAAGAAACAAAACTGATGGACACACTTATAACCATGATTCAAGCAAAACAAAAGTGATCCATGTAACAAAAACATTTGGATCCCTTTAATATTTTGAAATAAAAAAATTAAAAAAAATAAAAACAAAACTGACCAGTTCAAGAGAAAAATATGCTATAAATACAGCTAGTAAGCAAATATGTTATAATATTGCTTGCTTCAACTATACCTGAAGACACAGAATAAGAAATGAAACAAATCAAGGAAAGTTTAGACTTTGCATTCCCTCATCACCTCCATGTCTGCTGCCTGCTCACATGTGAATTCATTTTGTATATAAAAGTATTTCTTACTCATGATTGCCTAAAGATACAAAAGCAAACTACCTAGAATATCTTTAATTCTGACATGTGCTGAAAATTCAATTTATCATTGACCTTATAGATGAGAATCTAGTCAAAAAACTTGAGAACGTATGTTAACCTAACAGATACAAATAAGTAAAATTATAAAATCTTTTAGATTTATAAACCCCTTGGAGAAAAATATATCTAATTTATATTCTCTATTATTCTTTTGTATGCTTAGCAATAACTGCTAAATCTTGAAAACAAAGGCTAGTTGTCAATGTTTACCCAATACTTTGAGTTTTTAAATTTTATTTTCTATTATGACAGTTATATGGTCAAATAGCACAATTTGGCTGGGTGCAGTGGCTCACATCTGTAATCCTAGCACTCTGGGAGGCTGAGGTGGGAGGATCACATGAGCTCAGGAGTTCAAGACCAGCCTGAGCAAGAGCGAGACCCTGTCTCTATAAAAAATAGAAAAATTAGCTGGGTGCATCCCTGTAGTCCCAGCTACTCAGGAGGATGGGGTAGGAGGATGGCTTGAGCCCAAGAGTTTGAGCTTGCAGTGAGCTAGGATGATGCCACTGCTCTCCAGCCAGGACAACAGAGTGAGATTCTGTATCAAAAAAAAAAAAAAAAAAAAAATCACAATTTTTCAAAAGGAGGGGAAACACCTACCTATATTCGTAACTCCAAATTTAACCAATCACCATTATCATTTGGATATGTTTCCATAGTCTTTTGTTTTTATGTTTAGTTTTTTTCTGATTAAAAAAAATTAATGTGCTCATTATAGAAATTTTACAATCTAGGTCAAAAAAAATGTAAGAGAATAAAAATTGCTTATAAACAAAAACTACAGAATTATTACTATTTCTACTAAATAACCATTCATGTCCAAAATACAGCCAGTGAGAGTTTGTTTGGACTTGTAGAAGCCAATAAAATAGTTAAGAAACCTATGAGTTTTTTTTTTTTAAAACAGATAAGAAAACTGAGTCCTGCAGGAGATAAAGTAAGAGATGAAAGACAGAAAAAGTAAGAAAATCAGGATTGCAGCCCAAGGGACTATATTATAGCTTCTACATTATGGGTAGTAAGGCCACTTTAAAGTAAATTGGGCTGGTCTTTGGTAAAGAAAATTTCCTGTTGTATATTTTATATTTGAAGTTATATATTTGTTAATGATCTTTCATACCATCTTTCTCCCCATTTTACCTGACAGGAGCATACTTCTAATAATTTTATACTATATTAGAACACAGCTTTCTTGTTTTTTTTTTTTTTTTTTTGAGACAGAGTTTCGCTCTGTTGCCCTGGCTAGAGTGAGTGCTGTGGCGTTAGCCTAGCTCATAGCAACCTCAAACTCCTGGGCTCAAGCGATCCTCCTGCCTCAGCCTCCCGAGTAGCTGGGACTACAGGCATGTGCCACCATGCCCGGCTAATTTTTTCTGCCTATATTTTTAGTTGTCCGATTAATTTCTTTCTATTTTTAGTAGAGACGGGGTCTCGCTCTTGCTCAGGCTGGTCTCGAACTCCTGAGCTCAAACAATCCGCCCGCCTCGGCCTCCCAGAGTGCTAGGATCACAGGCGTGAGCCACCGCACCCGGCCACAGCTTTCTTAATAGACAAATATTATTTACTTTGTTAATAGTATTTAAACAAACCAAAGTTATTACTTACTCTGGATTTTTTACTAAAAGACTCTGGATAAATTCTGTGGCCAGTTGTGAAACTGAGGAAAAAGTTTCTTCTGAATAGTCTACATTAACTTGAGAAATATTGAGGTATGTTTCTTGATTATCTTCTCCCACAAATGGTGATGTGTGAGTTAACAACATATATGCTATTATACCAATATTCCTGAAAAACAAATAAGAAAGAAGAGGGGAATTTAAAATGTGTGTTAATTTTAAAACATTTATATAAAATATAAAATGTTGACTCTATATATTCCTGTCCTCAAAACTGGTACAGTTAAACTACAGACTTAAACTGCTTTTCAAAGTTCCTATAATGTTATTAAAACTAAAATAATTGTGTTATCTCAAAGTTTGTCTCACAGAAAGCGAATATAAGGGAATGCATGGATGCATTATGTAACATTAAAATAATGTATTAAATTTGTATCATTATATGTGTAGTCTCCCCTTCACACAGACAACTTTTATTGAGTATACAAAGCTGCTGCAGCATTTCCTAAATAGTGTTCAATGACATAGTAATGATCTGTGAGGGGTTCTGTGAAAATAGAGGTTGCTAGTTTGGCAAAGCACAAAGCTGGGCAAGCAAATTTTTTCACTGCAAAACTTTTTAAATCTGTAAATATGTTAATGACAAGTTTGGTGCCCAAAAGCCAGAAAAAGACAACATGGTACATGTTTTGCAAACTCACTTTGCCATAGGATCTTTTTTCCTGGGCAAACCATAAGCAGTTCCACAGAACACAGAGAATAAGCCTAAACTCTTCCACTCAGCCCATGCAGTCAGTTCCCTCTGTGGTCCCAACTGAAGCTCCAGTATCCGTTCTGGTTCTACTGCCTATCATATTCTCTCTGTGCTAGCCACAAAACTCACAATTCCCTAGAGATGTAATCTCATAAAACTAAACTCTTGGGTGGATTTGACCTCATTTTTTCGCTTAGTTCTTCTACACCTAGATCAGATGTCTCCCATTGTGAGGTGGAACCTGGCAATGCACTATCTGCTGCTTCTTCCATGCTTATTAAGCATTTCGCCTTTATTACAGAATATGTGTCACTGTACTGCAATTATTATGGTCTTTTACTCAACTGCGTTTTCATCACAGAAAGAGATATTCATATTTATTTCTGTACCTTTGGCTCAGAACCTAAGTGTTACTTAAAAAGAATGCACAGGTAAGTATTTTCCTGTAGCATAATAATGATATTCAAAATCTTTTGAATAAAAACTTATTATTTACACTTGGAATCAAAGAACTCCAGAATATATATTACCCAACTTTCGATAAAGGCATTTAGGTAACTAACAAAATCTTACCACATATCTGTTGCTGTGGTAATGGGATCATAGTTCAGGATTTCTGGAGCTGAAGGAGAAAATAAAATTCAAATTCAATACTGACAAATTTCAAAACATGAAAATTACTTTATATTAAATTACAACTGGATATAATTTTGGAAAGCCTAATGATATAAGATCAACAGAAACTTAGCATAGTATTAATTATCCTGTGATTGGACACTTAAACATCGCTAACATTGAGCAAATTATATGATCAGATGGCTCAAAAACACAGATAATATTCTCGGAGTAACTGGCAGCTATGTAGTTTTTTAAAACCCAACTCGTTAAGATTAATCTCAGAAAAAAATTTTCTGAAGAAGTAAAATGTCTTAGAAGCTAGAATTTTTAAAAATTTTAGTTTAAATTACTAATTTTGTTAAAAATTAATTTGCATTATTTTATTAGACTGATTTTTCTTTGGGGTAAATAGGATCATGTGCACTTACAATGAAATTATGAACAAATTATGATTATTGGAAGTGCTAGATTTTTAAGTAGATTAAATATTCCTCTTAAACTATCAAAAAGCTAATTTCCTAAGTAATTAATTTCCTGCTATCTCTTCACTTGTCAAAAAAAAGGTACAAAATAATTCTCTGTACTTTCTAAACATTACCATATCAAATTAGTATGGATATTATTAGATTTATGATTGAAAAATAGCATTCTTGTTTCACAATATGGCTTCATAATTTCTCCAAAGAAAAATTGCTTCTCAAAGCCTAACATTTTTGTTAAATAAAGGCTTTGAGTCATATATGTTGTCAGCTTCCATTAACCACCTACAACCTTTTCACATACTTCTCTGAGCTGCATTATCAACAATTACATCCATTTATTCTAGGCTACTATAGCCTTTGTTAGCATTTAAAAGTTAGTAATTTGCTTTGATTTTCATTACTGGGAACAACAGCTGCCTAGCTGAGTAGCACCTGTTCTGTTTAGCTATATCTTTCCAATGCCCTCATGGGGATATCAGTATGAGCAGCAACAAAAAAAAAGGTAAAAAGAATATTACTGTAAATTAAAATACTTTATATCCTGCTTCGCACAACTTAAAAACCTTTCATATGCATGATCTGATTCGTTGATTTTGTATAATATGCCTAGATTACCTAATCATAGGCTGTTTCGGGGACGCTTCTTCGAAACCCTCCCTTCACAACCCTATGCAAAACCTCATATTTTAATCAGCAGCAACAAACAAAAAGGAGTTGTCCTGCTAACAATTCCTTCAGAACTGAAGAAACTGCATCGTAAACAGCTACAGAGTTGGGGCCAGAGAGAAGTAGAAATGAGATCTATCCAACAGCCAGGCTTCAAGGGCAATCACGTGCCACTTGATTCTCTCAGTTTTTCTCTTTTTCCATTTTTCGCCTGTTCTCTAACTTCCCTCTTACTCATTTCTTTTTTCCTTATCTACGAAGCCTTTACACACAAATATTAAACTTCTGCACTTACACATTCAATGTCCTGTGAATTGTTGTAAATGTTTCAATACTGTTACATTCACTATAGTTCACTTAAATGTGTCATAACCAAGTTTCAGTGCATTAAAATACCTGAACTAATTTAATCCTGGAATTACATGCTCTAAGATATATAGCTTTATAGAGGTATCATTTACTTAATAAATTTCAAAATGGTATAGAAAATACAAGGAAATTCTTACCTAAGTATTCTGGTGTTCCCATGATTTCCCGAAGTTCACATGCATTCCCTACTTTTCGAGACATTCCAAAATCTACAATTTTTACGTCCCCAAGAGGGCATATGCTGCTCAATAATATATTCTGTGGCTAAATAAAGCACAACAAAAAAGCAATAAGTAATACACAAATAAAAGAACATTAGTCTCAGAATGGAGGAAAATTAAGTGGAATTTATTGCTTAGCTATTATACATTTCATTGAGTCATTCATCAAACATCTACTGATTTACTATTTACGAGGAGCTATCATTCAGTGATGCATAAAGCCAAAAACACACTCAAAAAGGGGTCTAGGTTTGGAGAAAAAAGAAGTCAGATAGATAGATAGATAGATTATGAGATACAGTTTACTCAATAATAAAGACAAGACTACCTAATTCTACCCATAAGAAATTCAGAAGGCTTTTCAGCAGAGATGATGCCTTAGCTGAGTCTTAAAGGATAAGCAGGAGTATGCTGGTTAGAAAGGTACGCTGAAAAATAGCACAAAAGAAGGCATGAAGGAATGAACATGCATACATTTCCAGAAACAGAAAATGGTTCAGTACAGTGTGATGGTTCTGAGTGTGACTGTCCCCAGGTTTTAGTTTAGTAAGATGCATGGTACACCTCATCGACTGTCTCCTAGAACCATGTGACTACGTTTTACTATTGCAGGCCTAAGGCCTATTACAAAGTTCTGTGCTGCTGTCATAACCCATACACCTGAAGTCTGTACAAAGAATCATAATAGTCTCTTCTTTATGTTTGTTTATTTTTTGAGACAGAGTCTTGCTCTGTTGCCCCGCCTAGGGTACAGTGGCATGTCATCAGAGCTCCCTGCAACCTCAAACTCCTGGGCTTAAGCAATCCTCCCGCCTCAGCCTCCCGAGCAGCTGACACTACGGACATGTGCCACTAGGCCTGGCTAATTTTTTCTATTATAAAGAAATAGAAAATAGAGCGGGATCTTGCTCTTGCTCAGGCTGGTCTCGAATTCCTGAGCTCAGGTATTTCTCCTGCCTCAGCCTCCCAGAGTGCTAGGATTACAGGTGTGAGTCACCACACCTGGCCCATAATAGTCTCTTTACTTTGGGAAAATCTTATGCTTGTTTATTATTAAAGCACAGAGACCATTATAGAAGAAAAGGTAAGAGAAAAAAAGCCAAGTTTATATACCATCCTGATTTCAATTGCCATGTGATGCTATGTAACACATTTGGCTTGTCTTTAGCAGGAAAAAGACCCAAGAGGAAGCTGGCGGGAGCATGATTTTCTTGCATTTACTCTGTTGCTTCTTTTCCCAGATCTTGTCAGTAGGGGAGATGGTAGAAATGTTAGATGGTAAATACTGCTCCCCATAGCAGGCCCAATACAGAAGTACAGATTTTTTTTTTTTCTTTTGTAAAAGGGGTAAGAGGATTTGGAAATTATTAATAGGAGAGAGGCCTGGACTATAGGTAGAGATTTTGGAATTATTATGATGATGTAAGTGGTAGTGGAAGCCAAAGGATCATGCAGGGAGACTGCATAGAAAGAGAAGAGTCCATTGTTTAAAAAATAAGAGACAGATTGATTTAAATTTTATGGTCCTTTGGGTGACTGTGAAGGAAGGATAAGGAGAAACGACGATAATAAGAGAGGCTGAGATTTCAGGAATTGGGTAGGGAGCCTGAACGATCTGGAAGGAGCCAAAAGACTGAAAGCTTCAAGACAAAGATGAATGAGGATAATGGGAGCAAAGGAATGAGGATTAGTGTGAGCTGATCTTCAGTAACGGAGATTATAACTGAGTATTTCAGAGGTAGACAGCTTTATAAAATAAGAAGGTCCAGAATGTGGCTGTAAGAGTGGGATGGAGTAGAATGATTATAGAGTTAGAACATATGGAATGATGAATTTTAAAAGCCCAGCAATTAATTTGAGCTGTTCATACATGTAGTCTTCTCCCATCTGCCAACACAAAATTAAGGCCATGTAGCACATAGGTAAGCAAAAGTATACCCAGCGCAGTCTAAACGACCATGATCTGTTGTTTCTCGTCAACGCCAGTTGCAGTTGTGCATTCCAAGAGCAGAGAAAGAACACAGATGTTATGTCAATTTAAATCACATGGTACGTTACCTTTAAATCAAGGTGGACAATGTTATTCTGATGTAGATAATAAACTCCTTCAAGTATTTGTTTAATAAGTCTGATAACATCGTTTTCAGAAACCATTTCAGCCAACTCAGGTAAACACAGGTTGAAAATTTCTCCACCTGCAGCACTAAAATAAAATTCGAAGAATAGAAGCTTGAAAAAAATCATTCATCTAAAAATAAAAACTTTTAAATACTGGATAGCTGTTAAGTAAAAGACACATAGCATCTACACATGCACACACACAGAGGTGTACACATACATACACACTTAAAGACACGGCACGGAGGGAGGAGTATTTAAAGAAGAAAATAAATGATAAGAATATTTCAAATTCTGGATACTAATACTTGCACATTTAATAAATAAAATTGAATTGCTTCATGATTCAATAATGTAGGCTACCCTAACTCTGCAATAAAAATAACAAAAATCATGGCTAACACTTGGAGATCTGCTCTGCTCTATACCTATATATATATATATGTATATA
>NW_012141302.1:2748500-2752246 GCF_000956105.1 Propithecus coquereli | reverse complement strand
TTACAAGCAATATAACTTAAGGTCAGTCACTTATTTGGGTTTCCCCATCTGAAAAACAGAGAGATCACTAAAATCAATATATATTTTTTTAAGGATTAAATCTAAATAAGATAAAATTGGTCAGTTAGAACATCATACAAAAAAACTAGGTAGTTATTCATAAATTTATAAGGTATGTTTGGGAATACTCAAGTAAAGTATATTCTATGTGATAAAATAGGCACTCATTCATGCTAGAAAATACTATTATTATATTTATATTTCTTTGGTTCGTTGCTATCCACAACATCAAGAACAGGGTCTGGCATGTACTGTAGTTGGTATTCAGTATGTGTTTGCTGAATGAATAAATGATGGAATAGGTAGTTATTCTTCAATGGTGTGGAAACTGGGATTCAAAAGTCTCAATGACTGCCAAGAGGAAGAAATATGTCATAAGTATTAAAAGCTATGAAAAGAAAAACTAATGGTAGTCTCAAATTTGAGTCCCAAGTTGCAAGTCACAAGGACTGACACTTTGTACTGCAGATGTAACTTGCAATCAAGCCATCTGTACACAGTGGGCCAGATAGAAGCCATGGGGATTTGCTACTTTACACTTTGTTTATGACTCTGTGGGACCACTGGTAAGGAATATGTGTACAAGCCCCAATCACATATATGTCACTTCAGTCCTACTCCATCCACCAAAACTCCCCATAAATTCGTGGGAAATTAACTTTAATATCTGCTTCAAGGAATCATGGTAAAGACAATTTGAGTATTGAAAAGTTTAGTTTGCTGTTAAGTTTATAGTAATGAACTCCAAACTAAGGTATAGGAAGACAATTTTAGGAATCAACGTTATTTTTTTAATCTAAAAAAGAACTAAATTAATCTTCATGAAGAGTTAATATGCAGACTGTCAGTGGTCCCTTGGTCTACATGTCAGTATTCACTTGTCACACCTTTTCTCAAGGTCTCCTGAGAGCAGAGTGGGAACCCACAGCACAGGCTGACAGTGATACTCTCACTCTTTCCTTTCTGGTTACATTATTTAGTTTTAACTAAACAAATCCTCTCAAAACAAAAAATGGTCTAAACATATTCCTGAAAAGACACTCAGGATAATATTACTTAATATTATATTAAGTAATAATACCAATATACTATTTGCAATCATAAACAAATAAGAAAATGAAGAGATGACACTAGATTCTCCTAGAATAAGTTCTTTGTTAGGCAATTTACAAGCTATGAATACTGATAATCCAGTCCTATCTTACAAAAACTCAGACCAAACAATTTGAAATTACAAGAAAACTGTGTAAAATAAGGATTTACATATTTATATCCACTATTAAGATATAAAAAATAGAAAGATCTGGATTCTTCATATATACAGCAACATAAATTGTTTAGGTAAGAAACTCATTTTTAGTATGGGTGCGGTGGCTCACGCCTGTAATCCTAGCACTCTGGGAGCTGAGGCAGGAGGACTGCTTGAGCTCAGGAGTTTGACACCAACCTGAGCAAAAGTAAGATCCTATCTGTACTAAAAAAAAATAAATAAATAAAAAAATTAGCCAGGCGTCATGGCTGTGTGCACCTATAGTCCCAGGAGGATCACTTTAGCACAGGAGTTTGAGGTTGCAGTGAGCTATGACAACACCACTGCACTTTACCCAGGACAACACAGTGAGACTCTTCCTCAACAAAACAAAACAAAAAACCTCATTCTTGAATGCTTTCTGATTATTTATGTCCCAACATTTTATATTACATCCACTAAAGTTAACTTAATAACCAGAACACGCCACCAATTCTAAAATTCAAAACAAAATACAAGAAAACAAAGTGAAAAAGTATGGGAAGTACTTCTCAGTATCCAGGAAATAAGAGATAGGACAGCAGGGTGAGTATAGGGGTTCCTACTAAAATCAAGACTGCCTTGGTTTCATTCTAGCTGTCACTAACTGGTTATGTAAACTGGGATAAATGTGCTTCTGTTTCTTCTACTGTAATATGTGAATAATAATAGCTCCTAATTCATTGGTATAAGAATTAAATTAGATAAAGTATTGATCACAGATGTTATAAGGATCAAAACAGATCATCTCAATAAATCTTTATCACAGTGTCTAACACATGGTAAATATTCAATGAATATTAGCTATTATTATAATGAGCCTACAAATATTCACTGTAAATCTGGCCAACATCTCACCTTTCTGAATTTTGGGGCTTCTTGTTAAACTCTGATTTTGAAGGAAATTTTTAAAGTCTTTGCTAAATTAAAATTCATTTTTAGAAACATCATATTGTATATATAAAAATGCACACTATGTATTCTTAAGTGAAGAAAGAGGGTTGCAATAGAGTATGCCCAGTAAATCACAATTTTGTTTCTAAAAGCACATATGCATAGACCCAAAAATAATAATAATTTTAAAACACAGGAATATACCATAAAGTAACCATAGTTTACATGTGATTTCTATTTTCTATATCATCTAAATTTAACAGAATAAATAGGTATTACTTTTATAACCAAAAAAATTATCCTCAGGGTTTTTTGCTTGTTTTAATAACAAGATCAAACAAACTGCTATGCTTGTCAGCCAATCACACTGTTTCTTTCTTTTAGTTTGACAAGCTGACCAACGTCTTTCGTAGGACTGCCATTTTTCATACAAAAGAGGAAATAGGTGGAGCTATGGAAAACAGAAAATTAGGAACGCTTAAGAGGAGGGAAATGATAGATACATAAGAAACAGATTGCAGAAGTTAGCAGAAATTGGAAACAGAAACAGAGGCAGTGAGTAGCAGACAAGCAGATCCTTTGTTTAAAAAGTCACCCAAAGCAGTGACTACAAAAAAGAAAAAATATCTCTACAGTTAAAAAAGCCACCTATATTATTATCATTGCCCTGGAAGATACATTCAGGTTCTACCCTTTCTCTTAGAAGAGCTCGCCCGTTTCTAGGACACCAACCAACATAAATTTGTTGGAGTGTTTGCATTCATTTGTTCATGCATTTGTACGTGTGTTTTGTGTGACCACATTGATAACAGTACTTTGGTACAGGTTATACTGTCCTTTGAACCTATGTGCTATATATTATCTAGATCTACATCTGTCTTTTACAGCTTTCTGAAGCACAGTTTAAAAATTAGTAGGGAAGTATACAATATCTTTTAGAAAGACTCCCATAACATAATAAAGTTAACATAAAAGATTAAAATCAGAATATTTTCCTATCCAAAGTGATGAATTTCCATGGGTACCAGAGAGACAAAGTTTTCAGTAAAACAAAATAATATCTAAATTATCCATAAAATACAAATCTAGTCATATAGCTTTGAAAAGCCATGGTAAAGATTTTTAAAATAAGTATTTATTTCTAGTGATCAAAATGAAGTAGTTTTTAGGTTTTTATATTAAGAGTCTCTTTTAAAACTATATTCCTATGCTAATAGGGTAAACAAAGTCCATGGAATTTTAGAATGGAAAGAAATTAGTCAGAATATTAACTAGAACATATGATATGAATACCAACCTCCATTTTTGGAGGATTGTTTTAAGAATTAAATTGAGAATACAGATAATGTGCTTAGTGCCTGCCATATAGTAAATGCTCACCATATGTTATTGTTGAAATTGTTAAGATTATATAAAATGTTTTTCTCTGGTGATTAAGTGAGATCATTCCAGAAAGTAAGGCTTTCTATTTTACATGTTTTGTTGTAGCCTCCATCATTTTCTG
>NW_012141302.1:2746300-2746631 GCF_000956105.1 Propithecus coquereli | reverse complement strand
CTAATACTACCTTCCAGAAAAGTACTATTTATATTACTTTTCAAAGAAATATTCAAAGAAAAAACTAAAAAAAATCATTTAGACTTTATAACCAGTGATGAAATACTTTCCTGTGAACTTCGAATGAAGATGAAAAAGAAAGATTTAATAATTGTTTAAAATTGACAAGCTGATTGCAAGTTATGATTAATTCATAAAAGTAAAGAATATAATTTGGTTCAAAAATAGGTTTACATTAGGTGGAAGCAAAACAAAACACAAAAGCAAAAACAAAGTAGATCTGTCAGAACTCGTAACTATAGTAGTTCCCAAAAGAAAGGTCCAGATACAT
>NW_012141302.1:2721491-2745090 GCF_000956105.1 Propithecus coquereli | reverse complement strand
TGAGTTATTTCAAATTAACATTGTTAGTTTAATTAACAAAATCATGAATAGTGATATCAAAAGTGGGGGAGGGAAGGAAGCACTTCTTTACAGAAGAATCTGGCTTAATAAATTTAGAAGGAATAATAGTATTAGAAATCACCATTTTCTGACATCCATTATAATAAATTCAAGCAAGTATATCAATGGTTCCTGAAATCACTGGATGAAGAGTTGTTAAAGAAGAAAATATACAGATTAATAATTACTACACAGATTATTTATGAATTACAAAGGGAAAATATTCCTTTATAATGGGGAGAGCTGGCAAACTAAACCTTAACTACGTTCAAATTTAAAAAAACCAATAATGAAACAACCTGATGTTATTGCTACCTGATGTGATACAACAAACAAACATCCACACTGTCCTCCTACCAAAAATGTTTAACCTAAATCTAATCTTGCGGAAACAATCAGATGAATCCAAAATGTAGGATATTTCATGTGACAACTGATATAGATTTCCCAAAAAATGTCAATGTTATTAAAAAAAAATCCAAAATGACTAAAGAGGTTTAACAACCAAATATATATGTGAATTTTGATAGGACTTTGTATTGGAAAAAATAGGTCTATAAGACATTTTGGGTACAATCACAGAAATGTAAATATGGGCTGTATATTAGATGATACTACAATATTGAATTAATGTTAACTTTTCCTAGGTTTGATGCTAGTGTTGGTTACAGAGAAGATTGTCCTTATTCTTTGGAATACTTCAGCATGGAAAGGAGAAATATCATGGTACCTATAAATTTCAAACACTTCAGTAAATGTGACTAAGTGAAGAGTATAAGGGTGCTAATTGTACTATTTTTTCAACCTTTCTGTATATCTGAAATTTTATAAAATAAAAAGGAAGAGAAGAAAAAATGAGTACGTAGGATGGTTTGAGGAAGGAATTGAATTGCTAACAGTTATTGAAGATTCCACCATTTTATTTTTACCATATAAAAATTATGCCACCTTATTAAAACAACTAAACCTGTCTGACCAAATTTTTACCTTCAACTGAGACTATGGAATGTAACAATGCTATACCAAAAGTGGTAGGCAAGTAAATAAGTCAAAGTCCAAGCAATAAATTTTAATAGATCTTAGCTGCTCTGGTAAGAAATTAAATATATTAATCTACACAAACATTTGCTGTGTGCTTGCTACATTTCAGCGAGAGGTACAGAGATCAGTAATAGTTCTGCCAGTTTACTGGGTAGGGTACCTGATCAACTTTTCAGAATATGAACAAGGTCTATCCATAAAATGTCTCAAAACTATCTGATGTATTTTATTGCTGCTGTTTAGAAAAACCCCCAAAATACTAAAGTAGTCAATGTTCTTATGTATATTCACACTCTAAACCTAGTATTCCATTACTGTTTTTGAAAAATGTTAGCTACTTTTCACATACTTCAAACATGGAGATGTCACGCAAGTAAATAATTTTTTAAAGGTCAGCTGAAGGATCTTTGACAAAAATAGTCACAAAATGTCTGAAAAATGAAATCACATTGGTAGTATCCTACCCTTTTTTACAATTCTAACTTATTTGGAAGGTGCTATTAAATACGCCTTAATAGGGTATCTTGGTGTTCTGGGATATTTGAACACTATTTATTTTTAAACTACTTGTCAGTTTAACATTTTACAAAATCAGCATTTTTTACTTACAAGTTGATTCCAGGCAATCTATTTCCTGGCACAAAACCATTGATTTTTTATAAACATATAAACAAACCTCTTCATCCTTAAAATAACTGAATACTAATATAAGGCTAATATACTTTTAAATTAAAAAAGGCAATGAAGTAGGTTAGCTACTAAAATGAATTATAGTTACCAATACATTTTTTACTAAAATAAATACTTATCTCTTCAGTGTGCTATAAAATAGATTTACTTTATTAAAAACTGTCAGAACCTAAAGGATACTAAACATAAATTTAGTTGATCTCTTTCAATTGTTGCAAATGTTCAAACACACATTTTACATACTTGTAATAAATGTGTCAGATAATCATGCAACTGAGGCACTATTAAGTGTCACATGTCAATATACTGGTTAATAAACCAAGTTACCTTAACCATCCTCTACCCCTTCCACTTGGCGAGTTGTAGAATATTTGGGTGTTTTCAATTTTTCACTGATTGTGGCAAGAGATATGTTTTATTTCTTATTGCCACAATTCCTAACATAGTGTTTTGCACATTCCATACATAATATGTTGCACATCACACATACTTTTATGCAATTTACCTTTCTATTCTCTTTGGGTTATTTCCTTAGGGGTGTTTTTCAAATAGATGGACAAAATATAAAAATGATTTCACTTCTATTTGCCCATCAGATTGTTCTCCAGAAAAATTCAATTAGCCATTAACAAAAGTATATTCATTTCACCATATTCTCCAAACATTGTGTTGTCATTTGTTTATTTTATGCTGTTAATTAGTTTTTGTGTGAGGATGTACATTTAGCTTTATAAAAATATTTCAATATAAACTATGTCCCTCTTATATTTTGTCAACAGGAATCTTTATAAGTTCATACTTTCATCATTCTTACTCTTCACATTTCAAGTCACCTTATCATACCAATTAAAATAGGTATCACAAATTTACTTAAATTTATTAAAGTGTATACTTACTATTCCAATATTAAAATGATTTCACTTGTATTTTCATACACTTCATGAAGATTAATAACTTGGGGACAAGACTTTGCCAATTCAAGCACAGCAATCTCGTGTAAAATCTCTGCTCGACAGTCCTGTCCTCTTCTTCTCTTTTTGAGAAATTTTGCAGCATATTCTTGGCCAGTAGATTTTGATATACATTGTCTAACCACAGCAAATTTTCCTCTGGGGGGAAAGTTGAGGATAATCAATTTTAACTTTTCCACAGAGAACAATGTTGGTATGCTACAGGTACTGTTATATATCCAACTTAAAGCCAATTCTTTCAAACATTCATGTCATTAGGAATTCATCTTTGTTCTCTAAACTGAATCAAACATCATACACACTTTTATAAAGTTTACAGTGCTATCACTTAAAAATGTAAATGGCGACTGTAATAACAGAGTAAGAAAGAATTATATTTATTCTTTACTATTAATATGACACAGTATCATTGCAGGGAGGTAATCTCATTTATGTACCAACTCTATGCCATATTCTTGATATAAATTATTGTGTTTAAGTATCACAACAATCCTGTATAGTAAATGCTATCCTGTTTTGTAGACCCCAGAGGAGATGTATAACTTGGTCAAGGAAAAGATTTAAACTTAGGTCTATTTCCAAAGCTGTGCCTTTCATAGGGCATTACATTAACTATCTAATCAAAATAGCTTTTCTTCAAAACTAAAATGAATACAAAAATGAGTATCTGACATTTAATTTTATTAATGTAAAAATTTTGACCTTCAACATGATTTTAACAAGTTTTGAAACTTTTTATCACAATTTGTCAGTTGCTTTACTAGTATACCACTTAGTAACACTCAGTAGTCTATGAAGTCTATAATATACCTAAAGTAAATGTGTCCTATGGAGAGTATTCAAAGACATTTCATGATCAACTAAGAAAATTAATGGTTATCAACAGCCATGTACGAATATGCTCATTAAGGCCATATTTACCATTTTAGGAATCAATATGTTTTTAGCTTTCTCCAACAGCAGTACTCAGCACCTCAGCCAAAATTTTAAAAGACACCAAAAATTAGGGTTTCTAGTGGAATATGTGTGTTTTATAAGTCTACAGTTGCCCAAAATTTACTTTCATAAAGGACTAAAGCTATTCTGAGTCAGACTATTTTGAGAAATAGAAACTATTCTATTGACTGCCTACCTAAAAAAATGTACACATGTCCTTAAATGTGTTACATACAATCCCAGATCTCAAAGCCTAACCATAAACCTTCTAAGCCTGAGTCTAGGGGACCCAAAATTAAGGACGTCTCTTCTAAGGTTCAAATTACTCTCTAGTTTCTGGTACTAACAGATCAGGTATAAATCAAGGATTTTCACAGAGTAACCTTTGTCCCACAACTCCTCTCACCCAAATTCTCCTCATGATATACTTCTAACACAGCCCATTATGTTCTCAGCAGAGTAAACAAAACTTGGTTGTTTAGGTATGGGGTGCTGGGGAAGGGGAGAATAAATCTCTTGACTGTAGTTTTACTTATTATTCCCAAGGGCCAAGAGGATGAAGATTCTACGCTTTATTTCCCAAATTTCCTCAAAATTGGTGCCAATAAAAAAGTACTGGAAGCCAACCTATAATTTGACTTTTTTTGCATATTAACTAAATAAATTTGTGTGTACAAATGTTAATTCTTTGAAAGCAGTTTTAAGATTTGAGAATGTTTAATTTCAACTACAAAATATTTTCTCACTGGTGTTTTATAAATTTTATACTGGATAAATTGAGTCACAGTAAGATTAAATAACTCATGAAAGGTCATACGTGGAATTGGAGTGCCAAGAATTAAACAGCAGAATGTGAATTCCTAACTTTTTGTCCTAACCACTACAAAGCAATTCTTCCTTTTAAAATAGTTTTTTTTTTTTTAAAGAAGCGCAACTCACTCGCTTCTGCCAATTCTTACTAAGATTTAGAAGCAAAAATTTGCCTAAAACAGAAAGGAAATTTGGGATTTTACAAAGAAATTCACCTTGTAAAATTTAAGAAAGCAAACTAGTTAGCCAAGAAAATTGTGTACCTGAAAAAAACAGTTTATCAATTGTGACAATTTGGTTTTGCTATACTTTTATTATAAGCCAGAATTCTCTCAGAAACAGAGAGCAAAATTAAATAATAACAGTTTTTATCTAATTGTTTCAGGTTATCACCAAGAGACTTTCTTCAACAAGTATGGTATTCATTAATCCAGAGCAAAGGTGACCAAATGACATTGGTAATCATTATTTGTCAATGTTTACCATCAAGTAAAAGCTATATGAGGGCAGGGACCATGTCTGTCCCAACTATTACAGTAATTATAAAATCTACACTTTGCTAACACCTAAGAGGAACTGAAATATCTGTTGAATGAATGCCATAATTATGTACTTTGCTATTGTCCATCCTGTACTGTATTTTTTAACATTTGAGATTCCAATACAGTTTTTATATATTTATATATATATTTATTCATATACTGTGAAATAAGGTAATATTTTTACCATAATTATCAGATGATTTAGGAAAAACACAGTATTTGTTTTCCATTTATAAATGTTGGTTGTAGTTTATAACTATCAAAAATAATCTTCAATATGTAATGTTCCTGTACCAAATTTAATAGAAACATTTAAGAAAACTTAAAGCCCTTAAAAATAACAATGAAGTCATACCCTAGATAGGCAAGGCTGACTAGATTTCCCAGCAGCAAAAAGGTCCAGGAGTTACCCTTCTGCATTCTAGAATACACAATAAAATGTGAAAGGAGAGGGGAGGGTAAGCCACAAAGGAAGCTGACGTTTATTTCTGAATCTGCCTCACCCTTCTAACCACAAGAAGTCCTATGAAACTCTGCCTCAGTTGGGGGAGGGGTGGAAAAAACATACCCAACATTTTAAAAAACAGGAACAATGCAAATTTTTTTATAATAGTCAAAAATGAACTGTTAGCTTTTACATATCTTCCTGAAGTTTGCTAAAGGAAAATAAATTCTTAAACATTAACACCTCAAAATTAATAAAAAACAGTTGATTTAGAAAGGTAACTTTCTGGTTCACAACATGCTAGAATTATAGGTTCATAAACTTCAAAATGTGTAATCCTCAAGAGAAACAAGATTATGATCCTAATTTCCATTTCACAAAAGTATAGGATATTAAAATTGGTAACAATATTGAAAGAACTTTCGGCAAGTTCTTGGCAGATGAAAAGTCATGATTTCTAATTTACCAAGGTCTATTAATTATATATATCAATATTTACCACATGACTTATTAGCCCATATCAATTTGAAGAAAGATATTACTTAGGTCTCTTTCATAAAGATACTAGAAAATGGGATATTAGCAATCGGAATTTGTTTGAATCAAATTCTATCATGAGTTTTTGATCTAAAACTTTAAAAAGTATACCTGATTCAACTTTATGATTGTTATTTATGATGGCACCTTATTTTTAAAATAATTTAGAATTATTAATATTTGTCCTCGTGAAAGTTTAAATTCTGCAAAACTCTCAAAAAAATATAAAACTTGTATTTTATTTAAAATGGTAGTACTAAATGGTCTCACGATATCGGGTCACTCCTTGGCCTTATAAGGAATTTACACCTTGGTTAAGCCAAAGCAGAATTTGTACATGATTTTACTTATAGAACACTCATTCTTTATGACACAGAGTTATACTATCAAATATGATTTCATTCTTTTTGTTTAATCCAGGAATGGAAAGATGGAGAATTTCCCTATTTCTTTTTTCAGCCCAGCACATCCTATGAATTTTAAAAAATATTTTATCTAACAAAAGCTTACATAGCACTGTACTAAACACTTTACAAATATTAAATAACTTAATCTTTATAACAGTCATATAAGACAGATACAATTATCTTCATCCCCAACACTTTTCAGATGAGGAAACTACAACACCAAGAGGTAGAGTAATTTAATTGAGGTCACACTGCTAGTAAATGGTGGAGTCCAGACTTGGACTCAGCAGTCTACTACGCTAAGCTGCCTCTTCCCATGAACAGCCTCAAATAAGAACCAAGACCTTCTATCAGGCACTCTGAAGCTAAGAGGGATGTGTAAGTTCACTAAACCCTCCAAAGATTTGATTTTTAAGTCAATTAAGACTAAATTCTACATAACACCAACAAAGATGATGACTTCTTTCTTAATTATTGTTAAATAATGATTCAAAGTGAGTTTAACAGAACTACAGAAACAGAAATCCAAATTTGAATTTAAACAGCATACACGTCAGAAAGTTTCTTTACCTTCCTAGCTCTTTAGATGTAAGTGTATAGAAATTATTAAAGTTTTCCATTTTCATTGGAGTTTGAGGAGTTGTAGTTATCAAGCCTGAAATACTTCGGCAATCAAATCTTCTTCTTGACATGTTAGATGACTTCCAGATATGCTTCTTTAGTCACTTATTTTTACCTATTTGAAAAAAGAGAAGAAAGAATATATAACAAATGTAATTTCAAAAAGATGTTATCTCAGGCAGGATGTGCAAAACACTATAAAGCTCCAAATATAGCTATAAGCTACAACTTAAAAAAAAAAAGATTTAAAGAACACATTCTACTCACAAGAAGGAAAAAACAAAAAGTACATAAAATAGTATCACCTCTACAGCATTTGAACAAAGTTACTGAAGTTACATTTCAGAGTAAAATTATTGTAAAAATTCTCCCAAATTCTTTAAAAAATAGTTGTGATAAAATTCTAATGCAAGCCATCACTTAGTTTTATTGGAAAACTTTCATTATTTAAAGTTATGACTTTCACGTAATTAGGTAATTTAACATAACAAGGTAATGATTATTCATTTTAAATTTAATTTCACATAGCCAAAGAAATTTGGTGGTGAATGCACATACTGTGAATTATATTATTGACATGTGAACAACTACAAGAAATGGAATTTGTTCCATGGATTGGCTGTGTTTCAATACTAAATTCAGAAACTCTCATAGGTCTTAGAGCCTGTCCTTTGGCAAAACCTAGCACAGAGCCTGCTATGTATGAAGAGCTCAATAATTTTGTTGGATATGTGACTGACCATACATAAAGCCTTATTCTGGAGTTCTAAGCTGTATCTGAAATTCATATTTATCTGTAACTTTGTGATATTTACATGCATTCAGTTTTAACATCAAAACTACTTACATATCAACTGAATTTATATAATAATAACAGCCTATACATTTCAAGACACTTCTGACTTATTGCTATGCCTACCTAAGACAAGATCAAGTATTATTCTTCTAGCACCCTCCTATAATAACCCCCTAGGTGTTTATTCCTTCTCTGCAACTTTTTTTCCCTTCCTGTATTTCCTACTTAACATCTACTGCTTGTGATCTTCTTAGGTTTAAATATTCTATTTAGCAAATAAGCGGTGTGATTAGAGTTCAATGTTTTCAGTTTCTGTATTTTTTCTTCTTGGTTTTTTTCTCACGTCAGTAAAATTGTTTTCTCTACATCCTTTGGTCTTCGGGGAAATAAAGCTATAACCAGTTTTGGGGTACATGTCTAAGGGTCTGAGGGTAGCAGTATAGCACTCTAAAATAACATTTGGACTAAAACACACTTGGGTCTGAATTCCATTTATCCACAATACCAGCTATGAGACCTTAATTAAATTAAACTTTGCTACTGTTATGCTGAATTGTGTCCTCCCCAAAATTCATATGTTGAAATCCTAACCCCCAATTCCCTCAGAATATGACTGCCTTTTTTAGATAGAGCCTTCAAAGATGTTATTAAGTCAAAGATGAGGTCATTAAGGTAGGCCCTAATCCAATATGACTGGTATCCTCCTAAGAAGAGGAGATTAGGACACAGACACACAGTGAGGAAAGAACATGGGAAGACACTGGGAGAAGACAGCCATCTACAAGCAAAGGAGAGAACCTGAGGAGAAATGAACCCTGCAGACACCTTGATCTCAGATTTCTAGCTTCCAGAATTGTGAGAAAATAAATTTCTGTTAAACCATCTAGTCTGTGGCAATACAGCTTTTTTTTTTAATGAAGTATTTAAAATGTTTGGGAAAGGATACAAATACCATAGAAAACATTTGCTCTTCCACATCTTATTGGTTGACCATATTTCCTTTAAATTAAAAATAAATAAAACATCATAAACATGGTCCTTTCTTTCCATTCCCAGTTTATGCTCCTACTAGCACTAGATGGGAGGGTTTATCACTACCTCGATGACAACTGACCCATTCAGACTTTTAATTTGGCTATTCTAAGTGTGATGAAGGTGAAGTAGAATTTTATCATGATTTACTTTTCATTTCAGTCCTTCAATTCTGCTACCTCTAAGTATGGATGATGATAGAATCACTTTTTCAGAGCTCGATCGATTTAAAAATTAAACTAGGCTGAACTCATGTAGAATGACATGATGAATGATTATATTATATATAATAATTCTGAGAGTAAAATATAAATGAAATAGAAGAAAAGCCTGGAAAACTACAGCAAAATATTAACAGTGGTTATTTTGAGTGGTGGGATTATGAGCAGTACTTATAATTTCCTGTGTTTAAGTTATCTATACTAAGAAGGCACTTTAATAATCAACAAAAATGTACACCTTTGTGTAAAAAAGATGGCTGTGACTCTCTCTACAAAACCTAGTTATTTCACTAATTTAATTAATTCTTTCTTTACGGAAAAAAAAAAAGATGGCTATGAATTTGTGACTAGACCTTAAATGCAGAAACTCACCCATCTACAACAGCAAAAGGTATCTATTTACAGGGTAAGGGTTTAGTCAGCCTGACGTTTAAGAGCCATTATGCCTCAGGTTTTTTAAGGCTTCAACATTTTCTCTGGATTCATATATTCACTATCCAAATCATAGGTCAGTTTTTATGCAGAGACCATATAAGCATTTAGGGTAAATTCTAAGTAAGAATTAATGTCCTTTTAAATATTGCATAGAAATATTCCAAATTCAGTTATAGTTATAATTCTATATAATAACAGTTTGTAACCTTAACATATACCTTTATTATCAGTATCATTTGTAAAAACCAGATTCGTCCTGGGACACCTCTAAAAATAATACAAAATGTGATATCTAAATACACTAAATTAAATCTAAATTAAGTTTGGCAGTGCCTATTATCAATATTTAGTTATATTAGGAAGAAAAAGGACTTAGATTTTTTTTAAAAAGGGAATTGAAATGAGTAATCAACTTGTTTAATAGTATTTCCTAATGTTGGACATTGCCTTGTGTTTGATTTTTTTTACCCTAAGAAATTCTATTACACTCACATGTCATTATAATGGATGAATATGCCCAGAGGTAACTGTATAACTATAGATGTAGCCGAGAACAGCGTAGCTGAAAACACTGTTGGGCAAACAGCAGTTTTTAAAATATATGTTACTACAAAAATCATTTTGGAATTATGATACATTTAACTCTAGTTCTGAATATGCTGGAACACAAGACTTATCTCAGAAAAAGAAAGAATACATTTCTGAAAATTGAACCCTAAGCTCATCTGCTTATTGCTATTATATACCTGTAACACAAACTGCTTTAGACATCCATACAGCATTTAAGTTCATTTTCCTTCCATTTCCTGCAATTAAACCAGTTGTCAGAGACTAGATATTTTTCCATTTCCTCTCCTTTGGCCAATTTTGCATATAGTAGAACATGAATGTCACCTTTGCCCACCAAACCCTCCACAAAAATCTGTTTGCCCTTCTTATAAAGTACATGAAAGTTATCAGCCAGCCCTCTGTCTCTCCTTCTTGCATCTTCTTAAATTCCCCACCAAATTCTCTTCAACTCCAACAAACAATCTCCAGACCTTTTCTTGTCTTCTACCATAATTCACAGACCTACAACTGATTCTAAATTACCAACATCTCATTCCATTTGAAATCTATTTCATAACATTTTATCAGGCTACACCAATATAAAAAAACCCATTTCTAAACAGGGTAGTCATAAAGTCTGGAAACACGGATAAAATTATTTTCTTATATATTGTAATGTAATGCCAACAGACCATTTATTTTGTATTTACCGCTCTTTATAAATGAGGTGGCCACTTGTTTTTATGTAATTACTTACTGCAGTTAAAAACATCACTATTTTAAGACCTACCAAAAATCTGAAATTCAGATATGTGTCCTATCCTATCAAGGATTGGTAAATCTAGACTTTCATGAAGTAAATTTGAAAGGCAATGGAAAGCAAAGTAAGCCAGAGATTGTTGAGAAGCAACTCCTCTTTTCTACGTAGGCATTTACTGCTACCAAGTTTTCTCTAGGAAACAGGCATTAGAGATTTATTTACCTGGCATCCGACAAAAGTAAAGGAAGAACTTTCTGTGGGTGTGGCAGAAGGATCCATTTTTCATTAGTCATTGATTAGAAGTAAAGGCATTGGTATAGGGCTGGGGATGATGACTTTCAATTTTAAGGAAGAGATTATATTCCTTATTTGTATTCTACTAACAGAATATTATTTTGTTTTTAGTTTGTTTTTTAAATATTGAACAGAAAGTACAATTCATGAGTTTACTCCTCTGAAAATCTCAATAGAAGTCGGCTAACTGACTTTAATCCAACCAGTCTAGTATACACTATCTAAGGCCTAAAGTGCCAGGCAACAACGCTAGGCCTGATTCTGTGCCAAGGCCTGATGCTGTCTCTTACCACCTTTAGAAAAAGAATCAAACCCAATAATTGCGAACCAAGATAAGATGTTGAAAAACGGAAATACAGCAGCAGGCCAACAAACACATGGTGCTTTTCATTCATCGGATGGAAAATTAGGTTTCTGTTGTAAAATAAATTATTGTTTACTTAACAGCACCACTGAAAGTACTGTTTATTCAGTAACTATTACAACGTAAAATGGAATCTGTTCCTTTAAGGATTAAAGAGGAAATTACCATCTCACTGTTAAAAATTTTCAATGTTTAAAATGTAACTATGCCCTCTTTTGGAGTAGTTGCAAAGGGTCTGGGATGAGCCAAAATATGTTGCATATAAATATTAAAAACAACTGACTAATTTACATGTTTAAAATGGCACTTAAGGCTGGGCACAGTGGCTCATGCCTGTAATCCCAGCACATTGGGAGGCTGAAGCAGGAGGATCACTTGAGGCCAGGAGTTCAATACCAGCCTAAGCAACAAAATTAGGCAGGCATAGTGGCCTGCACCTGTAGTCCCAGCTACTGGAGAGGCTGAGGCAAGAGGACTGCTTGAGCCCCAGAGTTTGAGGCTGCAGTGAGCTGTGATCAGGCCACTGCACTCCAGCCTGAGCCACAGAGTGATCCCTGTCTTTAAAAATAAACAAACAAAATGGCACTGAAATTTGAGATTAAATGTTACGGAAAAAAGATAACCAAAGAGAAAACTTTTCATAATGCATGCCTTGAAAATTGTAACATTAATCACAATATATTTAGATAAAAATATGTGCTTATAGCTTAATTTTTAAGAACATTTCTTAACTGAAATATTCAATGAGATATCCTTTGATAACAGTCTATCATAGAATATAAACTACAGTACTTAAAAACAAAATCATAGAATTTTGTCATCAATGTTATGGAAAGCAAAAGGAACTGAATACATTTGATGTTTTCCCATGCGTAAAGGTAGCATATAAATGACTGTTAGGCTGGGCGTGGTGGGTCACGCCTGTAATCCTAGCATTTTGGGAGGCCGAGGCGGGCGGATTGTTTGAGCTCAGGAGTTCGAGACCAGCCTGAGCAAGAGCGAGACCCTGTCTCTACTAAAAAAAATAGAAAGAAATTAGCTGGACAACTAAAAGTATATAGAAAAAATTAGCCGGGCATGGTGGTACATGCCTGTAGTCCCAGCTACTTGGGAGGCTGAGGCAGCAGGATTGCTTGAGCCCAGGAGTTTGAGGTTGCTGTGAGCTAGGCTGATGCCACGGCACTCTAGCCCGGGCAACAGAGTGAGTCTCTGTCTCAAAAATAAAATAAAATAAATAAATGACTGTTAATGTTTCTGACAAAATAAATTGCCCACAGAGTACAAAAGAACTTCTTAAGAAAAAAACAATCAATATCCTTCAAAAGTAGTAAGCCTAGAAGTACTATTCTTACCTGCCAATTTTACACACAGGAAATATGCACTACAATATACTATATACAAAATTTTAAGACAATTTAAGGATTAAGTGAAAGTGCTAGTAACTGATTTCCTTAATTTCTGGGTTTTAAATTGAGTCTCTAAGATTAAAACAGGTAAATTTTGATAAGGAAATTCTCCCATATAATTATCAAACAGCTTCAAAACAAAGCTTTTAAAATGTTTAAATGTTCAGTTAGCACCAGTAAAACAGTCAGTGCAAGCTTAAAAATAAAATTATTTGACTAGAAACATCTGTCATAAAATGTCTGCATCTTCTTAAATTTTGTTATTCATATGCTGACACAGTGATCAATTACTCAAGCCTCCACTTTCCTAAAAACTGATTGTCTTAACTAAATTGTAATTCACTATTCCACGATCCCAAGAAACACTGCAACCATTCTATTCACACACACAAAAGAATAGTTTTCAAATTATACAGAAATTTTACTTTTAAAACTTAAAACATGTTGCCATGTAAGCAAATATATTTTGCTTCAGTTTTAGATCCATATTTTAGAAAAATAACCTAAAATGTATAATGTATATCTCAAAAATAAAGCAGCTATTAATAACAACTCCAATTATTAAAATACTGGAAAATTTTTTTTCAATTAAGCATCTGCTCAGAGGAGGAGGACTGGGGGAAAAGAGAGTTCTAAAACTTTTTGCACTGTTTCTATGGACGAAACACATAATTCTGTGACCATGTGGTTTAATATTTAAAAAGCAAACATTTCAGAACTTGTTAGAAACTACTTCTAGACAGTTCACCATAAAACTATAAAACAGTGTATCAGTGAGAAAGTAGGTTTATTATATTTTCCTTCAATAAAATCGTGCTTCTGCGTTCAAAATGCAGGTTTCATACGCTCCACTTAACCAGTCATTTCTATACACTACACTGTCTCAAGGGCACACATTCTCCTAGACTTGAAACTTAAAGGGGCCAGACCATATCAAACATCCCTGCAAGGTTCAGCGTATCATCAGTACCACAGATGTAAACATTACGCAGGCAAAACAATCAGGGAATGGGACACAAAGCCCTAATGTGTTTAAATATTATTGAAATACAACCAGTATTGTGGATGGATTTTAAAAATGTATTTTTTCTTTTCTTTTTTTTTCCAATCTGCAAACTGATGTCAGAGTGTCTCTAGTCCAGGCTGATAGTTAGAACTAATACCAGCTACCAGCTGCCATAAAGTCTCTTTCAACTTTGTCTCTACTTACTCCTCTGAGAGGGGTGAGAGACAAATAAAGCGTTCTTCCCTGCGGTGAAACAAAGAGCCTGGGTAAACGTCAAAATCGTGGCCATCCTGTAGTCGTATAGTCTGAGGACGGGTCGCGTATGCTAAGTGGCTTATAGGGCATCAAAATAGAATCAGATCGCTGAAAATCACTGAAACAAACAGCTGCAACTCGCCTGTTCTCTGCTCACGGATTTTTAAAAAACTGTTCACAAACAGTAACTGAAAATGCCCCATTAGATGAGCACAAACTTTCTCCGGACGAAAGGCAGCTGTGAGTAGGACGTGTCCATGAGTCCAGATGCGAACGCGTCCGGGGCCCACGCCACAGCCGGGAACTCTGGAGGCAGACGAGGGTCCCATGTCGCCGCGACGTGGAAGGGGCCCTGCGTGGCGCGACCCGGGAGAGCCGAGCCGGCAGGCCGACAGCGCGCACACGCAGACACACAGACACGCTCCCCGGGTGCGAGGGGTGGTAGGAGGACCACTGGCCACCCCCGCGCCGAACCCGAGGGAACCGGAGAAGCAGGACTGCAGCCGGAATGTGGACAGGGGCCGGGAGCAGTCGGGCCACCTGAGGGGCGGCAGAGTCCGAGCCCACCTCCGCCAGGCGGGGGTCCAAGGGGACCCTCCTCGGGACCCCTCTTCCCCACGTTCGGGGGCTCTGCACCGGGATAAAGGAGTTGGTTCTGGCGCAGCCCGCAGCCCACCCGCCAATCCCGGCAGGACCGCGGACACGCGAGGCGCAGGACACTGACCGCTCCGGCCGCTGCGGGTTCTCTCGGGGCTGCCCCCTGCGAGGGGGCTCCTGTCCCGCCCCACGCCGGTGGCCGCGACAGGACTCGTTCTCTAGCTCCAGCCGGGTGAGGCGCCGGGTAGCTCCGAGCGTGGCAGGACTCACTTTTACTTTTCCGGACAAGGGCCGACAGTTGTGACCTAGCCCCCAGTGTGGTGACTCCCGTCTACGGCAGCAGAGAAGACGACCGAAGCTTACAGTTGAGGTTTGAAAACTGCAGCCGCGACTTGGGGCAGTGTCGTTCGCTAGATCCCACCCCCTGGGTCGGGAGGGCCAATCCGAGCCCGCGTGGAGGGTGGGTCTGTCACGGGGCGGGCGGGGCGGGGCGCCGGCCGGCGGCGCGTGCTGCGGGGCGGGGCCCAGCGGTGAGAGGGTGTGGCCCGCTGCGGAGCAGGTGGGGCGCTCGCGCAGCTGCCGCGGGGGACGCGTGAGGCGGCGCTACCGGGGCTGCGCTTGGGACTGGCAACTGTAACCGGGTGCACTCCTTCCCACCTTCAGAGTGGTCAGTCCACGAGGTGTGAACATCCGGAGACTGGAGCGAGGGAAGAAGCAAAATTCGTCTCTGTGCCTGACAAAGACCTGTTTTCTGACTCTTCCTGGTCACCTTCCCTGTGACCTGAACCAACCCCAGCAAGTGGAGAGCCTAGTTTGCTACAACGTGGCAGAGGTTCCTCGGAACATCACCATCACTTGGAGATTTAGGGAACCTGGACCCCTCTGCTAAAGTCCGCTTTAGGAAATAGTGTCCTTGTGAGGCGTTGACTAAAGGCAATGGAGGGAGAGTCAAAATAGGATGAATTTCCGATTTTGCATATATGGTGCTAAGGAAGAAGATGAAAGCCTGCAGCAACCTGCTCGGGATCTGTTACCCCTTGAAGACAATGAAAAATTTCAAAGCTCTGTGCAAGACACAATTGTTTTACATATATAATCCTAGATTACCTATACATACATATATAGGATTGCTGTGTGTGTATATATATATATATAATCCAGGATTGGTTGCACAGTATATATTTACAGTAACTGTAGAAAACTATTGGAAAAGATACTGGGAGTAGAATCGGCCTATTGCTTTCAAAAGACTTTAACAGAGGAAGTTGCTTGTTCTATCCCACTAAGCCAAGCAAATTTCCATCAGGTTGGCTGTTTTCTCTTCCCACTGTATTTTTCCCAAGGTAAATGCATAGACTACATCATAGCCATTTAACAAAGTCTGTTTGTCATTACTTAAACTAATGCCTCCTCCCAGTTTAGTGTGTCTATCTCTTAAGCCTTGTCAGGTGGAGAATCTTGCTTCCTCCTATCTAATGTCTTGTTGCTAACAATTCCTAACTAACTTCTAGAGAAGCCTAAAGTTAGGGTGGAAATAAAAAAAACTGTATGCTGAAATTGACTTTTTAGGTGTCTAAGAATCCATAAGCCAATGAGACTGTTCCTGTCTTTTCTTTCATGAACATAGGTATTGCACCCAGAGGTCTCAGCACCAGCACTGGAACCAGTAACCTCTTGGGGTCACAGGAGTACATCATTGAGCTGGTTTTGGGGGGATGTGTGTGTGTTTAACTCTGGACCTCCCTCAGTTTCAACATTTGATCAATCACCAGTTTTTAGCAGTCTTTTCACACTCAATCTGTCTTTCCCTCTGTCATTAATCCAGGCCCACATCGCTTCACACCTAGACACAAACTTTTCTTTCTCCATCACCACTTTAGAGCAGTCCTCTTGGTCACGCTCCCTCTGCTCCAACCAACCAGCCCCCTAGGGGTCTTTTCATGTCTTGCATTTTCCTGCTTCTGCCTTGGCTCCAGCTTTTCACCATCCTCTTCATCGGCACCTGTTCGTTAATTTCCAACTTTAAGAAGATTATTCTCTCCAGAGATCGTAACTCTTTACTGATTACTACTTTCTACTCCCAGTCCAATCAACTCTTTGCCCTATGTTCCTTGGCCCAGGAGTCATACTTGTTCCATGTGCTTCTTTTATGACCCTAAATAGGTTGTTAACCCTTGTGCCTAATGTCAGACTCATCAACTAGGATTTATCACACTCTCCCAAGGACATTCAACTATACTTCCTTGGTCTCAGGCATGATGGTTCAAGTAACAAGGAATTCCTAGTGCTGAGGAGGAAACTGTACCACCTGTGGCCCTGTGGGAAAAGTCAGGAGTCAACACATCCCTCCATTCCACCTTATTGGCCTAAACTCATTCATAACCATGTCAAAGATATATGTTCTTACTCTTATTTTCTTGAGGAGGAAATCCCTGTGTGACCTGATGGTCATTCTGTGGTCATTGCCTCTGACTACACAGTTCATTAAGCTGACAGTCCTTGAATGCTACATACTGACCAGGGATAGTGATTGTTATGGGCTGAATTTGGTCCTCCCCCAATACATATGTTGAAGTCCTAACCTCCAGTGCCTCAGAGTATGACAGTATTTGGAGATAGGGCCTTTACAGAGGTAATTAAGGTAGAATGAGATAATATGGGCTGGCCCTGATCCAACATGACTAGTGTCCTGATAAGAAGAGGAGTTTAGGACATGGACAGTATAGACTGAGGGACAACCATGTGAGGACACAGCAAGGAAGTGGCTATCTGCAAAGCAAGCAGAGAGGCCTCAGAAGAAACTAAACCTGCTGACACTTTGATCTAGGGCTTCTAGCCTGCAACTGTGGGACAATCGATTTCTGCTGCTTAAGCCACCCACTCTGTGGTGTTTGTTATGGTAGCCTGAGAAAACTACTGCAGCGGTCCTCCCTGATCACTGCAGGTTAGTCATCACACCCTGAGTAGGGCTGGCCATCCTCCCTTGTCACTCCAAGTGAATCACCACACGTGACTAGAGTTGGTGATCCTTTCTGATCATGCCACGATAGCCACTACATTCTGTCCTGGTAAGATGATCTTCCCCAGCCACACCAAATCAGTCACCAGATACTGACCGCATACTGAGCAGAGAAGTTAATTCTCCCTGATCTCATGTTTACTCCCTACAGATGCAGAGAAGAAGGCTTCAAACTCAAAACTCCTGCCACTGACACACCCTCCTTCTGAAGAAAGACTTACCAGTTATTTTTTCTGTCAAGATCATACAGTTCAATCCATGTCGAAAGAGCCAAACAAGCAGTATTCTCTACCTACAACTGAGTAAACCAGAAACCTGTGGTCGGGCTAAAGGTAGCCAGGCACAAATAAGTTCAACAGCTTTGGGAACGTGGCTCAAATCTCCACCCAACAGGAGGACTCATGTTGAATGGAGACAGGCTCCTCCAAACAGATCTCTGGAGGTAGGAGTGCTGGGTGTACTCGGACGGAGATGTCACAGTGCGTTTATCCATGGTGCCTACTGCACATCCCAGTTTTGGAAGCATTGAGACCAGAAAGGCTCTAGGAGTGCTTATATCCCCTGGCTCTCTTGAAGCAAATCCTGTTAGCAAAAGTAATTGGGGCAAGTCTTTCCTGAAGAGAGTAATGACTCAGGCTGGTACAAGTGTCTTCCTCAAAGGGTGACACAGTTTTCTCCAAAACACCCATGATTGACAAGGGCCAGTGTGTCAATCCACCCACCAACAATAGTTTATAGAGCATAACCCTTGAAAACTGTCCAAAAGAAATGCCATACACATTTGTAATTTGAAATGTTCTGGTAGCTACATTTTAAAAATTAAGAACAGATAAAATTAATTTTAACAATATATTATATTTAACCCAATATATTCAAAACATTGTCACTTCAACATATAATCAATATGAAAAGTATTGAGATATTTTACTTCCTTTTTATATTGTCTTAAGTCTGGTATGTATTTTATACTTACAGCACATCCCAATGAAGATACAAAATTTTCATCGGAAACACTTGATCTATATTTAGATTTCACAAAATTTACCCTTGAAAAGCAGATTCACATCCTTAAGTTGTTTGGAACATATTAAAAGTTTTTTGGTAACTAAATACAGTATCAGTTTCTTAAATTTAATTAAAATAAAATTTAAGATTCAATCACACTAGCCATATTTCAAGTGTTCCATAGCCACACGTGGTTGGTGGCTACTGTATTGGACAGCATAGTTCTAAAGGGCCAGAAAAGTGCTTTCTAATTGTGTTTAAACTTCAAATTGTTTAATGCAGAACTAGAAACAACATAGGCTTCCAATAAATCATAGCATCAAAGCAGTTTGGAGCTTCAAAATCCTTAAGGTTCAGTAACCCATCCCATGTTTTTGAAAGGAAAAAACCCAGAAAGAGAAGTTAAGGGACTTGAAAAAGATCACGCACCTAAACTAGTGAGCGCGTATCTGAACAATAATTTAGGTATACTGATTCTTAGTCCTGAGATATTTTTACCTCCTTACACAGCAAACATACTTCAGGAAAAAAAAAATGCTTTTTAAAATTATTTGAATGATCACTTAAATGATATGGGCAAGAGAAAGAAAACCTATATCCTAATTGCATTTTCACAACCTGATAAAAGTATGCCCTACAATATTTAAGGTATCTCCTTGCCCTGTGGTTTGAAGTCTAGGTGATTTAATCTGTCAGTCCTTCTTACCTCAACCTGTCACCGCTTCCTCTGCTTGGAGCAACCTGACTGCATATGGATCCTGCCCGCCCCCAGAGCATCCGGCCACATTTTTCTGTCTGCAGCTGTGCTGTTCCAGCTGTCTACCACGCTTTGTTTAAGGTTGTGCTTCAGAGAATCCTCTCTATTTGCAAACCAAAATACTCAGTAGAAACTGAAGTGTGTGGCATCATCAGACAGACCTGCATCCAAGTCCCAGCTCTGCCCATTCCTCACTATGTGACTGGGCAATCCTTGGTTTTCTCACCCATAGTATGGGGATGAGAAATCTGCCTCTGTGAGATTTAAATGTGGTAACGGGACCAAAGCACAGTGCCCATCAAGAGTAAACCCTTGGTTAGTACAAGCTGTTGTTACTTACCAGTGGTCTGCAGGCTCCCTGAGAAGGACTGCATATGTCTGGCTCACTGCCACACCCTGTGACCAGCAAAACCCTTGAGACATCGTAGGTCCTACATAACTATTTGTCAAATGACTTTAAAAGATACTTTTGATTTCCCTCAAATCTTATGATTGATGCTAGGAGGGATCACCAGGAAACAATATGGCGAAGTTACTGGTAAGGCAAGCGGGGAGGGAGGTGACTGCTTTCCCTTTCTGAATCTGCTTGGAGGCACCTGGGTTCAAAATGAAGCTCAAAGGTCAAAAAGTGGTGAAGTCCAGGGGGCTGTGTGAGATAAAGAAATTAGTCACTAGTGTTTAAAGGTAAGTAGATATCGAGTGGAGCAAAGAAAGAAACGTAGGGTTTTAACTGGTCATGTATTTGATTTGAGTAAATAATGCCTACTAGCTCTACCCAGCAAATCTCCCTTTTCACTCTGCTAAGAAACTTCCTCTATCTACTGCATGTACCCTGAATCATGACCTAGTGTCACATTCTCCAGAGCGTAGGGAAGGTAAGTAATAGTAAAGTTCTCAGGAACCCTTCGCTGCATGAGTCTTCCTAGAACAGGCAGTAACAAGTGTAGATAACGCAGGGCTAACATTTAACCTCTACCAACTCCCTTGCAAGGACTGATCTTTGCCTCAGTTGGTTTCAGGTGACAGCATGAGCATTGAGAAGGCCAATCTACTGCACTACTTGAACGCTTTCATAGCATAAAAGTTTTGGTAATGTAGGAAATGGTGCCATTACTCATTATCACAGTATCCCTGACATTGTGAATATTCAAAGCATTCTTGAGTCTTTTTAGTAGTTAGCCTTAGCTTTGGATTTATGGAGCAGCATTTCATAGCTTCATTTTAACAGAAAAAGAAATAAGTTCGGAGCTGTTCAGAAACCCTTTAAAGGTCACAGATTATGACAGAGTGATTCTGTAATTTATTAGCTGTGAGACCCTAAGCAGGTTAGAAAATCTCTGTGCCTCTGTTTTTTTCACCTGTAAAATGGAGATAATAATATACCTGCCCGGTAGTGTCCATAGTATCACTAGCTCATAAATAATGAGCCTGGTACTGTTCTAGATGTGCTGCTTGTGTTGATTTATCTAATCCTCATATATTCCTATGAGTTAAAGTGCTATATTTTCCTCCTTTAAAAATAAGAAAACTAAGGGACATTTATTTGATTTGAGGAAATAATGCCTTGCTCACAGTAACCCAAGCAGAGCCAGGATTCTAGTCCATCTTCTACTACACAGCCCTGTACTGTGGATGTTTAATAACTACAGCTACTAACAAAGGAGCACTGATTCTTGGGCATTTAATTCACCTATTTCTTGGGGTCCCTGCTCTTTTCAGCCTTTTGTTTCCTCTCATATCCACCATCCCCAAATTACTTTATTATTAAAATAACTTTACAAGTATATAAAAAATGCAAGAGGAGGCAGTTAGAATGATCCATGTGGCAATGGATCAGAATTTAGACACATCTAATATGAACTCATATTTAGATTAATATAGACACAGATGTTTACATATAGAAATATTTGTAGATATGTATGTATACATGGTTTGGTATATACACAAATCTCTCCTTGCTCTGTCAGCTGAGAGTGCCTAAAAGAAATGACGGTCCAGAAACAACAAGCATACCTAGCCGGGTCTTTGTCTCTAATACCATTCTCCAATAAAAGGAAACAAAACTCCTTGCGGCAATGGCTGATTCTACAATTGGGGGTGGAAATATACAAATAGGCTCGAACCGTCCTGTAGTCCCTGAAAGAAGGAAATGCAAGCAAACACACACCACCACACTATAATGGGGCTATGGCAAAGAGAAGGGATTCAGGAGCTAACTGAAAGAGCTCACAATGGCCAAAGCTGGGACAATTTGAGCAACACAATAAAGAAAGCAGTATTGGATTATAACCCAAAGTATAAAATAAATATCCATGAGTTCATACTGATATAAATAAATAATTGAACAAATAAGGGAAAGAATAGACAAATCTTCAATGCAGAAGAATTATGAATAATTTATGGAAACTCCACCCTCAAGTTGGTGGAGCATAGCTTCCAACTCCGTAAGTGTGGGCCACCCCTAGTGACCCTGCAGTGGTCCCCAACGTTTTTGGCACCAGGGCCCGGTTTCATGGAAGACAGTTTTTCCACGGCCCCGGGTGGGGTGGTGGGTATTGTGGGGGGCAGAGGTATGGTGCGGAGCTCAGGCGGTGATGTGCAGCCCATTCCCTAACTGTCCACGGACGAGTACCGGGCTGCGGCCCAGGGGTTGGGGACCGCAGTAAAGAGTGCAGTGTGGAAAGGAGGGAAAAAAGCAACTTTAGGAGAAACCTGACACAAAGTACCTCAAGCCAGATAATCAAGGTTAACATCAACAGTCCTAAGTCCTGTTGATAGTGTGTACCTTTATTATAATGTGATGAAAATGATGACACTGTGTCTCTGTGGTCTTCTTCCCAAAAACTCATGCAACCATGAGAAAAACATTAGACAAATGCGAACTGAGGGACATTATATAAAATACCTGACCTATACTCCTCAAAATTGTCAAGGCCATCAAAACCAAGGGAAGTCTGAGAAATGGTCACAGCCAAGAGGAGCCTAAGTAGACGTGATGACTAAATGTAATGTGGGATCATGGGTGGGGCCCTGGAATAGAAAAATGACATTAGGCAAAAACTAAGGAAACCTGAATCAAGTATGAACTTTAGTCAGTAATGTGTTAATATTAGTTCGTGAGTTGTGACAAATGTGCTCTACTGATGTAAGATACTAAACTGGATATAGGATATGCAGCAACTCTGTATAATCTTTGCAATAATTTTATAAATCTAAAACTGTTCTAAAATAAAAAGTTTTGTTTTTAAAAAGTGCATCTGCCTTAGCCAGGCATGGTGGTGCGCACCTGCAGTCCCAGTTACTCGGGAGGCTGAGGCAGGAGGATTGCTCGAGTGCAGGAGTTGGAGGTTGCATGAGCTATGATGACGCCACTGCAGTCTAGCCCTGGCAATAGAGTGAGACCCTATCTCAAAAGACAATGAGTCTGCCATTGTTTAAAATACCTAAATTTAGAGAATCATTGAATCAGAAATTAGAGCTAGAAATAAACTTTGAGATCAAAGATCAATAAAATAACTAAAATACAGTCCTGCTATTATATTTGCAGTCTATTCAAAACACCACTGTATTATTAATTTGATGCAGGTTCAATCCTGCCAACCTCTGAACAAAATTTCCAAGTCTTGGATAAAAGTATGTGTGAGAGAAATACAGAAAGAGATCCACAAAATTGTGTTTCAATATAATATTTATGATCTAATTTTAATCACAAAGTGAATCTTTCATCTAGCAGTTCTCAAACTGTGGTAAGGACACCCCAACACATTTTCAGGGAGTCTCCAACATCAAAATTATTTTCATAACAATACTAAAACGATATTTACCTTTTTCACTCTTAGTCTCTCACAAATGTGTGATGGAGTTTTCCAGAGACTACAGAATATGTGATATTACAACGGATTATCCTAGAAGCATGTATGACAATCCAACTGCTTTCTGAAGGAGATGGCAAAAATGTAAAACAATGCTACCCTCTCACTATCTTGTCTTCTTTGGATAATATACCTATTTTTCATAAAATATATTATTTATGTTAACATGTA
>NW_012141302.1:2704533-2720041 GCF_000956105.1 Propithecus coquereli | reverse complement strand
AGACTTTGGAATTGTAACCCAACTTTCAACAAGCAAAGTGTAAGATTTTCATTGTGTTACTTCCCAGTTATGTAATTTCTATAAAACAGGCAAGAGGCTCTGAAGAAAATGCCTGGTGATGCAATGCCATGTGCTTAGTTCATTATAAATTATTTCAAGTACCTCCAGCCATTCTGAGCCAATCAAAACAGAAACGTTCTAACGCATTTGAGAGTATCTTGTTTTATAGAGTGCTTAAGAGAGGCATGAAAAGCACACTAGATTTCAAATGTACCAAATTATCCAGAAAGGATTTTGGAACTGGTTCCTATTAGGTGACTTTTTGTTATTATTTAATGTGGTATATAAAATATAATGCTTTTCTGTTTGAGCTGCTAGGGCCTGGGATGGTTCTGACTTCTACAATTTGCAAGTAAATTTTAAAGTATTTCTATTCTAGTTACTTTATTGCCAGACATCAAAAATGAAAAGTGTGCAGGACAGTTAGGCCCTTCAGATCTTCCCATTTCATCCTAACTCAAATTATTAGGGGTTTAACTAAATTTTGACTAGGAAAAGCAACTTCTTTATACAACTGAAATAGTACCATTAAGGCTTCTTTGAATTGGTGTCTTGAAATAATTTAAGGAAAACATGCAAAGAAAGTAACCCATTGCTTTTTCCTCTCATGCTCTTTGATTACTGGATTTGAGTTTAGGGCTCCCTGGATGTGGTCCAATATTTCCACAGTTAACTTCACAGAAGAAAGGCTTGTGAGTAGTAGAAGTCAAGAGAAAAGCATAAATCAACACATTTCACCTTGAGAACAGGTTGAGAAATTGAAAAACAGGTACATGTAATGACCAACGTTAACCTATTTCTTGCAAGCTTAAATTAGGGATGCATCTTTTAAAATAGGAGATTTCTGAGCACCTTACAGATGATTATCTTGGTGTACTTGAGAGAAGTTGCATAGGCATAAAATCACTCGTCTTTATTTCTTCCTGTCTCTCACCCAGGGTATTTGCCTTTTTTCTCTTCCTGCTAAGAACAGGAAATTACAGAAATAAAGATTTGATCAGTTCCCATTACTTCGGTGAGCTTTATTCAGTTTAACCTAGGCCAACCAGCACATTTATACTTGCCCAAATAAATTACACAAGTTATCAGATTAGGCTAGTTTTGTATAGTATTTAATTATTTCTTAATCATCCAGCCCTTGTATTTTTCTCCCTACTAAGCCGATCTCTAAGAAGGTTGCTGTTTCAGAGTAAAAATAGGCAATACCTTTGAGACACTTTCCATTACTCATCGACCTAGAAAAATCCCCTTCTGGTAACTCAGTCAAGAGCAAGTCTGAAAGCTTCAAAGCCAGCATGCATGCTGAATGTGGCACAGGATATATTCATATTAATAGCACCTGAAGTCTGTACATTTTAGGGTGTCCATTGCTGCACCCTGTTCTTTATAGCACTTTTTATAACAATTAGTAATTATGGATCTATTTGTTTACTGTCTGTCTTCCCCATGATGTTGGAAACTCCCCAAAGGCAGGAACCATGGCTGCTTTATTCAGCAGTGTTTCCCCAGCACTTATCATGGTGCCTGGCACAAAGTAGCAACTCGATAAATGTTGATTAGATGGATGGAAGGATGGACAGATGGATGGATGAACCTGAAGAAATAGGGGGTTTGGAGGAAATAGAGCTTTCACATGCAATGTTTTATCTGAGCCTCAACAATCCTGAGGCTACTTTAAGGAAGGCTAGTATTATCCCATTTTACAGAGGAGAAAAGAGATTGTGAAAGTGATTTGTCCATAGAAGGTCAGGGCTCAGTCTAGAGCTGAAGATTGTAGACCCTTTTGGACTACCCCTAACAAAGAAGACTCTCCAGAGAGCAAAAGTGTCTTGACCTGCTTTCTCTTCTTTCCCACCCCCACCCCTTTTCCAAAACATTAGAGGAGGCCCTAGGATGCTGCAGCTGTGGACAGTGTGGAAGAAAGGAAACATGATTTGCCTGGAGGACCTAAAGTCCAGGTGGCAAACCAGGCCGTGCCCCACGGCTCTTACTTGCAGCTGTCTGCAGCACTAGAGGCCCCTGATATCACCCCAAACTTGATGTTCACATCTCCCCAAACTGGCTGGGCCACACTTCCTCCCTGCTGCTACCTGTATTGCCTCTGGGGGTTTCGGGTGAGGATTTAAGAAAATCAAGATTGATTTACCACGTGAAGTAATAAGATTTAGCACAGAACTAAGAATGGCAAACCAAGAGCCAAAGTTAGAGGAAGATATTTAAGAGAAAGGAATGTACCTGTTGTTTTTAAAAGTTGACATTTCTGTAGTAAGACTACACAAATAAGAGTACAAAGAATTAATGTTTTATAGCGCAATGACACGCAGGAATGTTCTAAATAATCCATAGCAATATTTTTTAATGCATGATACAACGTTTATATCATTTCCTTTAATTCTTGGAACACAACCTTGAATCGTTATTCCCATTTCTCAAATGAGGAAACTGAGTCTCAGAGAGTATGAGTGACCTGTTTAAAGCCATACAGCTAGTGAGTGAAGACAAAATTTGAACTCAAACTACAAATGCCGTATCTTTTTCAGTGTACTGCACTACAATCTAAGTTACAGGTTACCTGTTTTCATTTTTTATTTTCCATTATGTCTCATCTCCAGAACTCATTATACAAATGAGTTTGTATTACTATAGTGGAAGCCTCTTATCTGGCTGTCTAGCTTCTAAGGAAGAGGAAGTAGGCCAAAAACTCTTCTGAGAAGCAGAATAGATGTTACAACGTTCATATGTGAGAAGATTCTCCTTGGCAGTAATTCTGCTTTTATGTATACCCTATGATTATTTTGGATGTTTACAGGACTGCAATGATAGGATACTATAAGAGCTTTCCCTCTGATCTCCCAATGACTAGTGCTCTTCCAACTTCAGTTCTCATCTTAAATGTTACATCCACTGAGAGGCTTTCTCTGTCCATCGCTGCACCCTGTTCTTTATAGCACTTTTTATAACAATTAGTAATTATGGATCTATTTGTTTACTGCCTGTCTTCCCCATGATGTTGGAAACTCCCCAAAGGCAGGAACCATGGCTGCTTTATTCAGCAGTGTTTCCCCAGCACTTATCATGGTGCCTGGCACAAAGCAGCAACTCGATAAATGTTGATTGAATGTATGGAAGGATGGACAGATGGATGGATGGACCTGAGGAAATAGGTGGTTTGGTCACCTGATCTAGGGAAGGCTAGATTACTTTTCTGGGCCAGGGGAAGTCAATTACCCTTTCCCTACAAAGAGACCTGAGATTTGGTGGCCTCCCAAAGATGATACACAGGAACTATGAGGCCAGTCTACTGGGGCAGAAGGGGAAAGGGAAGTAACATCTACTCAGCACTTAACAAGTACAAAGCAATGTGTCATATATATACTAACTTATTTAACATAAAAAGCACTACATGAGAAAGGAATTCTATTTTACAAATGAAAAAAGTGAGACTTAGGTTGGTGAAGCTGCCTGAGGTCATACAACAAATAAGTGGCAGAGCCAGGATATGGAGACAGATTTGTTACACTACAAAGACCATATTTTTTGTTTTTTTTTTAATAAAGCAAATTCACTTTATTTAAAAATTTTATTTTTATTGATCCATAACTTACATACAAGAAGTGCTAATATGTTAAGCGTATAGTGGATAACGACTAAATATGTATGTACCCTGGTAACTACCACCCGGGTCAGCAAATAAGACATATTTAGCTTCTCGGAGGTTCACTTGCACTTTTTCCCCATCCAGTATCCCCATGGCAACCACTGTTTTGACTTCTGTCATCACAGGCTCCTGTTGCCTACTTTTAAACCACGCGTAATGGCGTCTTATAGAATGCCCTCTTCTGTGCGGAGCTGTCTTTGAGACTCATATATGCTGTTGCTTGCAGCAGCAGTTGATCTTTCTCATCACCAAGTTATATTCCAATGGATTAATACAATCACTTTTTATTCTACTGCTGACAGACATTTGCATTGTCTCCAGTCTTATTAAAAAAGTGCTGTGAAAGTTCTTGAACATGTCTTTTGGTGGACAGAAGCACTCATTTCTATTAAGTATGCACTCAGAAGTGAAATTACTGGTCATAGTTATACAAATGTTTGGCTTTAGTTGATGCTACCAAACAGTTTTTCAAAGTGGTTACATCAATCCATATTCCTACCGGTAATGCAGAGAATTCCCATCGCTCCATATCCTTGACAAGTGTGGCTATCATCAAGCCTTTTAATTTTAGTCACTCTGGTGGAGGTAGACCATGCTTTTATAAACTATCTGGTGCCTTAGAATGGGTTATAAGCCCTCAGAAAAGGAATGACAAAGAGTTTGCTTCTGGTTCGTGGATGAATCTGATGTGACACTACTCCCATGACCCTAGTATCTCGGGAAAATGAGGCTCGCATGTCTGGCTACCTAGTAGGTGAAGTGGAGCCTCCCCCAAAATTAGAAACAGACTCTAACAGTTGGCTCGTACATGTGATTAAGGCAAATGGATCCATCGAGAGAGAAATGGGTTAGAGCCAAGGCAAGGACTTTCCCCTCTCTGATCAGAGCCGCAGAGATGTGTAGCAGAGGGGTGAATAAAGCCTCTTCACCATCAGTCCACGTTTTGAACAGAACTATTTTGGGGTTAGTAAGGAAGTGCCTACCTCTTGTAGGTGGTCAGATATCACACAAATGCCATACTATAGTCATATTTTGAACACTTTCTGTATGCCAGACACACTGCTATACGCTTTATAGAATGCAATAGTTAGGACTGCTGGGTTTTAAAGGACAGAATACAACCTGCTTACTAATAAAAAATAACTTACTTAAGGAACAGCTCTTTATTCTGAGCTTATCCCTCTGTTTGTGTGTTGTAATTTATTCTTTCTTGTGCAATAATGAGGAATGGATGATACTTGCTAATTTTTATTGGTGAATGTTCCTTTTAATCACATGTAAGGTCTGTAACACTAGGCCATACTTCTGTCCCCACCAACCAAAGTCTTTCTTTTGAGGTGCATGTGGGGCTGAATGTCACTGCTGCATGACGACCAGGTGAGAAAGCCACTGTTTCACACCATTCTCTAAAACATGTGCACTTTGGGCACTTCCGTCCTTTTATCCAAGAATAGCCCTCAGGTTCTTGTCAATATCCCGTCTACTAAGAATGTTAGGTGAGCTTGTTTACTTGGTTTCCCAGCATCTTGCTAACTTAAGACAGCAAAATGGAGAACAGGAAGCAAAATGGAGAACAGGAAGCAAAATGGAGTTTTAGCCAATCAGAAAGGAAGATTAGAAAGGTATTAATGGTAAAGAATAGTCTGGACCATTTAATTTAGGAATAAAACAGTTAAACATCCATCAGTATAACAATTATAGCATAATAGTGTATTTGTTGTTTATAAGGGTGACCTAAGTCACCAACAAATACATTTTGCCCAATATATCCTGTTTAAGATCATAGAAATTTATATATCTTTTAAAAGAGTCCCATGAGAATGGGTTAAAATTTTTAGGTTTTCCCACTAAGAGAGTTTTAATAAATTGTAAAATCTTTTATATGGAATAATTTAGTTCTTGAGAATAGAAGATAAATAGAAGTATTACTCTAAGAATTTAAAAGAGAAATAAATGCATTTATCAACTAGTTGGTAAACAATGTCATGTGTAGCTTGCATGATGAATTTAGTGACTACTCAGTGTGAGATTGTTTCTTTAGATTTTTGCACACCCATCTATAGAATGAGTTAGATGAGTTAACTATTCCAGAACCGTGCTAGGCATGGCAATATAGTCACTGGTTTCCAAGTCTCTGGCACCTTCCTTATTTCATCAGGCAGATTCTGTCACTGAGGTATTTTTCTGTAACCCATAATTCTCCATTTGCTTTTAATATAAAATATCAGATTTACTATCTATAACATAATTATATTGCTTAGAAGGAAACTATTGAATCCATCTTCCATACCAAGCAAATATTCTTCCTATTGCTCAATATTTATGCAGTTGCCTGTGTTCATTTTTATAGTTGCTATTTGGTTATAGTTAGAGACAGGGCTCTGGTTACCCTGTGAATGAAGGATCATCAGTGAATTGATTTTAGGGGCTTTGTTACATGTTCTGCTTTTAAGGCTCACTTTTCTCCATAAACTCAGTTATTAATTTTTAACATATTTTATTTTTTTGAATACCTTTAGACTTATAGAAAAATTGAGAAAATAGTAGAGAGAGTTTCCATATACTTCCCACCTGGTTTCCCATTAACATGTTACATTAGTATGGTGTATTTGTTATAATTAATAAATTGATATTGATATATTATTATTAACTGAAGTCCATACTTTATTCAGATTTCCTTAGTATTTACCTAACATCCTCTTTCTGTTCTAGGATCCTGTCCAGGTACCATATTACATTTCATAATCATGTCTCATTAGGCTCTTCTTGGCTGTGACCATTTCTCAGACTTTTCTTGGTTTTGATGACTTTGACAATTTTGACAAGTACTGGTTAGGTATTTTGTAGAATGCCCCTCTACTGGAATTTGTCAGATGTTTTTCTCATGGCTAGATTGGGATTATGTGTTTTGGGGAGAAGGACCACAGAGGTAAATGTCATTTTTATCATATCGTACAAGGGTACACACACTATCCACATGACTTATAACCATTGATGTTGAACTTGATCACCTGGCCGAGGTGGTATTTGTCAGGTTTTTTCACTGTAAAGTTACTTTTCTCCCCTTTCCCCCTTTTCTTTGATGTACTTTTTTGAAAGAAGTCCCTATGGGCAGCCCACATTTAAGGGTGGAGTACCTACATAAATTATTTGGAGTCCTTCTGCACAGGAGGTCTTTCTCTTTATTTATTAATTATTCAATTATTTACTTATTACTGTGGACTTACAGGCATTTATTTTATATGTTGTGTTATAATTTGATATTTATTTCGTGCTCAAATTGTACCAGCTTTGGCTACTGGAGCTCTTTTAGTTAGCTCCTGCCTCCCTTGGACAGACTCTTATGGTGTTTTTTATTTTTGTTTTTTTAAATCATTTCTTTACTTTCTAGCATGCACTACAAGATGCACCAGGCTCATCTTGTATTTTTCCTCCAAGGAGGAGGGCTAATTTTTGAAATATGATTTTGTGTCTTAACTATGGGCCTTTGCTAAGGACAGTTCAAAGTCAGCTGGGAAACATTCACTAATGTGTACTTGTACAACTCTCACCACACCTCAACTGTGTGGCAGGGCAGAAAAGATATGCACATACACTCCAACCACAACACCGTTGGCATTCCTGCTTGGTTCCAAGATTCAGACAGCCTGTTATCTTCATTCCTCCTTAAACATTGTTATGAGCGATATAACAGACAGGCTAATTGCAGATGAGAGAAAACAAACCCAAACATTTTAGCTCCAAATCATCGGTAGTATTATGTGAGAAGAGACTCTGATGATATAGGCATTGCTTTGCAAACCAATGTATATGCACCCCAGGGAACACAGCAGACAGCCAAGGAACAGGCAAAATCAAAGTGGTATCTTCTTGGATCGTCAGATGTCTTTAATATTTGAGGGGAGGAGCAGTTGTTATTAAAGCTAAAGGCGAAAAAGTCCTATTTGCAAATTGAAACCAAGTTTGATATGTGAAAAATTTACTTAAAAATAAATAAAACATACAAATAATTTAGTATCAGTAGAGCTGGCTTCAAGCTACATCTCCGTATCTGAAGTGTCCTCAATCATTATTGGTAATTTGATGCAACGTTTCAGAAATGCTGATAAGATTTTCTAATAGAAATTGGAGTACTAGTAAATTAGCACTAATTGGTGAATAGCTCTTTAGCCAACGTTAAAAATGGCTTGTTTTGTTTGTTCTGGGAATTCAATCATTCAAGACTGGAATTGGCCCCCAAGAAGAATGCACAGCTCCTCCCTTCTCCCTCCCTCCCTCCCAAAGGAGAAATGCCGTTCTGCACCAGACCGGCTCAGAAATCCAAACTTACATTTTCTCTCTTGAGATTTCTTTATCTTTTTTTTTTTTTATTCCAGGGTATTGTGAGGGTAAAAACATTATGGTTACACTTTATGTCTTTGCCTCACCCAAGTGCGGGTTAAAGGCATGCCCTTCCCCCCTACAGTGCTCCCCGTGTCCCCTAATTGTGGATTTACCCCCTATCCCCCTAATCCCTAGAGAGTATTTCTCCCATGTGATCACCCTAGTGTTGTTCAGTTAGTACCAATTTGATGGCGAGTACAAGTGGAGCCTATTCTTCTGCTCTTGTGGTGCCTCACTTTGGATAATGGGCTTAAGTTTAATCCAGGAAAGTATAAGAGGTGCTAGATCACTGTTGTTTCTTATAATTGAGTAATATTCCATTGTAAACATATACCAAATTTTAATAATCCACTCATGGATTGACGGGCACTTGGGTTGTTTCCACATTCTTGCAATTCTAGTGAATTGTGCTGCCATAAACATTTGGGTGCAGATGTCTTTATCGTAGAATGTTTTGTGCTCTTTTGGGTAGATGCCTAAGAGTGCTATTGCTGGATTGAATGGAATTTCTATTTTTAGCTCTCTGAGGTATCTCCAAATTCTTTTCCACAGAGGTTGCACTAATTTGCAGTCCCACCAGCAGTGTAAGAGTGTTCCTGTCTCTCCACATCGTCACCAGCATTTGTTGTTTTGGGATTTTTTGATAGAGGCCAATCTCACCGGGGTTAGGTGATATCTCATTGTGGTTTTGATTTGCATTTCTCTAATGATTAGAGATGTTGAGCATTTTTTTATGTTTTCTGGCTATTATTCTGTCTTCCTTTGAAAAGTTTCTGTTCATTTCCTTTGCCCATTTGTTGATGGAGTTGTTTGATTTTTTCTTGTTGATTTTTTTGAGTTCTAGATAGATTCTGGTTATCAGCCCTTTATCAGATGTGTAGAGAGAAAATATTTTTTCCCATTCTGTGGGCTGTCTATTCACTCTAATGATAGTTTCCTTGGAAGTGCAGAAGCTTTTTAATTTGATTAGATCCCACTTATTTATTTTTGTTGCTGCGGCGATTGCTTTGGAGCAGTAATCAAAAACCTCCCAAAAGGTAAAAGGCCTGGACCAGATGGCTACACTTCAGAGTTTTACCAAACATTCAAAGAAGAACTCATACCTATACTACAGAAATTATCCCACAATATCGAGAAAGATGGCATCCTTCCTAACTCATTCTACGAAGCCAATATCACCTTGATACCAAAGCCAAGAAAGGACACAACAAAAAAAGAAAGCTACAGACCAATATCCCTCATGAATATAGATGCAAAAATCCTCAACAAAATTTTAGCAAATAGAATTCAGCAGCACATCAAAAAAATAATTCACCATGACCAGGTGGCCTTTATTCCAGGGATGCAAGGCTGGTTTAACATACGCAAATCTATAAATGCAATTCGCCACATAAATAAAAGCAAGAACAAAGACCATATGATTCTTTCAATAGATGCAGAAAAAGCATTTGACAAAGTCCAACACTCCTTTATGATAAAAACTCTCATCAAAATAGGCATAGACGGCTCATTCCTTAAAATTATCAAGTCCATTTATGACAAACCCACTGCCAATATCATATCGAATGGGCAAAAATTGAAACCATTCCCACTTAGAACCGGAACTGGACAAGGCTGCCCTCTATCTCCACTTCTATTCAACATAGTGCTCGAAATCCTCACCACAGCAATTAGGCAAGAGAGGGGTATTAAGGGTGTCCAAATGGGGACAGATTCAAACTCTCGCTCTTTGCTGATGATATGATATTATATCTAGAAAACCCCAAGGACTCATCTAAGAGACTCCTAGAACTGATAAATGAATTCAGCAAAGTCTCAGGATACAAAATCAATACACACAATCTGTAGCATTCATATATGCCAACAACAGTCAAGCCAAAGATCAAATCAAAAACACAATTCCTTTTACAATACCCTCAAAGAAAATTAAATATCTAGGAATATATTTAATGAAAGATGTAAGAGACTTATACAGGGAGAACTACAAAACACTAAAAAAAGAAATTGTAGAAGATGTAAACAGATGGAAAAACCTACCTTGCTCATGGATTGGTAGAATCAATATCGTTAAAATGTCCATACTACCTAAAGTGATCTACAGAATTAATGCAATCCCTATCAAAATCCCATTATCATTCTTTACAGATCTGGAAAAAATAATTCTACGCTTTGTATGGAACCAGAAAAGACCTCGTATAGCCAAAGCAATCTTAAGTAAAAAGAACAAACTGGGCGGTATCAGTCTACCAGACTTTAAGCTGTACTACCAGGCTATAGTAACTAAAACATCTTGGTACTGGCACAAGAACACAGACATTGACCTCTGGAACAGGACTGAGAATCCAGAGATGAAACCATCTACATATGGTAATCTAATCTTTGACAAAGCTGACAAAAACATACACTGGGGAAAAGAATCTCTTTTCAATAAATGGTGCTGGGAAAACTGGATAGCTACATGCAGAAAATTGAAACTGGACCCCCACCTCTCACCTCTCACAAAAATCAATTCGAAATGGATAACAGACTTAAATCTCTTGACATTTTATTGCTTGAGATTTCTTTTGGATTTCCAGGCCATGGAATGTAAAGGGAGCTGTCCAACCTTAAGCAAGTCTGACCATCTTATTTTGGGGCCCTCCCGTTTTTCTGGACCCATCAGAATGACCTGTACTGTTTCCATTCAGGGCTTTGCTGCCCTGAGAAGACCTGGAGTGGGCAATCTGGACCAGTGCTACTTTAAGTATTAGAAAATATATTATCTGACTTCTTTTTATGGGCTGGCTTTCTCTTTTGGGAACTTGCCTTTCACTTAAAGTAAGATGTGGAGGGTCAAGCTGTGAGTACGGGCTTAAGAAGAAACAGGCACTGGAAACCTCTTGGCCTCTCTTGGTCCATTTGAACTGCTGTACAGAACATCAGAGACTGGATAGCTTATAAACAACAGAAATTTATTTCTCATAGTTCCACAGGCTGGGAAGTCCAAAATCAAGCTGTGAAGTCAGGAATTTAATTTGGGGGTGGGGACGGAGTCAGAGACAGGTATGTGTTGGCATTGTCATGACAAGGTTCAAGAATTTAGACCTGGCGTCCATTTTCCAATGCCAGCTGAACACCAACCTGCACATGAATTGTTACACTATCCAAGTATTCTGTGTAGCAGGAGGTGGTATTTTATAACATCATTACGCATTGTCAAAGAAACAGATATTGTTCCAATAATTTAAGCTTAGAAAAATTGCTAGCTTTTCCTTTCTAAATGAAAAACCAGTGACTAAACATCTTTTGGAAGGATCTATCCATATGAGGGTTTTTAAATAATTGGACAAATAAAGTGTGTAAAACTCATGTGTCAATGTAAACATTGTATCTTTATCAGATATTCTCATTTCAATTTATTTTGTGATTCCAAAGTTTACTTTGGTTGACAAATGAAATACTAGTCAGGTATCTATTTAGAAGGAAAAAAAGTTATTAATGGGTAATTTTAGAACAAGTGAAGGAAGAAAATATGAAGAGAACATCTTCATTCCTTGATGAAGAGGTTAAAGGCTTTCTGGTCAAAGGATGAAGTAAAAAACAGCATGAAAGACTTCCTGAGGTGGTAGACGGTGGGAATTATTATTCATTATTAAACATTCACTAATTAAGTGGGTTTTAGGTTTATACTAAAAGAAATAATGAAGGCTGATAAATTTATCATAATAAAAGTACATTGAGGACAAAGGATATAGAGGAAACGTTATGACACAAAAACCAGGAAGTTGGTGCCAGGAATGCAGAATCTTGCTCTTCCCCTATTTAATAATGTCAAACTTAAATCAGTGATAGAAGATGAATCTTCTGCTTTAATTGCTCTCATGTGATATACGAAGTTAATTTCTAATCTAACACAGAGACTAAAAAGTTTAATGCCACATCTGCTTCATGAAATCTTGACAGAAATCATCTTAACTCATATGATTAACATGAGTCAGTTTTCAGAAAGATAGTGACAAACACAGATCATTTCAAGAACACCCTTTAGTGATTGATTGTGCTTGCAGTATGTATTTGCCATGCTCCTTTCCCCATCTCTTCCTCTTAATTGCCATGTCTTAGTAACACTTTTTTATTTGGTCACTTTACACCACCAGTCAATCAAGTATAAAAGATAATGTTATTGATTAAATCAAGGGTTCCAAACTGGCGACCTGCAAGGCAAATTCAACCTGTAGACATGTTTGGTTTAATCCATTCAGTACTAAAAAGATCTGTAAATATCACACAAAAATGTGGATTTCTGGTTTTCTCTTGATAAATCAGAAGAGCTTTCAACACTGGACCTGAATTTCAAGTGGCTAGGTTCTGCTGGAGCAAAATATTAGAACGCTCTCTTTAAGTTAGCCCCACCATTCTCTGTTGTTTATATCCAGTCAGATTCACTCATTAAATACCTACCTGGTCCCTGTAGGCATGTGAATATGCAACCCCCAGACTAAATTGGTGTGGATGGTAGTGGTGGTAGTAGTCGTGTGGATATGAAGTAAGCATTCAATCAAGATGGTTTCACAAATAGTCTCAACCCATGTGAGTTAAGAGGTGATTTGTGCTAACTCATCCCTTTACCATTCATGGCCCGTTAAATAATAAAATATTCTTGTGTGGATAAACAAAATATATTCCAAATAAAATAAACGAATAATAAATAAATAAAATACATAAAATAAGAAGATATAAAAATAAACAAAATAATTATTATAAATACCATGAAAAGAGAACCTCCTGTATTCACAGAGCTATAAACAAATCCCATGAGATCTTATCTGTACTTTTGTTCTCCTCTCTCCTGTTTTGCTTCCCAAAAGTTTGACAGAAAAGTCATAATCTATTTTTTTAAAGAAGATTTATTTTGGATTAAGTGATTTCATGATGCAACATGGTTTTAAACAAAAATAGAGATCAGTATGAAAATAAAACAAATTGTACACATTAAAATATCTTTCCCTCAAAGCATTTCAGAATCATAAAAAATACAACAAAAGAGTCAGGGGTGCAGGTGAGGGTGAGGATAAGAATACAGACGTCTCAGAAAATAAACCAGTCCCATTTGAGAGACTTAGGGTCTATATAATACCTCCCACAAACCATTTCTAAGATGTCAACGATCTGTATTATTTGCTTTGGGAAAAAAAAAGAAATTTAAATGTAAGGTGAAATGAGAGCTGTATGATATTGATGCTAGTAACAAGTATCCCCCATTATTATTCTCTACTAAAAGCCACATAAATATGAAGCTTAAATCAACTCAAAAATAGGAACATCACTATTAACTGTGATACATGATGTAGTGGACATGAGTGGGGTTGGTAAAGAGAAATGAAAAGGATTAAAAAAATACACCACCTGTACTCTACTGAAATCTTAGAAATAAATATTTTTTTTTTTACAGAGCCTGAATATTAAAAAGTAAGCATTATTATAAAATTAGATTAATACTTCCAGTAAGAGACAAGAGAGATGCATGTATTTTTATTCATTTATTTTGGAATGCCTGCATCCCTATTATAAAAACATGTAATCTTAAGCACTTTCCAACATATTAACAGCCCAAAATTTTACTTATGCTATTATATAAAGAAAAATAGGTTGTAATTACATCTTTTAGAGCATTAGGGTCCAAAAAGAACATTCAGTTCTGTGTTAATTCCTGGTTAATCCTTCCCAAGGTATTTCTTGAACATTATCCTTTTCTTTTTCTTTTTTTTTTTTTTTTTTTACAGAAGGTGATAGTAACCACAAGTTTCTTTACTGGCGGTTCCTTACCTGCATCAATAATAGCTGATTCAGTTTGAATCATACAACATGCCTATCAACACTCCTCAGGGTTGTAATATCTTAAAAGTTGGATAGAAAGATATCACCTGCCCAAGGTCACTAGACATAAAAATCACATATGTAAATTTGATTCTCCTGTGTTCCCCAGAAACCACACAACTAGGGCTGTCCTATTCTGCTGAGCTGTTCGATCACGAAAGCCAAATCAACTATCTTTCAGATAAAATCTAAGCAAATGTATTTTATGTCTTGACTAACTTCCTAAATTGGAAACACTGATTCGGTCTCCATTTGCCACCCTCACTTTTAAGGTTTTCCCTTCTAGATTAACAGAGAACATTTAAGTTTTCATTAGAAACCATGAAAATGTCTCAAAAGCTATTCTAATGTCAAAGAATGTCTGCTCAAAACCAAATGAAGTATAATGAAATAAAAGCACCCTTTTATTTCATATATTGTGTTCAATAATAGTAACACTATTATTTCAGTTAAAAAAAATTCACAACATAATTTAATGCTACATTGTTGAATCTCTTGATTTAAACTATGGTTAGCTTTAATACTGTGTGGCTAAATTCCCTTTCGCAATACAGAAAATGTTAACCTAGTGAAGTTATAAAATGAGGGCGTTTCCCACCAAGTAGATTATCAAACAGTGCCTTCGTTAGGCAACACAGCATTCTTCTCAGTCAGAAACCAAACTGAAGGATGTTTCTACCCCCACCATGCCCTAAGATGATCCTTCCACCCTTGTTCTCACTTTCCCTCTGCTACACTCCTGTCTTAACCATCATTTTGCTCCTTTTGGCTCACATTGCTATGACATGGGCAGCACACACTCATGGTATCCTTTGTGCCAGCTCCTTGGAGGCAGTTGCCACACCGAATCTTGACAGTTGGTCAATAATTAGCATTACATTCTTGGGGGTGGCATAGCTGCTGGGATCCTCTTTTCTACATTTTATTTTTTATCACCCTTTCAGTGGGCAGCAGTTGGCCTTAAGCCACAATTCAGATAGCTTTATTGACTCTGGTATTCCTTTGCTTCCATGGTAGACAAACAAATTTACCTGGAAAACACAACTGAACTAGAAAGGAAATAAATTTTGCAAAATTAGAATCTAAAAGTGACATTCCTATTAATTTCAACTCAAGTCTCATGGAAGTAAAATGGCTAACATCTAGAGTGTTGTCCCTCATCAACTAAATCAGCCGATATAATGGAGCACGAGGCCCTGAAGCTCAGACTCAGTTTGGAAATTAGACCACATTCTCCCTTTGCATGTGTTTACTATGCAGGGTTGCAGATACCTTTTAATGATGACATAGCATCATTTCACCTCCCTCTGAATAAAGTTAACTTGAACAGACTCCCAGACTCTTCATTACAAGAGTGACAAGTGGTCAAGTCATAAATAAAATTTGTGCAGAAAGATATTAAAAAATCATTTGGATGAATGTGAGGAAGACAGGGAGGGAGAGAACCTGCAGTGGTTCCTTGATGGATATCACTGGAACTCAGCTATCAGGGCTTACTGGATCCATCATTATTAAAACTCCCTCTGAATAAAGTTAACTTGAACAGACTCC
>NW_012141302.1:2700366-2703908 GCF_000956105.1 Propithecus coquereli | reverse complement strand
TTCTTATACCAAGATCCATTCAATTTGTGCACGAGAAAAAAGTTTTGACCCCAGAAATTGTTTGGGCTCAGGGACTAGGATTTTTCACACTGAAAACCGAAGGTACATTGTGGTATAGAGGAAGGGAAACGGAGGGAAACTACCAGACTTAATTCTGGCATTTCATTGATAATTGGAAGACCCTTGAGATGCTCCTTCACAGTTCAGCTTCCCGCCTGCACATTTTAAACCTTCCTGGGCTTCAACGCTTGACCAGTATTGATGCACTATTATTACATGCCATTAGTTACCAACACAAACAGCACTTACGTGATTTTTTTTTTTTTTTTAGCTACACTTCTCTCATATATGAAGTCATCATTGAATCTCCCAGATAAAATAAGCTGTTCTCTCTTCATTCCTTGATTGTAGAACTTGACAAATTTTATTAAAAATACTTTTTAAACCTTGGTGTCTACTCTACTAGACTGTGATCTTCTCAAGGGCGGATTTAGAATCTTGTAGCTCCATCATCAAACACAGTGACTAGCACAGAGTGAGCGCCAATACAGTGCCTGTTCTCTCATCTAAGAGATGTTCTGCATACATATATGATGCATTGTTGCTATCTTTCATAGTATAAGGAGCATCACTTATGAATTTCTTAAAAAAAAACAAGACCATAAATCCTAGTTATCTGGGTTCATAGTGCAGAAGAAAATATTTATGTATATTTCTAATTGTAGAGTATATTAAAGTCTAATTTATTTTGTGGAAATGTTATTTAACATTTTATATAGTTAGCATTGGCTGTTTTTTATTTTAGTAATAAAGAATAATACATAGGTTATCACAGTGTTCTGATATGCTAAGTATATCTTTGATAATTCCCAATTCTGAGAATGGTATCAACTAGACAATTATACTAAGAATGTCTGCATATATTAAAGTGAACTGTTATTTGGGAAGAAGTTGGATGCCTTAACAAAGAAATGTATTTGTTAGGAATAATTAAAGAGATACATTTTATTTCAAATCTTTTTTACCTAATAGTATGGAATATGGTAACAAAGTATATCAAACCAAAATGAAAGCAAACATGGTCTGTGAGTGTATTTTTGAAAGAAATGCAACTTAGAGAATGCCAGCTCTGAAACATCTCATATACTGTCAAAACTGTGATTATTTTTTTAAAAAGTGCTATTACTTTTCCTTATAATGAAAAAGTACAAACAAGTGAAAACAGTTTGCAAAATTAAATATATACTTGCATTCATGATCGATAAGTACAAACTGACATTTCCAGTTAAATTTTTTTTCCTTTTCCCTTTTTTTCTGGTCCAATTATAATATACAGATAAATCTTCCTTTCTCGTGTCCAGATTTCTATTATATATTTTCTAATATAACCTTTTTTCAGAACATTTCCCCACATTGCAGTACCTGCCTTTAGTGCAGGAATGCAATATGAGTGGTATTCCTCTTGAGGCTTCCAATAGTAAACGCAGCTTAACCAACAGGAGAGCAATCAGTTCTCATGAAACATCTATGAAAACTATGCATATGACCTCTATAAAATACAAGATTGCCAACATCCCATAATAGGAATTCCATGGCTGCTTATAAATATAAATCTCAAATAAATATCTGGGGAATGCCTGTAAACCCACAGGCTGGCAAACCAAATGTTAATCCAACAATTTTATCATCCTCAATTTAACTTCACTCTATTGAACGTCTGATTATTTATGGCCATAAGTCAAGAAATAAACAATGATGTGGAGTAATCCCAAAAGCAATTAAGATGAAGGACACCCTCTCATAAAAATTAAGCAGAAATAAGATGAATGATGTCACGCAGTTTTGGAGTTACCATAGAAAAACTGTTTCTTAATAAGAAAATTATGCATCAGTGAAAATGTAGGCTTAGAAATATAGTACTGAGAGTTTCAATTTGTGATGTCTTCATTGATGAGGGAAAATGGAATTCTTATTACTAAAGAGAGCTGATCTTTTCAGTGTTGCTGATGGCTCCTGAACTGAGCTTAGTGTTTAATGATGCTGTACAAATAAAAAGCAGTCGGGGATATACGAAATATCTGTATTAAATGCCATCCTATAAAGTATTTGATGGATGGAAGAGAGTCTAATGCATTTTAAATAAATGCATATCATACTATCACATATAGTGAGTCTTAAAAAATTATTACTCAGATGCACAGTCCTTGTAGTGGTAGACACGGCACTGTGAAGGAAGTCTGATTTAGAAGCTATTTTCTATTATACTTGTCAAGTGATGGAGTTGCTGTTAGTCATATTGTAATGTCCCTTCAACTTTGGTACATTCAGTGCAAAATATTTTGGGGATTTTTTTTAACCTTTATAAAAATAAAAGGCCCTTTTGTTCCCTTGAGAGTGCTTAAATGGATGCATATTAGCATGATGCCCGAGTAAGCATGGAACACGACAATGGAACTGGTGATACATACAGTATGATAGGTAGGTTCTTATATACATCTTAAAGAACATAAATATAATGAACCTATAAAAAATAAACAAAACTCACTGTGTACTTTTTCCTGATATGCTGTGATTAATTGCTAGTTATTTTAAAATTGTTTTCATGCATTATAAAGCATAAAATCTGTCATTAGTAATTCATTGAATAACAGTTTGTCTTCAGCCATAATTATACACATACCACTGGCATATACATTGTCACAGACCACCTTATTGCAAATCTTTAAAGTAACCTCATATTTACTTGGTTTCATTTTCACTCATGTCCCATGAAAGCTGAAACCTATGGTGCACACCATGCAGGCACTCATAAGCAAGAAATGAATATTCTGTTATAACTTAGGGCTTAAATGAATATACTTTCAGGAAATATATTTGTTTTTATTATATTATTTAACTTGCACTAATTTGGAGATTGGGCCAAGTGCTGCCAGTTTGGCTTGAACCACATTCAAGAGTAAGTTTCAAGATTCTCCTGAGTCCATAGAAATTACCATGGAGCTGATCATATACAGGTTCATCTCTGTCTTGGAACGTAACAAATAGAAAAAGTTTGGCAGTCAAGAACTGTTGATTGAAAGACTATTGGGTTGTTCCCTGGGCATCAAGCTCACCCAATCCTTCTAAGAGGACTCATGACCAGTCCCCAAATGTGACAGAGCACGTGTTCCTGGAAAATAAGAGCACTCAGCGTTACCCTAAAGGAAGCAAACTCTTGAAACTTCCAGTGTTCAGTCATTCTTCTAGAAGGCAGCGTCTGAAATTGCCTGTCCACAAAGAGCTGGGCATTGTGCTTCCAGTTCATTCAAGTCCGAACGTACTGGTCTCTTCAACTGCTGTCAAGAGTTTTTCATAAAGCATGGAAAAGGATGGGTACGGGGGCAGATCCAGACGGTTAAAACAAGTATGAGCTCTGCAAAAGAAGAAGCAACACATAGTTTAGGACAGGTCAAGTGAAATGAGAATGTGAATGTGTGTGTGTGTGTGTATGTGTGTGTGTATGCATGTCTTTCATATTCAAATTTATTTGTTACCAATTTTAA
>NW_012141302.1:2690769-2699608 GCF_000956105.1 Propithecus coquereli | reverse complement strand
TTGGAGTTGGACAGACTTGGGTTTGAATTCCAGCTCTACCAACCAGGAGTAGTGAGGATTTGGAGTGAGTTATTAAAATGCTAAATCTCAATTTTCTTACCTGTAAAAGGGGAATAATATAATTTGTCTCAGAAGGATGTGAAAATTAAGTGAAATAACAGAAACATGCTTAACAGAACATCTGGCTCATAGTGTTTGATCAATTAGTAATAGATGTATTATTGGCTATATCTCATTACCATCATAAAGATTTACTTTAATTGCCATCAATAAATTGCCAAAAGTAATAATGACCCATGAATACTAAGAGATAGTAAAGAGATAATAAGTCAGGTATGTGGCCACATGGCTTATTAGAAATAGAAACATAAAGGGGATCTGTTATAAGAACATAGGTTGAGTACTCCTTAAATGCTTTGGGACCAGAAATGTTTCAGACTTTGGATTTTTTCAAATTTTTGGAATATTTGCATATATATAATGACATATCTTGGAGATGGGACCCAAGTCTAAACACAAAATTCATTTGTTTCATATATACCTTATACATATAGCCTGAAGGTAATTTTATACAATATTTTAAATAATTTTGTGCACGAAACAAAGTTTTGATGGCACTTTAACTGTGACCTCGTTACACAAAATTTTCCACTTGTGGTGTCATATTTGCGCTCAAAAGACTGTGGAGCATTTTGTATTTAGGATTTTTGGATTATGGATGATCAATCTGTACCAGTTTTACAACATAGAGATAGTATTCACTCAGAATTTACCACTCCTGTTACTATAAATTCTGGGATATATTGGGTGGAAATCACTTAACTAATCTTTTCAGGAAGACACCTTTTTTTTTGATACAATAAACATTCCAGAACTGCATTTAATATAATTCTTCTTACACCTCCTTATACTGGAATCCACACTTGAGCCTCAAGGAAAAGGTTTTAATTTTTAAAAAATTCAACTAGCATACTAAAATTGAGTCCCAGGAATGGTTTAAAATCCATCTTGTGTGAAACACTGGAATAAAAATATTAAATGAAGATTCTCTCTCTGTTCTAGGAGAAGGAGAGCAAGAAGCAGAGAAACGAAATATGTTTTGAATATAATTATATGCTAGACTTTGTGTATTAGACACATAACATTAACCCATTAGGCTCAAAGATGGAACCACAATATCATTTTTAAATTTTCATTTCTTTGGTTACCAACAAGATTGAGCATCTTTCCTCAAGTCTGCTCTTGTTTGTAACATTTCCTGTTTTGTGATTTACAAGATCATCACCCTTGCCTGTTTATCTTTTCTTTTTAATATGTTTATTGTAGTAAAATACATATAACATATCATTTAAACCAATTTTTAAGTGCACAGTTCTGTGGCATTAAACACATGTACATTATTCTGCAACCAACACCACTGTCCATCTCTGGAATTTTTTCATCTTGCAAAACTGAAACTTCATATCCATTAAATAGTAACTCCCATTTCCCCTTCTCCCCTGCCTCTGGAAACCACCATTCTACTTTCCGTCTCTATGAATTTGACTACTCTATGTACCTCATATACCTCAAAATATTTGTCCTTTGTGAATGGCTTACTTCGCTTTAGCATAGTGTTTTTAAGATTCATGCTGTAGCATGGTTCAGAATTTCTTTCTATTTTAAGGCTGAATAATATTCCATTGCATGTATATACCACATTGTTTATCCATTCACCCACTGATGGACAGGAGTTGTTTCCACATTTTGGCTATTGTGAATAATGCTGCTATGAATGTAGGTGTACAAATATCTGTTTAAGTCCCTGCTTATAATTATTTTGGGGATATACCCAGAAGTGGAATTGCTGGATCATATGGTAATTCTATTTTTAATATTTTAAGGGAACAACTATATTGTTTTTCACAGTGGCTGCAACATTTTACATTCCCACCAACAATGCACAAGTGTTTCAATTTCTCCATATCCTTGCCAACGCTTATTATTTTTTTTTAATAATAGCCATCCTAATGAGTGTTAAGTCCACTTATCTTTTAAAGCCTTCAGATTTCTTATTGATTCATATACATGATACAAAATAAAGGGAGACTCTCACCATGGCTGGATTTGAAGAAACAAACTATCATAAATTCTACAACTGCAGGGAATGAATTCTCCCAACAACCTAAGGGAGCTTGGAAGCAGATCCTTCCCTAGTTGACCCTCCAGATGAGAATGCAGCCCAGCCAACACCCTGATTTCAGCCTTGTGAGACAATGAGCAGAAGACCTAGCTAAGCTGTGCCTGGAGCTAAACTCCCCAATGGAAACAGTGAGATAATAAATATGTGTTGTTTTAAACTGCTAAATTTGTGGTAATTTGTTTTCCAGCAATAGAAAACTAGTAATGGGTCTCCAAATAGTGAAACAGTCCAAGAAAAGGTGGCAAATATGATGTTAGGTGTGACATAGCAGAATCATCTATCAAGGGCAGGAAGTGAAGCAAAGCTGGGAGTAGGCAGCAGTCCTTTCATTCTTCCTGAGTTCTGAGCAGAGAGAAACAGGAAGTCTGCATGCCTCTCTGCAGTTTCCGTAGTATCTTTGCAGATACTATAGTACCTTATCCAGTAAATCCAAAAGCCTGAGTACTCCTCAGTAATCAGCACAAAGGGAAGAACTGGACAACCTTTTTTGCTACTCTTTAGTCGTAAGACATAATCATGATTACTGATCCATAATCTAAGGCTATCACTGCCTTACATATGGTTGCATACCATATGGTTACCATGATATAACTTTCTTCCTGAATAAACTAAACGGATCCTCTGGAAAGTATTTCATTAGGATTGAGAAAGCATATATTGTAGAAGGGGGAAACTGTGCAGAAAGATTAAATGGTTTTTCCAAGGTCAAAGCTGAGTCAGTGGCGAAATCAAGAACAGGACCTCAACCTTGGGTCTCCCTGGGGAAATCCAACATTAAACTGAAAGCAGGGAGACAAAGGCTCACTGGAACTATTCTTTTACTTTTGGAGACTGTGTGTTAATTTCATCTCACCCCTGATTAGGAACTGCTAGACCTCAACATCCTACGAGATTACATACATTTTGAGGACTGGGATTGGCAAAATAAAGCTTCAGATATTTTTTAAATGAGGGACTCAATCAGAATATGCAGTAGCTCTGGGGGAAAATGGCCAAGATTGGGTCAGTCCAGAAAATCTTGGGAGATACCAGGGGATTTTCAAGTGATCAAATCATCTAGTTCAATCTCAGACTTAACAGAAAGCAGAGATACTCAAAGGAATACTTTGAAGTGCCTCAGAATCACTCCAGGAGCTTATTTACAATGGAGATTTTTGATTGCACCCTGTGAGATTCTAATTCAGAAGGTCTGGGGGCCTGGGGATCTGCATTTTAGCAATCACTCCAAGTGAGTCTGATGCAGGTGGTCTCCACTACTGGAAAGGCATCAAGTGGCTCAGAAATAAGATATCTGCATTGGATATTTGCACCAGTGTTTTGTGTGCTTGCAAAAATTTCAAAACTCCTTATAAACAAGACAGCATTGCTAATAAGGAAATTGAGGAATAGTGTGGTTAAATAAATTGCCCAATATTTACCACCAACTTGCTGTATGAGCCAAGAACAGAAAAAGAAAAAAAACAAAGCAAAACACAATTCTCTGAGGCTTTTCACACCCCCACTCCCGCCCCATTCCATGTCCTAAGAAAACTCTAGCAGAAAATAACAGGAGGGCCCTGGGACTGTGTTGATATTGGCAGCAAAAGCACATCCAGCTATTCAGTCTCAATAAAAGAACATTTTTCAAATCTTTCAAAGCCAGCCACACTAAAGCTATAATGAGTTTACCTCATTTTAATCTATGCAGCCAGAACCACTGAAGGCGAGCAGGTCTGAACCCATCTTTGGGAAATCATGCTGGCATCAATATTAAGAAGATTTAAAAACTCTCCAGACATCTGATCTGACTTAATAGATCTCTTGGTGCTTTCTGGATTCCTTAAATGTTCACCAGGAGGTCATATTCTTACACTTTTTCCTTTCCTATAGATAGGTCAATTATTCAAATCCAGTGAGCCAAAAGTATCACAATTATGTCTATATTTCCATAGATTGGTTCATTCATTAATGTATTTCTCTGGGTGTGTGTCAATGTTCTTACCTATTCATTTATTCCGCATTTTTCCAGAAGCCATTTTTGGTACTTTATAAGAATCCAAAATATAAGACAAAGAAGAGATTACCATCAAAATCTTAAAATAAGGGAGAGAAAGGGAGGAGAAAACCATGGGCCACATTTTATCTACTAGATGTAGTCCTAGAAATAAAATGTCTTTGCATCAAATAAATCCTTTTTATTTGCATTATAACTTAGAAAGTGTTAATACTCTCTTATTTTTAATTGGCAATGGTGCCTAACCCTGCAAATTTCATTTTTCTTACTCCTATACCTACCATTTCATCAAGTAATTAATAAATCAAAAAAACAAAAACTTAGAAGCACTCTGGAGAATTCCTAAGGAATTTTGGAACGTATTACTTTTCATTGTCAAGATTTCTTTGTAAATGTGAGTATTCCTGATCTAAGTTATCTGCCAAGTCCAAATTCTACCTCTCTGAAAGTGTGTCCACAGGCTTCCCCCAAGGGAATGGGGTGCGCATGTGGTGCTAGCTGTCAGCCGCTACTGGAGGAAGAAGCAGGGAGGGCCAGGAGCTGGACTGTGGGACAGGTGAAGCTGGACTTCCTTTGTGCATTGACAGAGGTTCTGGTGCCTCCTCCCCTTCCTCCCCTTCTTCTCTGGCTTTCCAGGGCCCCCTAATCCAGGGCCCAATCGGTGTTCATGCAGAACCCAAGCTCTTTCACCTGTAGAACATCTTTTATTATTTTCCTCTTTGAATATCCCATATTTTGAAAGCTTGTTGTTTCCATACAAAGTATTCTAGTGAATAAAACTGAACACTTACTAAGCACATACTGCATGCCAGGCATTGAGCTGTCCTCTGGTAGATGAGTCTGGTCTCTGTCCTTAAGGAGTTTACACTCTGGCAGCAAACTACACAGGTAAATGGACCTCCTAAAGGTTGTGCAGCCTTTGCTCTATACAGTTGACCCTTGAACAATAGGGGTTTGAACTCTACGAGTCCACTTATACCCCAATTTTTTTTAGTAAATATATGTGGAAAATTTTTTGGAGATATGCAACAATTTGAAAAAACTCACAGATGAACCACCACCCCTCAGACAGCAGTGTCAACCCCTCCTCTTCCTCCTCCTCCTCAGCCTACTAACGTGAAGATGACAAGGATGAAGACCTGCACGATGATCCAGTTCCACTTAATGAATAGTAAACATATTTTCTCTTCCTTAATTTTCTTAATAATATTTTCTTTTCTCTAGCTTACTTAATTGTAAGAATACAGTATGTAATACATAGACCATACAAAATATGTGTTTTGTGTAAGGTTTCCGGTCAACAGTAGGCTGTTAGAAGCTAAGTTTTGGGGGAGTCAAAAGTTACATACCCCTAACCCCCACATTGTTCAAGGGTCTACTGTACTAGGGGATCTGCCTGGAGTGAGTGGGCACTAAAATCCAGTCTTACTTTAGCTCTGTTCGCCAAACTGTGAGCCCTAGCCCAGGGGTGCATTCTCCAGAAGACTAGGAGACACCTTTGCTTCATCAATCCCAAAGATTCGTAGGGAGAATTAGTGGCCCCGCATGCAAACAATCATAACCCAATGAGTTACAATCTGCTCAGCAGAGTCAGGGAAGGCTTTATAGAGGACAGCATTTGTCTGAAGGCTTGAAGGATTTGTAGGTGTGCAGTGTTTTTCTGGATCAACAATAAGGAGAAGGATGTTTCCAGAAGATGCCTCAGAAGCATGAGAAAGTGTTTTGCATCATCGGGAAACCTGAGAAGGGCAAGTGCCCAGGTGACAGGACCCAAGGCTGGACCTGAGGCCAGATGGGGAGGCAGGGCCACATCAGAAACAAGGTGTGTTCATGCAAAGACCTTTTCTATTTACTTCATGGATGAAAGGGAGCTAGTGACTGGGTGTGCAGAGTGGGATGGCAGGGGTGCCATTAAACAAGGCAGGGAATATAAGGAATGAGTAGGGAACAGATGATGAATTCAGAGCTTGAAATCAGCATGAAAAATCCAAATTTACCAATCCTGCAAGAGTGATAAAATTCAGTGAAAGGAATCCAATGATAGTTTTGTTAGCCTACGTAGCTTTATTAATACAATTAAAGCTTCTGTTAGGATTTTAAAAATATTCATAATTTCTCGAATATTCTCATTAATATCTTTTTAGACCAGGAGATTTAGAGCAGGAATTCCTGCTAAGACTAGGTCACAGATATTTGTGTAACGTCTGGTGGCACAGCACAACTTCTGACCCTCACCAAGTGGTCAATAAATGTGAACTCAAGGAAAGGAATTCTATGGTACTTACTAGTCCAACTATTACTTGTCATATGCCACTTGAGGGCCAATGATATTGGTTATCTGTTCGTGTAAATATCCATTACTTCCCTTCCTTAAACACATTTAAGGTCCACACAGACAGAGATCAATTTATTAAATATATTTCTTGCAAGGTTTTGCACACAGTAAATGCATGATGAGTTATTTATAGACTGGCTAGAAGAATTAGGTCTATTAACTAATTAACATCTTATTCCAAAGTCTCATCAGGTCACCTTGGTTAAAATGCACCTGGATCTATAAATACAATGTGGAATGCTACTATATGGGAATTTCTGTACCTGGGTATAACTAGCAGAAGAAACTCTTCAAACTATGCATTCTGAGAAAGTGACTTCTTCACTTGTGGATGCCTCTGGAGAAAGATGCAGAGTACATACTTTTTAAATGTAAGAATTTAAACTCAGTGGAAGAGATCCCAGTAAGAACAGTTCCAGGATGGAGACTCTTGGAAGTCCACATAGAATATAAATATCCTGGGTGAATGTGGCATATTTCTCATGCACCTGAAGAGTGTGAAAAACCAGGCTAGACTTGAAGGCTAGATATTACGAACAATAGTAATAAAGGCTAAATTTATTGAATTATGTGGTAGGTCTTATTTTAAGCACTTTGCCCATGCTATCTTATTTAATCTTCAAAACAACTTCATAATGTAAATACTAGTATCTATCCCAACTTTTCAGATGAGAATACAGAGATACATAAGTGATTTTGGAAGATCTTGTATACAGTGGTCCAAAGTCATCACTCAAGTTTAAGAATTCACTAAAAACAATATTCTTGGAGTACCTACTATGTGCCAGGTACTGGGCTCAGAGCTAGGAGGAAAGCCACATTTAATTCAAACAAGCTCCTTATTCTCACACGGTTATATTCTGGAAGGGGAGACAGATAATCAACAAGTAAACCAGCACGTAAACATGATGACTGAATTGAGATAAGTCCTATTAAGGAAATAAAGTGTGACCGAGTGACAGGTGCCCTGGGGGCAGAAGCCTGGTGGGCCTTTCAGAGGAAATCGTGTCTAAGCTGAGTCCTTGGGGAAGATAAAGAGTCAATCACGTGAACAAACAGCAAAAAAGGGTTCCAGGCAGCAAGTCCCTAAGTCTTGAGGCAGAACTGAGTTTGGCATGTTTGGGGAACAGCTAGAAGGAGGCCAGTGACTGTCATGAGTCGGGGGAGAGTGTGCATGTTGAAGTAGGAGTGAGAGGCCAGACCAGGGCCACGACCCCGAAGTCCTTAGGAAGGAGTTTGGATTTTATTCTATGCCACTGGAGGGTGTAAGCAAGGGAGGGAGGTGACCCTGACATGTGGTTGCTGAGTGCAGAATGAATGAATGACAGGGAGTACAGAGGAGAAACAGAAGGTGTTTAGGCAGCAGGCTGTGACTGTAGGCAAGGTGAGTGGGGATGGTGTGGTAGACGAGGCTGGTGGAAGGAGATGAACCCAAACTAGTTTTCACTCTTGAGGGGATAAGCATTCTTTAACAGTTGCAATATTTGCCATCCACAAATATACATTTTAAAATACGACCTGTGAAACAGTTCTCAAAGACCATTAGCCAGTTTGACTTGGACAATCCTATCCTCTGTTGCAGCAGCAACTAAACCTCCTTTCATTCCATTAAATAATCACAAACTCTTTCAATAGCTTGACTTTTTACATTAAGTACTTAAGAGTCCCTTTTTAGATACAATCTGTTTTTATGATAAATGTACCCAACTCTTGAAGTAAAGACCAATCCAAAAGGTATATCACATTCAAGGATCTTCAATATAGTGATATTAGGAGTTATCTCTGGCATATTTTTGTAAGTACACGCTGATTCAATGGTAAAATAAAGTGGGAAGGCAGAGGGGCCAGGAGTTGAAGAGGACCTTGTATCAGAGATTAAACTGTGGAGCAGACTGTTGTGTGGGAATCTTCTGCCAATTCCCTCCCAAAGGAAAAGCCACCTCAGCTGAGCAGCAGGTGGTGGGGAACTGGGGAGACCAAATTTCTTTGAGGAATGTCGCAAAGAAAACTAGGAAAGAGGTGGCACCAAAGGGTCCTTCTCTTCTTCTGACTTTTTTTTTAAATTGAGGAAAGTGAGATTGTATTTCAGGACTCACAGCTATTTTCCTGTGGACTAGCTAATAATTCACTTTGATAGTAGACAATGCTCTTTGTACCGGTGGAGGAAAAACTGAATTATTGATGATATTGTTGAGTAATATTTAATGACATGGAAAGATATTTATGATTAGTGATATGTGATAAACAAAAAAGCAGGCTATTAACAGTATATACAGTACGACTGTATTTTTGTCTTTAAATTTGTGTGTGTCTGTGTATATGAAGAAAC
>NW_012141302.1:2684473-2690719 GCF_000956105.1 Propithecus coquereli | reverse complement strand
TAAACATGATGACTGAATTGAGATAAGTCCTATTAAGGAAATAAAGTGTGACCGAGTGACAGGTGCCCTGGGGGCAGAAGCCTGGTGGGCCTTTCTGAGGAAATCGTGTCTAAGCTGAGTCCTTGGGGAAGATAAAGAGTCAACCACGTGAACAAACAGCAAAAAAGGGTTCCAGGCAGCAAGTCCCTAAGTCTTGGGGCAGAATTGAGTTTGGCATGTTTGGGGAACAGCTAGAAGGAGGCCAGTGACTGTCATGAGTCGGGGGAGAGTGTGCGTGTTGAAGTAGGAGTGAGAGGCCAGACCAGGGCCACGACCTCGAAGTCCTTGGGGAGTTTGGATTTTATTCTATGCCACTGGAGGGTGTAAGCAAGGGAGGGGGGTGACCCTGACATGTGGTTGCTGAGTACAGAATGAATGAATGACAGGGAGTACAGAGGAGAAACAGCAGGTGTTTAGGCAGCAGGCTGTGACTGTAGGCAAGGTGAGTGGGGATGGTGTGGTAGACGAGGCTGTATTTTTGTCTTTAAATTTGTGTGTGTGTGTATCTGAAGAAACAAGTGAACCCATCTACTCCAAAATGTTAACAGAGCTTATTTCAGCAGTGGAATTTTGATTGATATATGTATATATTTTCATATATATTTAATATATTTTAATATATCCATATGTTTCTTGGCATTTTTTATAAAAAGTTTTCTTTTTATATAAGAATAAAAGGCAGAGTTTTAAAAATGAAAAAAGGTTACCGTATCTTTAAGAAAAAATAATTTTATCTTTTAAAGTTCTATTCCATTGGAAAAACTAAGGCACCTATTTCATAATTAGTTCTTACATTTTATTTCTTAATTTAAGTCAGCATTTCATTCAAAAATGAACATTTTCCCTTTGGTAAAAACCAACACGCACCTATCGCGACTGCAGCGCTCCAACCCTGTCCCATCACCCTGCTTGGGAAGGAGCTCGGGACGAACATGGGAACTCTGTACCACGATGGGAGAGAGGATTGCCCCGCATTTTCCAGGCTGGCATGTTAGCAGACTTACTTTTTGGACTGTTTAAGAACAACTGCCATAAAATGAATTTATTTCCTTTTCATAAAGTCCATCAAAGCACCAGGGGTAGGAAGTCTTCTACGGAAATGCAAAATACAGAGCTAACCACCAACCGCGATGCACAGGAAACGAAGCCGTGTGTTCCGGCTGTGAGTCTCCACAGAGGTAGACACGCCTGTGCCTCCATCATTATTTATTATCTGGGTCTCTAGTTGCTTTATTACCACAAGAGAGAAAAAAGATCCATGCGACTCAACTTGCACTGGCTTCAGAGACAGCCACATATACTTTAATATATTTCTTGGCTCACTTCGCGAGCAGTGCTATCCACTGCGACCGCAAAGCTAGAGTAGGAAATCTGAGAAAAGAATGAGACTCACAGAGGCCTGAGTAGAAGGCTGAGAGGCCCTCCATCATCCCTGTCTAGAAAGACTAAGATGCTGTCTCTCATCACGCGGGTTGCCGGAACTGCCAGACCTCACCCTTTCCCTTTACTGCCCCTTCCGACCCTCCAGGTATAACCTCCCAAGCCCAACACGAGATGACGCTGCACTTCTCAGAGGATTAATTTTTTAAGTAGGAAGGACATTCATCCATTTTTTTTTTCTCTCCAGTGTGTACGATGTCACGTTTTAAATGTTAAACATTGTCTTATTAATAGGAAAAAGAAATACAATGGGGTTGAACTTGAGACCCAGTAGCAATTCAGTGGTGCAACTTATATCTATTAAAAAAGAGCAGGAGAATAGCTTCAGTGTATCTATTCTGACGATAGGAGAACTGGGCTGGGCTTGATAAAATAAAAACAATCCCTTTAGACCTGAACAAATCTTATAGATCTTTTTACATCTAGCTAATGGCCCACATTTCATAAAGGGTGATGACAATGCTGTCAGTGAAGAGACTGCCCCTCATAAAACTATACTGTCATACACCGATGTTCTTCTTTTTTTCTCTCCAAATGTACTTTATTTTTGTGGAGCACATTTTAATAGTTATAGTAGTATGGTGAATTACAGAAGATTCAGGATAAAGGGTTAAAAAAAGGACAAAGAAAATCTATTCCCTAAAGACTTTCACACACGTTATCTCACAATTGTCACAAATATTCTGAGCATAGCATTGTTATTCCCACTTCGTAGAGATTGACCTGGGGTCTCGCTTAGAATCACATAACTAGTGTGTCACAGGGCTTAGATCTGTGCTCATGCCTCTTAGCTAGGTCATATAATTTGACAGCAGCTCGGAACTAGAACAGGCAAGTAGCTCTTTCCTCTCAACCAAATGTTAGAGCTTGTTAAAGAGATGGTATGAAAATAGGCTGCTTGCTCGATGTACTTTGTACCAACTTTATTTGTGCTATTTTATAATCTTGGTAAAACTAGGAATGTGGAAGCAGCCTTAGGACATAATGAAGAGAGGAAGAAAGGACAATGCCTGTTGCCCAACTGTGTACATGCAACAGTAATGAAGAACACCACCACTTACAATGAGTCAGCACATGAGCTTCCTGGAGCTTCCAGGGGGAAGCAGAAATACAAACCCAGATTGACCCCCAAGATTCTTCAGCAACCTTTTGGTGTTATTTCTTATTCAACCAAACCTAATAGACCACCCCTTCTTGGCCCTTTACAGATGAGAAAACTGAGGCCCAGAGATCAAGTGATCTTCAAGGTCCCAGAGTTAGCTGGGGCAGTGGTGGGACTAGAACCCAGTTTTACAACTCCTAACCCTGTGCTCTTTCCAATACGCTCCCAGCTGATATGTACTGTAGATGCTGGTGCCAGAAATCACAAGGGCAGCTGCCACTGACTGGATGCTTGCTCATGGCCAGAGACAGTGTTAAGTGTTTTACATGAATGATTTCAGTTAATCCTCAGAATTACCGATCTACAAGTTAGCTGAGGAAACAGAGGCTCAGAAAGATCAAGCATAAGACCCTGCCACAGGTAAGCGAGCTGGCATTAAGCCTGGTCTCTTTGAAGCCAAAGCTTCAGGTCTATACCAAATTACCTCTTTTTGCCCTCCAGGTCTGGTGAAAATTACAGTGATTAAATATGAACGGCTGATATATCTGCTTATTGTTACAATTTATTGCATATACTTTAGTGGCTTTAAAGAAAGAGATTTCAACAAGAAGGTGACACAATTAATCTGCCCTTTCCTGCTTCTTTGACGCTAATTCTTAAGAGTTTCTCAGAAGAGTGAAGCCTTACTCAGTCTAAATCTGCTTTTGATATACAAATATGTGTCGAAGGGAAGAAAATACCATTATCCAAGCATAAATAAAATAAACTAGCTTTTAAATAGTGACATTTGGAACATGAAGTGTGTCGGGTGACATTAGGTGTTCGGATGCAGCACCTCTGTTCACGGCCTGTGATGCCTGCCAGGTAGCTGGCGAGGCCAGGCAAGCCCTTGGGCTCGCCCTATTCACTGCTCTCAGCACCCCTTTTCTTAATCTGTTGATGCTAAGAATATAATTCTTAAGAACTTGTAATTGCTAAGAAGAAAGCCTTGAAAACAGATTTCTCATAGTTGCTTGTACCGAAAGAACCAGGATGACATCTTGGGGTACCTGGTATCACCTGGGTATCTTTATCACCTTACATCACTAATAAACAGGTTTCTCAAAGTCATCTGTACTTTAAGAAACTTAGGCTGGTATCCTGGGGTATCTAATATCAATTAACCTCTCCAGGTTATAGTTTTATTAGTAGTAAAATTGGAGGCAATCTGAGGTCCTTTTTACCTCAAAAATTCTATAGTATCACTGCCGACCAGACAAAGGAATTCTAGGATGAATTTTTTTCCATTGCTCTTTTGTTCATCTGCTCCCTTCTTTTCTTTTGCTCCAGCTCCAGCTATCTCCATTCAATCTCAAACACTTTTTTCTTCACAAATACTACCTTACCGGTCTCAGGCTTTTATTAGTAGCAACAGCAAAGCAATTTGTTTCCACTTCAAGGAAATGTGTGATATAATTATGAACGAGAATGCAGTGCAGAGAGCATTAATGTGGAATTAAGACATGTATGATACAGGCTAAAGAGGTACAGAGCACATTTGCAAGATTTAATATTCTTTAGAGACCACAATGGTGATTTTTAGTGAAGGGATTCTCAACAGTTATTAATATAAACTTACAACTAGAATTTCTGGAAACAACTAGATTATGCCACAGTCATAAGAAACCACAGCATGATGACCAATAAATGCTTTGCTTTTGCTGTGTTTTTTATTTTAAGATATAGATGTATGTATTTTAAGTGTCACCAGAGAGATCTTTCTTTCCCTTTCATTTAGAAAGATAATCAGAGAGAAATTCACTCTAAAAGTTTTCTCCATTCTCTCAAATTTTTAACATAAAAACAGTAATTAATCTATACATAGATGAGGTAAGGTCTCCCCCAAACACCACAGTGACAGTAAAAAAATGTTATTTTCTGTTTTACCTGGGAAGAGCAGTGATTTTCCCCCATTTCTCCACACAGAATCTTCTTGGGCCGTTACTCCCTCGGAGAGAAGCAAATCCTTCGTAGGGAATGCTGGATGTGCCTGTAACAAACTAGCAACCCAAAAACAGAAGGAGAAGGTGAAGCCAGAGACCAGCAGCCAGGAAATGCATCGCATTATTCACGTGCAGAGCTCCTGAGGAAGAGCTGGTGGGAAAGTCTGGAAGACGAAACTTTATAGGGATGCAGTAACTGTAACACAAGAATTCTGACAAACAGCCGGAGAAGAATACTAAGACAGAGCAGTGCATTATACAGGGAAAGGTGATGTGCAGGGTTTGTAGCGGACCAGCTCAGAAGCTGCACCCAGGCATACTTCCCATTATAGATGAACAAAGTGGGTGTGTATCGATTAACCTGAGTCTACTTAGCATATTCCCTCATAAACTCAGGGAGAATTAAAAAAATAGAATTTCTGGGCTTGAGGTCCAGACCCTTAATCCAAAGGAGCTAAGACCCAGGCTACTTGTAAGGCTCTGCCTGAGTGTCCGAGAGACTTCTTCATGTCTGATATTTCTTCAGCCGCAACCAACCAGCAATTGCCCTGGATGACTATAAACACCACAGAAAAACAACAAGTTAGTTTTCCCAGTGTTCTTGAATGTCATTGTTTTCTCAAGTTTGTGGAAAGTTAGATGAAGGAAAAGAAAGGGCTCTTTACCAAGGCACTGGGGCCCTTCTTAACGGATTGAAGATCATCTCTTTCTGCTAGAAATGCTGGCCTACACTGTGGGTAACTTGCATGCCTCTTGCTAAAGGGACCAAACTGTCCTGAAGGCAGATGTTGTTACTGGGATTCTTGGACTGGACTTGGCACTTCCTCACAACTCTCGTGAAATGCTTTGACTTGGCTGGTCATGTTCTGCATAGTGATGGAGTCACATAACCGTGCAATCAGGAGAGTCTAGACATGGTGTATCCCAAATTTCCAGATAAACATGGCATATATATATGGAAAATACTTAGCAATTATTAAAAATATACACTTCCAACAATAATTATATTAATACATTAAAAAGATTAATTAATGGCATCCTACCTGTAACAACCTTAGTCGTTGTTCATTGTTGAATCTTTCCACTGCAGCCCAGAACCACCGAATTACAATATGATTGTCATGGTATCCTATCAAACCAATCAAGAAGGCCCATATTACTTTGACTCTTCATCTCAAGCCACTAAGATACATGTCAAAAGATCTCCCAGGCATAAATCATCATCTTGGATTCTATAAAGGTTGTCTGTAATTAAGACTAGGGAATAGCATAGCAAATATGATCATGAGTGTCAAAAGTTAAACAAAAATAAAACTAAATGAAACCAAGATGTGTCTGTTCTCATTTAGAGGTCACTAAATGAAACTAGAAGACAAGAATAACAAATGAGTTACTTTAACCATATCATTTCTGTAAAATATAATTGCTGTTACTGGAAATGCTTAGTTTTTTTGGTACCAATTTTCGAGTATCACTACGCCAAACACGGTACTAAGCTTTGGGGTACAATAGCAAAGAAAACAGACCCTCCCAGGGCTTTTGGTAGAGGAGGCACATTAATCAAATAATTTATACAAACACATACAAAATTGTAAGCTCTTTTAAAAGCTGCATATAAAATATTCATATTTTAAAATAGAATTATTCAATATTTTCACATTGATTTATTAATAAAAAGGAAAA
>NW_012141302.1:2679785-2680773 GCF_000956105.1 Propithecus coquereli | reverse complement strand
TCTGTTTTCAAGTCTTCCCCAAAATATTATATATGTTCCCTCAGCTTCAAAACAATCAATTTCTGTTCTTAAATCTGAATGAGAGCTAAATATAAATGCTAATTAAATAATTTAATAGCATAGACTTTTAAAAACTGTTATTCTATGCAAGGCATATTCTCATATCTTTTGTAGATATTTTAGTTGGAAATAAGAAGACTGCTTACAACACAAATGGTTATCACAATCTGTACATTGGAGCATCTTAATCTGCAGTTGGCATTAGAATAATCTTTGTAAGTGAGATTACTGTAACTGTGTGTGATCCCGGTTTTAAATCACCCAATAAGCCACAAATAAATAAGCATCTGATCTTAGCCATGGAATTAATTCTTTGCCAACCAAATAGCATTCAATTACCACACTCAGGCACCAGGTGTGCACATTCACAGACCTGCCCAAAAACTTCTTCGTTCACAGTGAACGTGAGGTCTAGGATGTCATGGATATCATTGTCTTTCATCCACTGCAGGCTCTGGTGGAATTCTTCGTCAAGGTATTCTAGATCACTCAGGTCACACAGACTAAGATGACAAACAGATGGAAACGAATATGTAGGCATGGCTATTAGCAAAACCCCAGAGTCATGAGGAAAGGGACTTACAATTAAAGATAAGAACAAGATCAATTAAATGGGCAGTGATTTCTTGAATGTTCTTAATTAAGTTTAGTAACTAAACCAAATAATTCAGAAATTTGGTATCGAATTAGCAAACCCTGGATATATAAAATGCCCTAGGGGTCACTCAGCCTGGTCCTTCCTTTACAGACACAGACCTGGAGGTGCGAAGAGTGTGCTATCTGCACAGTTGTCCACAGTTAATGCCAGATCAGGAACTGGCAGTCGGGCTGACAATTTGGATCCAGTGTTCTTTCTGGCTATATGATACTACCTTGAAATACTGCTCTCCTGATTTGAAATTCTTTGTATATTTCTATACTATACTTT
>NW_012141302.1:2676181-2679735 GCF_000956105.1 Propithecus coquereli | reverse complement strand
GCATATAAAATATTCATATTTTAAAATAGAATTATTCAATATTTTCACATTGATTTATTAATAAAAAGGAAAAGAGACGTTTAATTTCTCTAACCAAGAAATCCTAAATAATCATCAACTAAATTTTACTTTTGTTCCATACTTTAGTAGAATTTAATAAAACGTCAAAAATTTCACCTCATACTGGGTTAAGGCAGTGGTTGTAGTTTCCAAAACCTTTATTAAGTTCAGAGAGAAGGCTGACAAGGATTAAGATTATAATTAGTGATTCAAACCAGTTAATAGACATATTTAATGTACATAAAAGCTACTTCCTGAGTCATCAGTCCAAAATAGAAGATGGGTAGAAATTATTTTAATCTGAATTTTCCTTCGTGTTTCAGTAATTCTAGAATTTTGGGAGAATCTCACCTTATTGTTTACCATTTCATCAGGGATGAATAGTCCCCCTTTGGAGAAGAAAAGGATCCAAATAAAGAGTAAACAAAACTGGATTGGACATGGTGACACATAGGGTCTGTGTCCAGCCTTTGGTAAAGACCAGCTATTCATTACTCACGAATAGTTTTCTTAACTATAAAATAAGTGCATTGGCTCTTTGTAGCTTTAAAGTTTTCTGACCTTATGAATCAGCCCTTTTTTGTTTCTTTTCTGCTGTTCGTGCCAAACCTTTTGGAGGAGGAAGAGTGAATGTGCCTCATCATATTCTCTACCGGCAGCTGTTGTATGAACATACGGCAAGTGTCAACACAGGGCGTCTTCATTCAGTGCCAACCAGCTGGGTTAGCACACATGGCAGCTGAAGATCTCACCCTTTTTCTACCCCTCTCAAGAATTTCATTTGATAAGATTTATGATAACCATAGAAATAGGTCCTTGATCAGTCAGGTCTAGTGAATAAAAGTTTATACTGTGTAAATACAAAAATGGCTGACTCCACTAACTGCATTGCTCTTAGAATCTCCCGGAAGGAAGACGTGAGCTAATAGTATTTCTGGTAAGATGTAAGTTCTGTAGCATGTCGGAGAAATTGTGTTCTATTCAGTAAAAATAGTTTGGTTAGCAATGTTATAATAACCAAAGCCTTACATGGATTATACATGGGGCTGACTAGAAAAGACTTATTTCAGCAATTGGACTTCAGAAGTAGCAGCAATGAAAACTGCAATTATATACAGCCTTTCAGAGGAAAATGGGCCAGCAAGGCCAGCCCATGGCAGCGGGGATGAGCTGGAAGAGCTGAGAATAGGCAGAACCAAAAGCGGTTTAGCAAATGTGAAGGTATTTTTCACACCAAACTTTTAAAACTGTCTTGTTTTAAAAAAAAATCTCTGTTTCCACTTACAGATAACTGAAGAACTGTTCAGCTCTCAATTTATTCTGCTAAGTGATTAATTCAGTGATGTTAAGTTTGTATTTTTCATTATCCAAGTTCAGAACTACTGTTAACCTCTTACATTTTGAATTAAAAAACAAGACCCAAACCAGAAAATAATCAGTATTTGTCATGAATTTCTGAAGTCTTTCTATCATTGCAATAAATTCCAGAAAATGTATTCCTTCTTGCTTAAAATTATGGAATAAAACTTTAACTCTAGATGAACTATCAGGTCCAATGCAAAGTGCATTGATTTAACAATCAAATTTCAATGGCTTTGGTCCCAGTCACTAATTGATAATTTGTACTGATCTACAGAAATGGCACTTCTAAAGCCTCTCATTTGGTGAAGTGTCAGATAGTACAGCTTTCAACTTATAACAGTTTTCTTTTCAGTTGAACTTAATGCTTGAATTTAGAAGGGCTTCTCCAAATAAACATGTTGAATTTTGGGAATGGGGTCTTATTCCATTCAGGTGTGTCAAGGGTGAATTATAGCTGCTAAGTAGTTCAATGAACTGTAGAAAAACTGTGCTGATTAGGAAGCTCAAAGGGTGTGCCTCTTTAAGTTTTAGAATGAAAATAGAACAGGTGGAGTCTGACCAGCTGGATGCTAGCTCCAAGATGCTTCACTGACAACACCATAAAGTAATTAATTAGTGTTCTTATGGTCACATTTCCTCACCAACCATTATGACATCCTTTGATGGTGTGTAAACAGTTCTTCCCCCATCTGACAGATGAGGTAACTAGGAAAAGAAGGGAATGTACCTTGCCCAAGGTCTCCAGGGAGACTGCATTAGACCTACGATTAGAGTGCAAGTGCTTTTGTCTGTCCTGTATTCAGACAGCTGAACCAGGTCTTCCTTTAATTGGAAACTTAAAATCCAGCCATCTATAAATCACATTTTACCTCCTCTATATTCTGTGTTGTTTCTCCAATCACTTAGGTCTATTTCAGCTGTGCCTGCAATGACCAGTTCTAGTTCTCTTGCATCAAAAACAGATACCAGCCTGGCATCCACCACCTATGGAATAAAAAGAGTATAAAGCATGGCTTAAGAACCTAGAGAAATATCATCTATAATTAAGCCTCATCAGAAAAGGTGGGTGTAGAGTTTTGGGAATAATACGGGTGTACCCTGTGTAGGCACTTGAAAAACTGGAACACTCTCTACAAATGTAAGGTTTTTGTTTTCTTTTCTTTTTTTTTAGTATAAGGTTGATGAGATTTGCCTCAATAGAATTTTTGTTTTAGAATTGACCACTGATTAATCTAGTTGTTTTTTTTTTCTCTTTTGAAAAAGACCTCGTGTTCCTACCAAAAAAGTCACATGTAACACATGTAACAACTCATCTCGCCCTCAGATATAATCATTTCATACATCAAGCATGAGATTTGATTACCCATATCTAAGCATGAGTAAGACGCATGCCTGGGATGTTATTAGTGGTCATTAAATCATCAAATGCTACTTGAATTCAGGTCATGATATTTATTACTATTTCAGTGATCTCTTGTAACAAGTACATTAAGCTTTTCTTGGTGCTCTTGAAACATATGGAAAAAAATTGGACTTTTTTTTTGGTTTTCTCCACCTCCCTCTAATATTGGACTTTTTAAATTAGAAGAGCAACAGTAAATACAGTAGAAGAGAAAATGGAAATAATCTACACGTGTCAAGTACAGGAAGATGGACCGGACTGTGGCATCACTGCTCTCAGGCTGCGAAACGCCACTGCCGCTGATGGCTTTACCTCATAGAAGCCGCGCACTAAGCTCTCTGTTTGCTGTACGACACCCCTCTCAATCCTCCACTTCACCATCCTCTCAATGTACTCCTTCTTGTTCTTCTCTGTGACCGGGATATTGGCACCCCCTGGCTTTAATTCTCGTTCGGTGATCTGAGATATAAAAACACAAGGAGTGGCCATAAAGCAATACTCTTGATGTTATTAGAAAACTGTCAACCAATGAGCTGCAATCAGCCAGCTACCTGTCCCAGCCCTGCCACAGGTGCATCCCACAAGCAGGTGGCGTGACCCCCCTACACGTGGAGCACTGCACACAGTGATGTTCAGCAAAAACCAGGCATTAAGCTGATGTTTGAAAGCTCTAGTGTTAAAAAAAATAATGCTGGTGCTAAAGCTAAGTTTTAAATCCTGACTAACGAAA
>NW_012141302.1:2673922-2674912 GCF_000956105.1 Propithecus coquereli | reverse complement strand
TAAAAAAAAAAAAAGGCAGATTCTAGGATTCATATTCACATATATCCCTTTTTCTTCATGGTTCTTATTTTTCCTGTGATTCTGAAAACAGTAAGCCACAGAATCTCTCCTCATTGTAGAGAGAGGATCCACATGGGGTAGAGTTACATTATACGGCCCTGTTGTAAGGTGATAGCAATTGATTTGCTACGGTTGTTTTGAAATCCCTCCCCCACCCAATTTCAAGGGTCATTTTGTTTGGTTCAGTCTAAACATTTACTAGGCATCAAGTATGTACTAGATATCTTAATAGCTACTTGATGAACAGTAGCTGCTCTCAGGAGCTAATGGGCTAGTTGTAGAGACAAGCACACAAATAAATAAGTTAATAGGAGTTGATTAGTGATAACACAGTGTAGATAATGCTTAAAATTCATGCACTTTTTAAAATTAATGAGATACTTCAATTAAAAAAAGATAAGGTAGGTACAGGGCGTTGTGGAAGCAAACAGGAGGGACATTTGCTTTGACTTAGAGATTCAGGAAAAGCGTTTTGGAGCAGATGATGCCTACGTTAAACTTTCTAAGGAACTTTCTAAGGAAAAAAAACTTGCAAGATGTTTAATAGCTACAGAGGTAGAAAGGAATAAATGAAGGAGGAGAAGGGGAAAAAGGAGGAGGGAATAACATGAACAAAATACAAGGCATAGGGTGTACAGAATACTCCAGGCATATCAGCTACTACAGAGTTCACCACAAGACAAATTCTAGTGAATGAGGCTAGAAAGGTAGCTGGGAGCAGGCCCTCAGTGTCATTCTAAGGAGCCTTGTTATTCGGAACTACTGAAAGATTTTAAGATAGGGCATGGCATGGTCAGAGGTGAGATGTGAGTTATAAATAGCTCCTCAGAAAGTTGCAGTATAAAGGATTATTTAAAATGGGGAGGGGGAGGGGGTGTGGCTATCATTAGAGGGTGGACACTAATTAATAGACCACTATATTTACCTGGC
>NW_012141302.1:2668660-2673872 GCF_000956105.1 Propithecus coquereli | reverse complement strand
TTAGTGATAACACAGTGTAGATAATGCTTAAAATTCATGCACTTTTTAAAATTAATGAGATACTTCAATTAAAAAAAGATAAGGTAGGTACAGGGAGTTGTGGAAGCAAACAGGAGGGACATTTGTTTTGACTTAGAGATTCAGGAAAAGCGTTTTGGAGCAGATGATGCCTACGTTAAACTTTCTAAGGAACTTTCTAAGGAAAAAAAACTTGTAAGATGTTTAATAGCTAGAGAGGTAGAAAGCAATAAATGAAGGAGGAGAAGGGGAAAAAGGAGGAGGGAATAACATGAACAAAATACAAAGCATAGGGGGTACAGAATACTCCAGGCATACCAGCTACTACAGAGTTCACCACAAGACAAATTCTAGTGAATGAGGCTAGAAAGGTAGCTGGGAGCAGGCCCTGAGTGTCATTCTAAGGAGCCTCGTTATTCGGAACTACCGAAAGATTTTAAGATAGGGCATGGCATGGTCAGAGGTGAGATGTGAGTTATAAATAGCTCCTCAGAAAGTCGCAGTATAAAGGATTATTTAAAATGGGGAGGGGGAGGGGGTGTGGCTATCATTAGAGGGTGGACACTAATTAATAGACCACTATATTTACCTGGCTCAAATAAGATAAGGGTTCTCATTAGGGCAGGGCGATCAGGGGTGGAAAGGAGAAGGTGAATTTGACAATTATAAGACAAACATGTAGAAATTAGTACATGGTTTTATTGTGGGGGGTATAAAGAAGAATATTTAATATAGGGTTGGCAAATGAACTCATGTCACAAGCCAACTCTGATTAATTGCCAGTCTTGAGCATTATAAGTTGAAAAGATTTCTGAGACCACAGTGAGCTCAGTGGAAACATGTACTAGCAATGACTTGTGAACTACACCATGGCAACGGAATCAGAGGTGGGGAAGAGTAGAACATGCGCTGTGTATTTGTCATCCCTGTCTAAGGGTGACTTCCAATTACTGATCACAGTGATCCAAGAATAGTGACACCATTAACTGCCACTGTGCACATGGGAGAAGGTACATTTTTAGGTCAGGGAAAATTGATGAGTTTACTTTTAACTGTGTTGATTTTGAGGTCCCTGTGAGACATCCAAGTGGAAGTATCTGATGGACTGTTGAGCATGTGAGACTATACACTTCAAGCGAGGTCGAGACTGAGGGAACAGATTTAGGATTCAGCAGGAGATGGGACAGGTGAAGAAATTGCCCCATGAGAGCACATTGAATGAGAAAAGCAGGGGGCCAACCATGGAAACTTGAGGAACACCAAGGTTTAAGGGGCAAGTCAGAGGAAAGGCCCACAAAAGAGACAAAAAAGCAAAAGGAGAAGCAGGACAGTACAGTGATGGCAGTGGAAGAAAAACTCAAGAATAAACAAGGGTGAGGGTGGGGCTGGGTCGTCCACAGTGTCAAAAGCAACAGAATGGTCCAATAAGATAAGGACTAAAAAGTATTCTTTAAAAGCCTCCATAGGTTATTGGTGGGAAAGAAGTCAGGCTAAACTGTGTTGAGGATATGAATTTGAGGTAAGTGTAGATGATCAGTACAAACTACTCTTCCAGGAAGCTTAAAGAAGATGAGAATTAAAGCAATGAAACACAAAGATGCAAAGTGAGCCAGTGAGAACCAGAGAGACAGAAAGTGGCCTCTCTTGCCTAGTGCTACAGTTGCAAAGGCAACGAAAGAAGGAAGGCAAAAATCTTCCTACTGACCGCCCTAAGGGTGCACAAGAAATATTTTGTTTGCTTTCATTTGAGGTCTACGGCTTCCATTTTACAGAAAGCAGATACGTGGCCTCGGTCTGGGAATGGCTGGACAGAACCAAGCTATAACTCATTGCTTTCTCATTGTAAGTTTTAGCTACTACCCCACAGACAGCTGCCTTCTCCTGTTCAGCCTTGTAAATGACTACTGATTATATGACAGCAACAGTTAGCTCTACATTTTACAATAATTGCAATCTTTCATCATGATAACAATGAAGAAAAAGTTCTGTGAACGTTAAATTTTTGTCTGCCATCTTAAATTACTGTTTTGCATACAGGGAGATCTTTAGAAAAGCATGTCACTGTCCACCCGACAAACAGAAAATAAAACAAAAACAAAAGAAAGGAGAATGAAAGTTTGAACCAAGTAAGCAGTTGGAAGTCTGCATAAAGCCAAATATAAAATGCATCTTATAAAGGATGGGGGCTATGAGTCACCAAGAACAACCCACAACTATTCTATTAATAATCGGCATTAATACCACAAGAATTCCAGGGCTGTGTCTGAAGTACAATTGTTTTGAAAAAAAACATGTGTTGCAACAAATGAGAGTAAGTTATTCAGAGTAGAGCGAAACTAAGACTTTGGGACTGAGACAGGAATAAAGGGTCAGAAGTAGGAAAAACACACTATTTGAAATTGTATTAGTTTCAGAAATCTAAACAACTATTATGTTTAATAGCAACAGATTTGAGATAGTGAACAGATAAACAATGACTATGACATCAAATTTATTTCAAATAAATTAAATACTGCATTTTTACACGCTATTTACATGAGCAATAAATACACTTACATTCTGAGAAGAGCCTTATAAAAGGGCCGTGTGAAGAAAGCATCCAACAAATACTGGTGTATTAGTGCAAGACCAAGGATCCTACCACTGAACCGGAACCTGCGAAGGAAAAGCATGAGATAGTTTACACTTCATGGAGCACTTTCTAGATGCTTTCATTTGCTTCCTAGAATACCTACCAGCTCTAATCATCTAAATTTGCCCAAGATTAATTGCCTACTAGGTCCGTGAGAGTTTGTGTGCACTGTAGGCTGCGTCTTCATTAGGCCAACAATTCATACCTACTTGTTGAAGAAACCTGTTTCACTCTGATACTCAGAGGCACTGCTCTGCCTCCACTCCATGTCCATCATGTCCACTATATAGCACCCTGCATTGCCAATGTGAACCCCCAAACCACTTCTAAAAGATATTGACAGAATGAGATCGCTGGTGTTGGGGAAAATGCTGTCCCCGTCTAGCATATATACATGAGTATTAGCAGGATTTCTCTAATACAAACCCAGTAGCAATTCCCTTCTCAGGAAAAGCCCAATCTCAGATTAAGAAAGTTCCTACCCCTATTTTCATTCAAACTCCACTCCTGATGGTAATTTTCATCAAGTATTATGCTGATGGACATTTGGGGGAGTTTCCTTCTGGGACATTCTGTTCTCTAAAATCTCAAGGCTCAATTCTATTCTGAATCACTTTGGAAACTTTATTAAGTGTATGTGTTATGACTGGATTTACTGCCTTCCAAAAGTACTCAAGTTTCTAGCTCTTTGAAAGTCTGATGCCTTCTAAAAGTATAAATCCACACTGAAATTCATACTTTAAGTTTGCAATTTTAGTGTTAGGCAGCCGTTTTAAGATTAATGGCCAGCATGTTGTTTCTCTTTATTTCCACTTATGTTAGCACAACTATAACAGCCACAGTTAGGAGGACTCTAAATTGTAGCTAAACGGAAGTTAATCTGAAGAATGAGTCCTAAAAGTCAACAGCCTCCACCCACCGATATTAATCTCATGACTCAAAGAAGCTTTTTCCATGAGCCCTACTCATGTTCCTTCTTTGTTACTATCAGTGAAAATGAACAGGAACAAGCTAATAGGGGCTATACAAATATTTAAAGTCTATAACTGTAGGGATTTTAAAAAGATGTAAGGACGTTTGGAAAGAGTGCAATTTGAGATTTTCAGAATAAATAATCTCCAGATGGGAATCCTAAGTCAGTTTTCCTTGAAGATTTTGTGCAAGACTTTAGGAAAGAGGCAAATCCTGGTCACAAACTTCAAATGGCTAATGCAGTGAGTAGCCACAGCTAGTGACTCCCCACTCCTGCCCTTCTACCGTGGCTCCTCTGGGTCACCCCACCTGACCCGACTGCCACTGGAACATCATCATCGCCCCAGCCAGAGGTCCAGCTGCTCCCCACCCCACCCCTGTGCCAGCCACTTCCTCATGAGCTGCTCTAGAAGCTGCCCAGCCTCAGCCCAGACCCTTTCTCTCTTCACCCCAGATCACAGAAGCCCAAAGCTGCAGAGAGGAATTTAGGGGTCTCGCCAAGAACCTAACATTATCTGTAACTTTCTTTTAATGGGAAAAACTTTCGAAGGTTTTTTCCAACTCACTTAAATTGATCGTATAGAACACAATCTATTTGTAGCTTGGAGACTGCCTGTGTATTTAAATTTGACCTCAAAAACAAGAGTCAAATGAGGTATTTCACTGGAAATATGATTTTGCCCCAAAGGAAAAAAATTGTTAAAAGAAATGTGGATTCCTATTAAAAAAAAAAAACTAATATCATAGAATATCAACTGAAGAAAAGTGCTGGAGAAAAAAATACTTACCATTCATGGTGATTGTCTACAAAAGCAGACATAGGACTTATTTGTACTGTGTATGTGTCATTGGCTGAATATTCAAATAAGCCATAATATGGGTTAAAGAGTTCTCTGGATACCAGGAAGAAAAACTCTCTGGAAGGTCCACTGTAATCCAGCCTATACAAAAATCCACAAAAAGAATCATCGGTTATTTTTATTTCTAGATATTGGGCACATTTTCTCCAGAGCTCAACTTCCTGTAGAATGCTCATTACAAGTCTAATTGTCCACACACCAGAGCTGTCCAAAACAAATTGAATGATCACAGTTCCTGATCTCATCATATCTTGACACAGAATGGTAAAATAAACATTTACGTGGAGCAGATCCAAAACTAGGCTACATAACAGGTAATGCATAAAATAGGCAATATGCCAATAATTTGATTGTATAAATATATACAAAAAGGTAAATCTTTTAAATGTTGGGAGCAAGGTTACAGGAAAGCTTAATTTAAAGCAGGGTAAAACCAGAGGGAATCAGCTATGTACACTTATAGGACATAGAGTCCTTGTGGATGTCTGAGACATTTTTAAATGGGAGAAGAAAGAAACTTCTGTAAACCGGAGAGAGGATATTACCGATACAAGCCCCCTAGGGAGGTCAGAGACCAAAAATGGAGTGATAGGGTGCAAGTAAAAACTTGAAATTACAAAACACCAAGGAAAATTACAAACAAGAAAAACGAGGGTGCCTAAAGCTTCCTAAGGAAGGTATTTAGAGAAGAGGCTGAAACGCTACTACTTGAACTGCAGTATAAATTCTA
>NW_012141302.1:2665828-2668610 GCF_000956105.1 Propithecus coquereli | reverse complement strand
GCAGTATAAAGGATTATTTAAAATGGGGAGGGGGAGGGGGTGTGGCTATCATTAGAGGGTGGACACTAATTAATAGACCACTATATTTACCTGGCTCAAATAAGATAAGGGTTCTCATTAGGGCAGGGCGATCAGGGGTGGAAAGGAGAAGGTGAATTTGACAATTATAAGACAAACATGTAGAAATTAGTACATGGTTTTATTGTGGGGGGTATAAAGAAGAATATTTAATATAGGGTTGGCAAATGAACTCATGTCACAAGCCAACTCTGATTAATTGCCAGTCTTGAGCATTATAAGTTGAAAAGATTTCTGAGACCACAGTGAGCTCAGTGGAAACATGTACTAGCAATGACTTGTGAACTACACCATGGCAACGGAATCAGAGGTGGGGAAGAGTAGAACATGCGCTGTGTATTTGTCATCCCCGTCTAAGGGTGACTTCCAATTACTGATCACAGTGATCCAAGAATAGTGACACCATTAACTGCCACTGTGCACATGGGAGAAGGTACATTTTTAGGTCAGGGAAAATTGATGAGTTTACTTTTAACTGTGTTGATTTTGAGGTCCCTGTGAGACATCCAAGTGGAAGTATCTGATGGACTGTTTAGCATGTGAGACTATACACTTCAAGCGAGGTCGAGACTGAGGGAACAGATTTAGGAGTCAGCAGGAGATGGGACAGGTGAAGAAATTGCCCCATGAGAGCACACTGAATGAGAAAAGCAGGGGGCCAACCATGGAAACTTGAGGAACATCAAGGTTTAAGGGTCAAGTCAGAGGAAAGGCCCACAAAGGAGACAAAAAAGCAAAAGGAGAAGCAGGACAGTACAGTGATGGCAGTGGAAGAAAAACTCAAGAATAAACAAGGGTGAGGGTGGGGCTGGGTCGTCCACAGTGTCAAAAGCAACAGAATGGTCCAATAAGATAAGGACTAAAAAGTATTATTTAAAAGCCTCCATAGGTTATTGGTGGGAAAGAAGTCAGGCTAAACTGTGTTGAGGATATGAATTTGAGGTAAGTGTAGATGATCAGTACAAACTACTCTTCCAGGAAGCTTAAAGAAGATGAGAATTAAAGCAATGAAACACAAAGATGCAAAGTGAGCCAGTGAGAACCAGAGAGACAGAAAGTGGCCTCTCTTGCCTAGTGCTACAGTTGCAAAGGCAATGAAAGAAGGAAGGCAAAAATCTTCCTACTGACCGCCCTAAGGGTGCACAAGAAATATTTTGTTTGCTTTCATTTGAGGTCTACGGCTTCCATTTTACAGAAAGCAGATACGTGGCCTCGGTCTGGGAATGGCTGGACAGAACCAAGCTATAACTCATTGCTTTCTCATTGTAAGTTTTAGCTACTACCCCACAGACAGCTGCCTTCTCCTGTTCAGCCTTGTAAATGACTACTGATTATATGACAGCAACAGTTAGCTCTACATTTTACAATAATTGCAATCTTTCATCATGATAACAATGAAGAAAAAGTTCTGTGAACGTTAAATTTTTGTCTGCCATCTTAAATTACTGTTTTGCATACAGGGAGATTTTTAGAAAAGCATGTCACTGTCCACCCGACAAACAGAAAATAAAACAAAAACAAAAGAAAGGAGAATGAAAGTTTGAACCAAGTAAGCAGTTGGAAGTCTGCATAAAGCCAAATATAAAATGCATCTTATAAAGGATGGGGGCTATGAGTCACCAAGAACAACCCACAACTATTCTATTAATAATCGGCATTAATACCACAAGAATTCCAGGGCTGTGTCTGAAGTACAATTGTTTTGAAAAAAAACATGTGTTGCAACAAATGAGAGTAAGTTATTCAGAGTAGAGCGAAACTAAGACTTTGGGACTGAGACAGGAATAAAGGGTCAGAAGTAGGAAAAACACACTATTTGAAATTGTATTAGTTTCAGAAATCTAAACAACTATTATGTTTAATAGCAACAGATTTGAGATAGTGAACAGATAAACAATGACTATGACATCAAATTTATTTCAAATAAATTAAATACTGCATTTTTACACGCTATTTACATGAGCAATAAATACACTTACATTCTGAGAAGAGCCTTATAAAAGGGCCGTGTGAAGAAAGCATCCAACAAATACTGGTGTATTAGTGCAAGACCAAGGATCCTACCACTGAACCGGAACCTGCGAAGGAAAAGCATGAGATAGTTTACACTTCATGGAGCACTTTCTAGATGCTTTCATTTGCTTCCTAGAATACCTACCAGCTCTAATCATCTAAATTTGCCCAAGATTAATTGCCTACTAGGTCCGTGAGAGTTTGTGTGCACTGTAGGCTGCGTCTTCATTAGGCCAACAATTCATACCTACTTGTTGAAGAAACCTGTTTCACTCTGATACTCAGAGGCACTGCTCTGCCTCCACTCCATGTCCATCATGTCCACTATATAGCACCCTGCATTGCCAATGTGAACCCCCAAACCACTTCTAAAAGATATTGACAGAATGAGATCGCTGGTGTTGGGGAAAATGCTGTCCCCGTCTAGCATATATACATGAGTATTAGCAGGATTTCTCTAATACAAACCCAGTAGCAATTCCCTTCTCAGGAAAAGCCCAATCTCAGATTAAGAAAGTTCCTACCCCTATTTTCATTCAAACTCCACTCCTGATGGTAATTTTCATCAAGTATTATGCTGATGGACATTTGGGGGAGTTTCCTTCTGGGACATTCTGTTCTCTAAAATCTCAAGGCTCAATTCTATTCTGAATCACTTTGGAAACTTTATTAAGTGTATGTGTTATGACTG
>NW_012141302.1:2635395-2663898 GCF_000956105.1 Propithecus coquereli | reverse complement strand
TACATCTACCCTATGGTAAAATGTATACACATGGCTGCAAAGACAGGGAGGAAGACTGTAAGGGGAACGAAAGCAACTGAGAAGTTGGGGTGATAGAATTTTAGAAGATTTTTATTGTTGCTCATTCTACTTTTTTTTCTCTTTTTGAATTCTTCTATGGGCATTATTGCATTTTTTTAAATGAAAAAGAAATCTGAGTGTTGTCCAGTGATGGGATTGTGTGATGGAGAAAAGGATCCTATTATAGGCAAAAGGAGGAGTTCGGATACTAGTAATAAAAATGGTTTTTATGTCTTATTTGAGAGTTTAATAGAATTTACATAGAACAGGCTTCAAATATTCACATACCACTTCCCAATTTTGATCATATCTCAATATATATGTATTATTATTTACATCATATTTTTCATTAAACCAACTTTAAATGTATTTGCTTTTTCAACGTAACCTTGTCTTATACAATATTTATGAAGTTTTGATGTGCTAGCTCTATTTTCCCAATACACATTAAAACATATACATAAAATAAAAGTAGGTCTTCGTGGCAGCTAAGATCGTTTCACATACCACTGGTGCTATCAATATACTCATACCATACTGCACTGACAGGAAAGCCATGTGTGAAGAAAAATGCAAACCAGCAGACTTCCGGGCCAAAGAGGCCCTCGGTCACAGGACAGATCTGCCTTCGGGGGGGGGGCCAAATATAACGTGCTAACAGGTACCCCCCAAGACTGGTCGGACTACCCTCAGGTTACCCTGAGCACTCCCAGAGCAGTCCTCTGGCTGCCTTCCTGGTGCAGAGATGCACAGACTAGCTACCCCTGCTCGGGAGGGACAAGGCAGCCTCCTGTGGCTTCCTCCCACTGACCGACGTCTGGCCTCTGACGCCACCAAGAACAGGCAGACTACTTCTTTCACTTGAATGTTCTTTGCATACTCAGAGGCTTGCTTTCGACAAATATTTGCGTGCCAGTTATGTTTTGGGTACTAATCTAGATCTTAACGATACAAAACTTTTTGAAAAGTCATTTTGTACAGGAACTCTAAGTTTAGTAGTTTCCGTGTCTCTGGTCTCTGCCCCCTCCTGCCCTGTCCCTTCTCCAGAGCGTGACTGCTTCCTTCAACCTTCTCTGGGGGCGGGGCTGGGAATCCCCTCGCCACCCTGGTGGCATTTAAGACTGATGGCCACACTCGAGGTGTAGTCTTGTCAGCACAGAGCTTAGAAAGTCCTGGACACTTCTCCCCACTAATGCAGGTTGAGATTGCCGTTTTTTGGGGCAGCCACTTTGTTGACTCATAATGAGTCAGTCAACAGCTAAAGCCCCAAATCTTTCTCTATGCTGCTTAAACCAGGACTCCCCCATCCTGTCTGCCTGTAGCTATATCTTTTAAAAACTTACTGAATTTCACTTTGTGAGACTTGGTCCCCTGTGGCTTTCCAGAAAGAGAGAATGCCAGTGGTCGAAGGCATCTTATTAACAGAAGTCATTTTGTCCAATCCCCTCCTTTTCCAGAGAAGACTGAGGCCGAAGGAAATCTCTGACCTGCATCAGAGGAAAGCTGCAGTGGGAAAACCGGGCCCTGAGGCCTTGGGGCAGGGTCCAGACCCCACGTGTGATGCTTGTAACTCCTCACAGCCTCCCCTTTAGTAAATTTTAAATGTTCCTCACAACCAAAAACGTACTTCTTATAGAGCAGGAGTCGGCAAACTGCACCCCGTGGGCCAAATCTTCCCCACCCTCTGGTTTTGTAAACAAAGTGTTATTGGAATACAACTGTGCCCATGTATGTATTGTCTGTGGCTGCTTTCCTGCTATCAGGGAAGAGTTGAGTAGATACTCCAAAGAATGCACGGCTGGCAAAGCCTAAAATACTTACTAACTGGCCCTTTACAGAAAAATTTTGCCAGCCCCTGTTACAGGAGAAAGAAAGTAGGAAGAAAATGCTACTTTATTAAAATACCTAGCTCACTATAAATCCTCTTCTTTAGTGATGATCTCCTCAAGGAAATATAAAATAGCTACACTATCCTAGCTAGTGGGTATGCAACCTCAAGGAGTGGTCACGACTACCAAGTGTGAGACACCGAGTGAGCACCGGTCTGCCACAGTCACTGCTCCGTGGGGCTCTCAGACACACTCAAGGCACGCAATAGATCAGGGCCACAGACAGCTGAAGCATCAAGCAAACACTTCACAAGTCAGTTTTCTTATGAAGAGACAACTAGTATAAGCAAAATGGGATTTTACCTGCTTACAATTAAACTGTGGCATTCAATTAGAAATAGCAAATTTTCTTTAAGCTTTAACTCTAAGTGTTTTACCAGAGTGCATTATGATTATCTGTTCATGTGTCTGTCTCCCCTATACACACGTGCTCGACTGTAACCACACTGAGGGCAGGGACTATGTCTTATTCATTTTTGTATCCCAAGTGCCTAGTCTGATACACAGTGGGGGCTCAATTTATATTGTTGAATCAATGAGTGGAACTCTCTGACAATCTCTAAAGGAAATCACCACTATAGACATTACGATTTGGCATCTAGCACGGTGAATAAATTTGCACGTTTGCCTTCGAGTGGTATATTGATTCAATAACATGAACGGATTATGCCAACCCCTAAAAGACAACTCAATTTGAAAACGTTGTCAGAAATCACACAAGTATTAATAAATTATGCTTACAAAGTTTGGTGTGTAATATCTTCTAATATGGTAAAGTTTGTTAAAACAACAAAGCTGAACTCATTCATTGGTTCCTTTTTTTTTTTTAATGATAATAGCTGAATCTGGCTGAAGATAAAATGAATGTTCCCTGAGGAGTTAAAACTAAAAAGTAAAATTCTTTTTCTCAAGAGAGAACAAAGCTAATAGTTCCTCTAGGAGGAAATGTGTCTTCCACTGGTCAGGTTTTGATCGGCTGGTTTTTAACTCTAGAGGCACTGACAGAGTCACTCCAAAGCCGAGACAGTCTTTAAACTTTGATTTGATTATAATCCAAAATTTAGAACTTCCTGAGAGTCGGTTGTAGATCACAATTTATATATAAGTCTACTAATTCAATAAAACATGTCACAGCAGGGTATGTCGTGCATGTGCTTCCTGTAATGTTTTAGCAACCTCTTCATATAAATAGTTAATATGACTCATATCACAGGGATCGTTTGTTACATTCTTGTTTTGCCAGTTAGGTTGGTTCCTCAGCTAAAAGCTTGGCACGGAAATATAGAAACTGTGGACAACGGGTGTGTAGCCACACAACAGCTGCATCTGAGGGCATTTCTGAATAAGCGCAGATGTCTGTGGGGTGGCCATGTAGCTTGGAGCCCCAAGTGCTGACAAAACATTTTAAATATCATCACGTTGCTAGGCTGGCACACTACCCAAGTTGTTAGTGGCACCCAGTATTTGTTAGAATAATGCACTTTATTTTCACATTCTTTATTTTCCACTAAGAAGTACTGAAAACAAAATAGTCCAACAGAGGTAGACTATAAAATGAAAGAAGATCATGGCTTTGGGAGGTCACGCCATTATTTCCTACAAGTTTGTTCAGGCGCACATGGTCTTTGTACCTTCTGATTCACTCTTGGATATTTATAGCAGCAAGGCATTAGTTCTTGAGCCGCTTAAGAAAGCCTGGAAGGTGAGTAAGGCATTTTGATGTGATAAACAAAGTTCTACCTGGTGATCCCAAACCAAAGCCTAGACACAGAAGTGCCTTTCCTTAGCAAGATTTGGGTCTATTTAGGTTATCCTGCAAATGTCTCTTTCTGGAAGAAAATAAGCATCACCATAAAGTTTAACTTGAAGCTTTACAGATTTCTGAGAAATGGATGAACAAGCTCAGGAACCTACACAGCTTCTGATGAGGATCTGACCAGTCATATGTAAGAACAGTTGGCTATTTTATAAGCAGGGACTAAAGAAAACGGTTTAGGATCTCATCCCCCCTAATTGCTTTCATTGGCCTGTCTCAGGAGAGAGATTACAGAAAGAGCTCAACAGAAAGATACTACAGAAAGTTCTTAAACCCCCAACTAAAACTGCACTCATCTCCTCCCTAGTGTGGCTTTGCAAGACAGATAATTGACGTCATATTGATGGCACCTCACACATAATGAACTCATTCTTTCTTAAAGGAAGGTGCCTTTTACAGGGTTGGCCATGGAGGAAAAAGAGGTGGAGCAATCACAGTGTAAACATCCTCTCTTTATCCAGCCCATTATTTCTGTGCTGTTTTGGGTACTAAGAAGTTAATGGCCCCATGCCTTATCAGAACACAACAGTCTAATTTAGCTGACTTTTGACACCGCATACACTTTGGTTGCTAGGACTTTTAATTCAAAAGAAAATAATGTGCAGGAGAATATGTAGCATAATATAAAGCTGGAGATTATGCAGAACACTATGCTGGAGACTGTGTAGTGTTTCACTGGCCTCGTCCCTATAGAAGCAACTTCTAGGCAATTGCGTGCAATTTCTCACCACATTCAGTCAAGATGACTCAGTTTCTAGCCACTCCACCACTGCTAACCTCCCCTCCCTGAAACTTTGCCAGGGCAGATAACCAAATTAAATTGGGTAGAAATTTTAATGACTAGAACAAAACCGCCAGCTCTAACAAACCTACATCACTAATCACAAGATAGTGCTTAGTAACTATCTACTTTTTGAAAAAAGCCAAAGCACACACAAAATATTATTTTAAGGAGAAATAATAGTTCATTGTCAACTAATGTATTTGCATTAATAGGCTCTAGGATTATTTTTGTATTTTTAAATTGAATATAGACATCCCTAGTATTCTGGAATTAATTCTACCTCACATGGAATTTGTAGCCATCCTGCAAATTTGTGACTGTAAATGTTTCCATCATTTCTCTGGACTCAACTTTTCTATTTCAGGAACAATCTATATATCATGTTTCAGACCTATGCAAAGAGACAGCTTAAAGTTAAATCTCTCTGTGAATCTGCTAATTCACACCTTTTTGGAGGATAGGTAGATGTATTAGTCTTAAAAATAATCCCTTTTTCTTTATGTCTTAGCTAATCTACCGCAAATAAAGACTTTAATCATGATGGGAAGAAAATATAATCATCTAGGTGGTATCAATAAGAATTGCAAAGTATTGTTCCCTCATAGATAAAACATGAACAACGCAAAATAATACTCTAGACACACAAAAGCCCCTACTAATTTGGGCTTTCCACAGAATTAACTCTATCCATGTACTTATTACTCAACTGGCCTCAAGTACAAACGGAGGTACATACATACCAAAATTTACTCTGGTGGCAGTCACTCATCAGACAACAGGAAATAAGAAAAGTCATTCAGGGAAACATTTCCTAAATCTCCCCAAATCCTGACTATATATTTTCTTCAAATAAAATTTTTATTTTAGAATACTTTTGATTTATAGATAAGTTGTAAAGATAGTACAGAGAGTTCTTGTATATCCCACATGCAGCTTCCCTCTTACTAACATCTTACATTAGCAGTACATTTGTCATAATTAATAAACGAATACTGATACATTATTAACTAAAATCCATACTTTATCCATATTTCCTTAGTTTACCTAATGTCCCCTTTCTGTTTCATAATCCTATCCAGAAAATCACATTACATTTAACTGTCATGTCTCCTCTTGGCTGTGACAGTTTCTCAGACTCCTGTAGTTTTTGATGACCTTGACAGTTTTTTAAAGAGTATTGTTAAGGTGTGTTGTACGATGTCCCTCAGTTGAGATTTGTCTGATGTTTTTCTCATGGTTGGACTGGGGTTATGGGTTTGGGAGGAAGACCACAGAGGTAAAGTGCCATTTTCATCACATCATCTCAAGGGTACATATTATCAACATGACTTAGTTGTTATTAATGTTAACCTTGGTCATCTGACTGAGATAGTGTTTGTCACGTTTCTCCAATGTAAAGTTACTTCTTTTCCCCCTTTTCCATACTGTACTATTTGGAACAAAGTCACTATGCACAACACACACATAAGGAGAAGGGAGTTATGCTGAATTATTTGGAAATATCATGCATAAGAGATTTTTCTATTCTCTTCCATTTATTTATTTATTCAATCATGTAGTTTTATCGGTATGGATATTTATTTTATACTTTGGATTATAATCCAATACTACTTTATTTATTTCATTGCTCAAATTATTTCAGCTTTGGCCATTAGGAACTCTTTCAGTTGGCTCCTGTGTCCCTTCAATGTACCCCCATGATTGTGGGCTTTCTGATGACTTTTCACTTTCTGGCAGGTACTGCAAGATGCTTCAAGGCTCCATCTTGTATATTTCCTGCCCAGGTCCTAGAATCAGCCATTTCTCAAAAAAAACCCTAGGTTCTTTTTATTGAAGAATAATATTAGGAACCAAGATCTGGGCACCAGACATGTATGTTTTCAAATGCCTATGACTAGACCTAGACATGAAGAACTTGCAAAATGATACATTTTGAGGGTGTTAAAACTGGTGAAGGGAAAGTAACAGAAAACTTCCAGCTCCATTTTTATAGTTTAATGGAAAAATCGGGGTAGCTTTCACTTTTGGTATTTATCATAATCCAGAAAGAAATGTTACGATCCTTTATTTTCATGTGATAGAGTCAATGTGTTTGAGGAGGTGGCAAAGGCTAAAAGAGCTCCTTACTTTTATGTTGTTTTCAGGCTTCTATTTTTTTAGCAAGAGTACTGTTTTAGTCTTTCAAGAACAATATGTATATTCTCTGTGGCTCAATAGCATAACAGAGTCTCTATCTCATAAACTGTAAGTATGATATTGACTTGATAAAGCCATGAGTCTAGAAATCTACTTCAATAAGCCATATGTAGAGGGAACAGATTAAGAGATTATCCCTGATAAACGGAGGTCACACCTCAAAACATCCTCTCCCTTGTTTTCCCTCTGAAGTCACAGGAAGGAGACAGGTGGTAGAGGCAGGAAGCATTTGGACATGAGTGGCAATCAAATACAGAGGTATCAAGCCCCACTCAGCCTGGGCGTCCTCCTATAGGAACTGATGTCATCAGTTCAAATCACGGGGAAACTGCTTTAAGATGACCAAGCATGATAAGTATCTGTTCTACTCAAACTTAAATATCTGTGCTTCCAAAGACTCTTCCCTACATCTCTGAGATCTCAACAAATTGTGATCCAACAACCAAGACAGGCAGCTGGAGTTCTGGGGGAAGAAAAGTATTCTCATCCAAACTAGACTGATTATGTAAGGAAATGCTTGGAATCCCATGCATACCTGTGATTAGGCTAACAACATTTGCGTTCATTTTCAGTTGTGCACCTGAATCTTTAAACCAACTAACACAGGCTAGAAGTTCGCTTGTGCACATCCGCAATGAAAGGCTCAAGTCTCAGGCGAGCTTCTGTCCAAACTTCGTCATGTTCCCATATAATATTTTACTTTAATCTAGGCATAGTTGGGAGATTATATGTGACAAGAGCAGAAGTTATCAGTCACTACTGGAATGGTATAAAGGTCCAGGGGCAGGAAAAAAATTCAGATACACTAGAGTTCACAAGTTTTGCTTACATCCCAGTGCTGGTCTAACAGTACCAAATGAAAGACAAAGGCCTGGGTTCAAACCCTGATTTTCCTATTCCCTAGCTCCATCAGCACAGGCAAGTTACAGCTGTTTCATCAGCTGTATACTGAATACTGATTTGGATATTACTACTAGGATTCCATCATCTAATGTACTTTATTCCTGGGCATACTGAGAGGGGTACCCTTAAAATGATCCAAATCAGCAGCATCAAGGAGAACACAACCAGAATTCAGACAACTGTACAGTATTTTTAAAATTCCCTCTAGCAGCCACTGGCTTGTAAGTAAGGTGCTGAGACCCAAACCCAGACCTGAAATGAGGAAAGAGGAAGGGGCCCGGGAGGGATGAGAACTGCCATGTTCTAAGTGATGTAAAACAACTGTTGTGTCTATTCGGGTGCAGCAGACACTGTGTAGGAGTCTTCACCCCTCAGTTTCCCAACCCTTATCTGGCTGAGCACACTCATGGATGAGTCACAGGAGACTGAACATGTTTGCTTACAGCAGGTAGCTGTACTGGTAGGTGTGCTGCCCTCCCAAGGGAAAAGGAAATCTGAAGGCGAAGAAATAAGGACCAAGGCCCGAGTTATTACTGCGGAGGCTTCCTGGAGGAACAGCAGGATTCAAATTCGTGTTTCTGAAATTGAAATTATTTAACAGGTGAAACACATTCTACTTAGCACTCCAGGGCAGAAACCAAGATAATAGATGTTAAAATGCAATTTCTTGTTTTTCCCCCCAAACCCCTACGTTTTCCCTTTAAGAGAAAGAGAGCTGCAGAGAAAAGAAACCAAACCAGACTTCTGCTCTCAAAAATGACCTACAGCTACAAGGTTTACCAAAGAATTTCTATGTCAAATGATTTAAAAACCAGAGGAAGCCTTAAAAAAAAAAAAGCCAAAGGTTTAAGCGTATGAGAACAGCGTTTCCTGCCAGAAGGATTTCCTGTTTTAGGCAACCACAGCGACGTGGAGAAACATCCGCCCTGTGGCCGCAGCAGAGCACTTCTCTGTTCTACTCACCCTTCCTCCCCAACAAAGGTGACATATAGCTTGTTTCTCTGCAGATCTTTTCTGGAGTAGCCCATAATCTGATTAAAAGCATCTTCTAGTAAGTGATCTCTTCGGATTATTAACCTGTCCATAAAGAGACAATGTGAAAAATACAGATTATTTCCTGATCCTTACTTTCTAGAATTTCACACTTGCCATTTGATTTCCATTTACCACAAATAACCAGGTGAGAAGCAGCAGAGTTACTTAATATCACTGCTGTCTGCAATAAAGTACACATTTCTCTGTAACTCTTAATAGCATCAGCAAAAGTTACATAAGAAAATCATTGGTAAATAGAGCACCCTACCTATGACCCGTAAAAACAACTGCAGAATCCTTTCTGAATGGTCAAATCAATTTATCCAAGAAGGAAAATGATCATAAAGCCACACACATGCACACATACACAACTTTTGTTTAGTAAAGCAAGAACATGAGGTAATAATGTTTTAAGCCTCGATGTACCTAGACAAGGAATGCAATTACCAAGTGCCCAGAGAGATGACTTTGAGAACCTGGAGAAAAAAAAAAATTCCCAGTGGCTTCCAAAGCAAAGGCATACACAACTTTTGTTTAGTAAAGCAAGAACATGAGGTAATAATGTTTTAAGCCTCGATGTACCTAGACAAGGAATTCAATTACCAAGTGCCCAGAGAGATGACTTTGAGAACCAGGAGAAAAAAAAAAATTCCCAGTGGCTTCCAAAGCAAAAGCGTTTATAATTGTGCTTAATTTTTTTAAATTAATTTAATTTTTTAAATTAAATGAATCTTGAGATTCCCTAAAGGATAGATACAAATGAATGATGCTTGTGGCTGGTAATTTACTTGTGATGATGACAATTAAAGTCATCCTTCCACAGATACCAATGTTCCCTTAATGTCAATGGCAACGAACAGGGAGACGATAAGGAGGCCAGTGCATGACAGCTGGATCATCCAGACCTTCAAAAGTCAAGTGCAAGTAAAGAAAAGCTCAGAGAGGTCTGGTGTTTGGGGCAGGCTGATTTTTTGACAGCGATGAAGGTGGAATTTAACTGAGCAAGCCCTTTTGTGCACAGGGCAGTGAGTCATGGGGCTGTTGCTGGGCTGGTCCCTGGACCCTCTCTCAGGGTCACAGTGCTGCATCAGTGGAGATCTTGCCTCCTTGGTCCTCTCTTGGTGGCAGAATGATCTCTAGCGGGGACATGGAACAGGATAAAGGTGGGGAGAGGAGAAGGATGTTACCATAAGTAGGGAGTGAAAACAATTCTAGGGCGAACAATTCACCTTCCCCATTTAAGGGAGGTAGATGAAGAAGGGCAGAAATGACATTCGTGACATATTCTGTTGTGAGGTTTGTTTCAAAGAATCAAACAGAGCCAAGCACTATTCCTGCACTCAGGTCAGCTCCGGAGACAGGGACTGGCAATACAGGACATTGTGATAGCTTTACATCTAATGAATATACTATATGCCAACAAAGAGGTGCTTTTCAGAGGAAAAAAATAAATCAGCTCTTTATTTTGCATATATTTTTACACGGAAAGTGGCAGTGTTTTCACTGTTTTCAAACCTTAAGCTTAAATTGTGCTTAATTCCAGAACGATGTTTTAGATGACCCCAGCCCAAATCACAGGCTAGTCATCCCAAGTTGCAATCAATTTCCTGAATTCCCAACCACATCCCATCCTTTCACCACCTAGAAGTCATGTGGTTGGTATCACTTCAACTTACTTTAATTTCCCTGGGCCTTGTCCATATCCTTTAGTCTCTAACTTCCTGTAAAAGTTCCTTAGTTTGGCTTCAAAATCTCGCTTGTAAGGGGCTGGAGCCCTGGCATTGGCACGCTGAGTACCTACGGAAAACCACAAAATGAGGACAATCTGGATTTGTGCGTTGTCCTAATGTTCATCACATCACCATGAAAAAATACCATCACAGGCAACAAGGAAAGGAGGCAACACTTTTCATGTCTCTAAGTTGAAGGATGTAACGAACCTTAACCAAGGTCTTAAGAGATATCTTCTTTGTGGCATTTTGGTTGAGAATAAAAGTCCTGTTTGAATAGTTACAATGGTGCCCATGTGTTTCTCAAATATGTTCCCCTTTTCAGTCCAAACTAAGATGAGTCAAACAGAATTACTCATGTCTAATGGTAACTGTTCGGGATGGAATGTCTTTGCTTGCTGCTGAAATGATATCATGGCAATTAGACAGGAAGTTACAATGTGAAAGTATGTGCTACATAAGGCAAGAATAGTGAGTTTTTATCATTTACTCTAAATTCCTCACCAAAAAATCCCCACAAAACTCCTTCAGATACACATTATCATGAAGAATGATTTTAGACACACAATTACATGTATTTCATATTGCACGGTAAAATAATCTTAATATAAAAACTGAATTCAGACATAATTGCCAAAGGCACATACCTCCTGGTTGTATGAAAAGTAAATAATACTAATATTTATTACATTCTTAATACGTGCCAAGTACTGTGAATATCTACAGATTATCTAAATATATTTTATATGTCATTCAATGGCAAATACTATTAACAAAATGTAAAAGTAACATAGTTTGTACTTCTTTCCATAGAAAAATCTGGCTTTGTGTTACAAGGTGACTAAGCAACAAGGCAGGATATAAAACTGATGATGAATATGAGAATCAGACACAGAGCCATGACAAAAACACTGGATATTTCCACTAAATATTTCCAACCTCAATGAAAGAAACCAGAAAGCAAAAATTGTGAAGTCTGGTTTATCCCATGCTATGTAAGTTCATTAAAAGTTTCTTGAGCAAATGAATCAACTAAACGGTTATTATTCGTCACTAACACTGTGTTGGGTTCAGCAGCAGATGCCATAAATGAACAAGGCGGGGTTGCTGGAGTAGACGTCTTAGGTGGGGAGACAGAAATAAAACATCAAAAATTAGAGAATAATTAAGTCCTACAGTAGGTGGTATACAGACTAGAGCCCTGGGGCTGTACCCAGCCCTATAGATTTATTTTGTTTGCCCACAATTTTTCTGGAAGAGTTTAAAATTAATTGCCAACATCTGAAAATTAGGAGATTTCAAGTAAAAACAAATCCCGACTTTTCTCTTGAAAATTATTTGGGAAGTCTTGCAATAACAAGCTTGCATTTCCTTGGGGATACAGCGGGCAGCTGTGGCCACTCTGTTAGATGAGGCATGTGCCTGCCACTCTGTATAGCCACTTGGTGACACCGGCTGCCTGGCCCCCCTCAGCATTTGCATTTGAGATCAGTGTTATAGAAAAGTAACAGTAATGTTACAGAAAAGGAACGAGTATAAGCAGAGATCAAAACGGAAAAGAATTTAGGGAGGAGGCTTACTGGAACCAAACCTTGTAAACAGAGGAGAATCTGTATTTTATACTGGGCACAGCAGCAAGGGCTGGAATAAGCATTGCATGTGTTTTCAGAAGTCACTGAGGGACCCCGGTAACTTAAAGGGGAGAGTGATGGCTGGGCAGTAAACGGGAAATTTTATCAATCAGAAGGTTTGGGACCAAATCATGAGAGGAATTTTAAAAATCTAGCAGAGGAGTTTGGGTACGACGCAGCCAACGGTGGGAAGCCTTTTTATAGGTTCTTGAGCAAGGGTATGACATCCAAGTGGAGTTTTATTTAAGAAATTATTTTCAGAGTGTGTTGACTGAATTAAGGGTGGCAAGAGAAAAGAGCCCCAGTTAGGAGTTGCTGCAGCAATCGAGGCCTGAGGGGACAGGCCCAGACTGGAGTGGGTGACTCAGAGAAACATTTACAACATGAAATAAGCATGGGGAACAGAACAGATAAGTACAGAAGAGGAACGGGAAGTGTTGATAATAAATATAAAGTTTTTTGTAATAACAACAGCTATCATTTGTTAAATGCCTGCTATACAATAGGAACAACACACTTTACATAGGGAATCTTGAGAAATCCTCACAAGTCTCTGAAGCAGGTATCATTATAACCATCGATCACCACTTTGCAACTAAGGGAAACGAATATACAGTTTCCTGCCAAAGTCACATGCCAGTGGCAGTAGGTTTGGGATTTGAGCCAGACCTGTTTGATGCTGTAAGTAGTTGGAAAATGATGCTGGTAGATGGGGTATGTAAAGCTTTATACACATTGAGTTGGAGATGGCAGCTAGCCAGGTGGATATGCTCTAGCAGCACTTGAAAATACAGCACTTGAGTTGAGGTGAGAGATTAGGGCCACAGGCGTGGATTGAATGAGTTAGTGTGTGTACAGCACTTGCGCAGTACCTGTTGTTTAAGAAGCCCGTATAAGTGTTAGCCCTTGTTATCTGCATAGAGGTGAATACTAAAGACATGGGGAAATGTGATGGGGTTTTAGGAATGAATTTGTACAAAATTTGTACAATAATCTGTCTGGAGATCTGTTTACATAGTTATGAATCTTTTACCCAAACAGCTAAGAGTTATGTTATTAAGAAAACAAATAAACTTGACCTTAAAAGGTATGGGAATCAGAAGAGACTGCTAGGCAGTGGTTCTCAATCTTGACTGTACCTTAGAATCACTTAGGAAGCTTTTAAAAAACCCAACGTTCAGGCCACACCCAAGATCCATGACATCAGAATCTGGGAGGGTGGGACCCAGTTATGCGTCTTTCATACAGCTCTCCAGATGATTCCAATGTGCAGCCATGGTGGAGAACCAATATTCCCTTACAAAAAGATCAAATATAACCAACACAACACGTGGGCAGCATCCAGGCATTAACATGGGGCAATTGCTTCCTGTGTATTTGAAAGGCATCATTTGTAACACGAAGGAACATGATCTGCATGAGCACAGGCTACTCTCCTAGCTGGACGAGGAACATGACAGCACAGTACAAGTCCACTCAGAGGTGGTCCAGTAAAGTTCCCAGTGCTCCAGTCTGAGAAACTGCAGACTAGTGAACCCAGACAGTGCAGTGACTCAGCCTTCCTGAGCACAATCATTGATAGAGAAGAGGAAAATGAAGAACAGAAGACTGAATGAGAATCTCCAACAGTTAAAAAAAACGTGATTCTTTAAGAATTGATTACTTTAAAAAAGAGCACATACAGTATACTATTGCCGTATAATTTGAGATGCTTAAAAGGATAAGGGAAACGCCCTTCATGCTTTATTGCTATTATTAAATGTCAAGGTTGTATGCTATTATGTCTTGTAAATTTCTTTTGTTGGTGTAAATATGGAGATGCCACATTGGTTAAGTGCCATCATTTGTAATGCGGTGTGTCATTTGAAAGAGATTTGAAGAAACTGATAGCTTAAAAAACAAATGGGAAACCCAAGGAACTGTTAGTGACCACAAACTACGACCTCCTTTGTTTTCACAATGAATAGCGTACTTTGGAAGCACAAAGTCTGTCTGGTATAGCAGCGCCATGCCCATTCCCTGTCTCTTTCGTAGGACATGTCACTGCCATTTTCTATGCACATGAAAGAAAAATAAACGTGGCTGGGCGCGGTGGCTCACGCCTGTAATCCTAGCTCTCTGGGAGGCCGAGGCGGGCGGATTGTTTGAGCTCAGGAGTTCGAAACCAGCCTGAGTAAGAGCGAGACCCCGTCTCTACTAAAAATAGAAAGAAAATTAATTGGACAACTAAAAATATATAGAAAAAATTAGCCAGGCATGGTGGCGCATGCCTGTAGTCCCAGCTACTTGGGAGGCTAAGGCAGGAGGATCGCTTGAGCCCAGGAGTTTGAGGTTGCTGTGAGCTAGGATGACACCACGGCACTCTAGCCCAGGCAACACAGTGAGACTCTGTCTCAAAAAAAAAAAAAGAAAAGAAAAATAAACGTGGAAATTTCATCCTTGGGAAAAAAAATTGATATTCCATCAATATAAATACAAACACAATAAAAGTTAGCTCTGACTCCGTTTACACTCTAGGTAAAGGGATTTAATTGCAAAGACTCTGGAGACAGCAACTGTTAAATGCAAAAATTCTTTCGTTAGTAGTTCTATTATGAAAAAAACCATTTGCATATAACTTTAATACTTTAAGATCACAGTAAATTATGCTGTTGGCCTTTGTCAAATTCTTAATACAAGTCAGGTATAAGTGCCAAGAAATTCCAGAGCAGGAACCATGTTACTTCCACTTTGGAAATTAAAAAGTTCTTGGAAGATTGAGCTAACAGAATTGTTTGGGAGCCACAACTGCAAGTGAAGTTCTAGGACATAATACTTGTACAGAGAGAGTAATTTTATGGTCTTTACAGTCCTAAAAAAGAAAATCAGAAACAAAAAGTCAATGTCACATTGATAAGTGATCAAATGAAGGGTTGATTTTATGGATAATCAGCAATATGCTAATTATTTGCAGGAAAAATTTCAGTATCAGATATATATATATATTTTTTTTTGAGACAGAGTCTCACTCTTTTGCCCGGGCTAGAGTGAGTGCCGGTGCGTCAGCCTAGCTCACAGCAACCTCAAACTCCTGGGCTCAAGCGATCCTCCTGCCTCAGCCTCCCGAGTAGCTGGGACTACAGGCATGTGCCACCATGCCCGGCTAATTTCTCTATATATTTTTAGTTGTTCAATTAATTTCTTTCTGTTTTAGTAGAGACGGGGTCTCGCTCTTGCTCAGGCTGGTTTCGAACTCCTGAGCTCAAACAATCCACCCACCTCGGCCTCCCAGAGAGCCAGGATTACAGGCGTGAGCCACCGCGCCCGGCCCAGATATTATATTTTTTTCTTTGTCATTGCTAGCCAGACCTAAAGAACTTCTATATAGTGTTACCCTATTTTCATATACTGTTACAAAATTGCATAATCATATACAAACTAAAGACTGCCTGACTAAATATTTCAGATGACACTAGAAGTATCTTGGCATCAAACTCCTGAGCAGTCTCAGTTTTTTTCGATGCTGGGTGTGCAGCCTGGAACCTGGATTGCTCTGATGCTGGCACTCGCTCCGCCTTAGACAGGGCTTGGAGCTTAGCGTAATCCAGCATGGCTCCAGGCCTCTGTCCTGGGATGGCTCAGAAGCCCACTTCTTTCCTGGTTCACTTTCAAAACATCTCTGTGACGTTAAACAAATCTCCTATTAGTAAATGAGAACAAAATATTGAGCATTATAGTAATTTGTGGAAGGCTCTATCTTCTGGAACACAGCTCTACACTGAAACTTAAGAAAACATCTCCAAAATAGCTGGCACAAAGCACAAGCACCGAAGTCTGTGCATGTTTGCTTCATTCTCTAAGAGTGGTAAAAGGCTCTCAGGTCAGTTTTTGAGCTCGCTGATGCTCACGTACATATCATTATGGAAAACACCAAGTGATGCTCTTATTTCTCAGACCTTGACAAAGGTATTGGCAAAGAAGCAACTTACCAAAAAGGGAAAGCTGAAGGGTCTGACGATGGCAGGCATCCTTTGACAGCACTGGGGGTGAGGACATGGGAGACTAACAACAGCAACAAATAAAACCTCTATGCTGTGATAGGGACGGTATCTGGGGCTTTCCTTCAGTCTCCGGAATTACAACTCTACCCACCTGGGGAGCATCTTTCATTTGTGCTATTTGGTTCCCAGATCATCTTTGTAGTGCTGAGCCAAGGGAAGGGAGAGAATGCTTTTTTAAAAAACAGGTATAAAGCTACTTCAGGGATTGTAGGAAAGATGGGAGAAAGGAGAGCGAGAGAAAGAGAGAAATAGAGAGGAAGAGAGAGGGAGGGAGGAGAAGAGGGAGAGAGAAGGGGAGTGGAGAAGAGAGAATATTTGTGAAAAGAGTAGGAGATGAGATAAACAGATACTAAGACTTTACAGGAAGAGAGAGAAAAAAAGATCCTTAGGGAGTCCATCATGTGTTGGGAGAAATATTTCCCTACACAGCCCATCCCCTCAAGACAGCCTTCAGCAAAGACCCACGAGGCTCTTCTATGCCCTCTGAGTGTGTTTTACTTCTATTGAGTGTGACTTTGTGCTGGTACTAGCTTCTAGGAAATCCAGTTCTAGTCAAATAACAACAGCTCTGCGTTGCAATTCCTCAGCACAACGATCCCCCAAACCATGAGATAGCCTCAATGTGCTGTGTATAGGAAAGCAAGGAAAAATACAATGCTGTTATAAAGGAGTTTCAGCAAATAGTGGGTTAAACAAATTCTTATGCAATTAAAGTCATGCAGTTAAAGCCGTGGTTAACCTGGAAAATTCACATACGAGAGCACATCTCCAATAATATTAGACAAATTAGGTGTCATTGCATTTAAATTCCTAGAAATGTGCAGCTTAAATAAACTTCTGGGTCCCATATTTGGCGTAATAAACCATATGGTGTTTGGAAAGATCTTTTCCTTCTGGCATCGCTGAGGTTGGGATTGGCATTTTAGTGGTCCCAGAAAAACAAACCTTCACATTCCACAATTTTGACAAATTTTAGGTGAGCACTCGAACAGCTGCAAAACGCAGTGAGTCAAAGTTTCCAAAGCCCCTTTCTCTCTGTACTTGAAAAGACATGTAAATGTGCTTGGAATGAGGAAAAGTGTGGTTCCTAGGCATTCTGAAGGAAGATCATTAAAATTTATTATTGTCGTAATTTTCACGATGTTATTCTCACACCACTAAGAGTGGTGTAATTGTAGCCACAAGGAGGAGGATCAGATCACTTTTAAAAATCTGTTTGAAATGCTGCTTTCACAAAACCTTCAGGAATACTGGTAGAAGGAGAAGCTATTTTATACAAAGAAATGGATGATTCCTCCACAGGGGAAACGAGGTTAGCTAGTCCTGCCCTTGGCTCATGTGGAACTAGTTACAGTTGCTTCCACTGATATCAGGCTGTACATCCCAATTTCAAGATCAAACAAAGCCCACTGAAACAGAGTAGGCCAAAAATATGGAGATGATTCTTCCTGAAAATTAAAACCACTACAAATACTGCCAGCAATTTAGATATATTTGGGTTACACATGTCTTGGAAAATGTTTAACTCTAAATCTAAGTTTCCAGAATGCACTTTTTTTTATTGCCACCAAGGATTACTCATGTGCATTTGCGATGCTAAATGAAGATGCGCGTTTAGTCAATATTTAGAATGCTCATATAGTCTCCAAGAATGTGCAGCCATCTTCGAGAGCACGCCTTTGCATGGCTCCAAAGAGACAGAATCTGGTGATCTCCCTTTCCCCAGGGACGGTGGGCCACAGAAAAGGCCTGGAAAGAAGAGCCTAGACTGGCACAAGCAATAATCCACGCGGCTCCATTTCCTCAACCACAAACATCAGGTAAAGGGACAATCCATTTTAAACTTTAGCACAGGTTTTACCAAGATAAACACCAGTCAGGATGATTAAATATCTAAGCAGCCAGCTCTGCAAATCAGGAAGAAATAGATTCAATTATTTCAGTTATTAACAGTTCAAATAAGGACAAACCATGCTTCTTGGAATCCAATTTCCAGAAAGAAAGAAAAAGGGATAAATTAATGTTTATTAGCTACTCATGATGTTCCAGGCACCAGGCAAGGTGTTCTCTCAAAAATATCCATGAGAAATGAGGTGATTATTATTATGCCCATTTTACAGAAAAAGAAATTCAGGTTCAGGGAAGGAGGTAAATTGCCCGAAGTCCCACAGTTGCTAAATGATTGAGGCCAGCTGGGAATTCTATCCATTTCCCCCTACACCTTTAAACTTACCTGTAGTGTCATACACTTATTTCCTCCCAGCCTGTGTCATCAAAATAGGTGTCCTTACTTTGTTCCAAAGCTGGCTGTGCCGCTGCCTCCCCTGTCCAGCCTTCCCATGGGCCTGTGCCGTGTTGACCACTGCTTCTTTGTCGCATTCCACCAACCACTTTCCTTCCTCCCACATCCCATGACCTCTGCACACACACGCTCAACCTTCCCCACCTAAAATCCCTTCCTTCCCTCTTCTAACTTCTGTCCTATTTTGCCTTCTTTTCACCTCCATACTTTGTGAAAAGAGCATTCACCACTCCTGGATTCTACCTTACATACAGGATCCTTCTGTAACCGGTCACAATCCAGTGTATGACCTATCACTTCATAGAACCCACTTTGGCAAAGACCATTTATAAGTTCACGATATTCACATCTAATGGCCTGTTTTCAGACTCATCCTTTCTGAACCCTTTGAGCATGTGGCCCTGTTAACCACTCCTCCTCGAAACCTGACTCTCCTGAAAAGACTCACTGGTTCTATTCCAAGATCCACTGGCTCTCTTTCTTTCACTTGCTCCTCTGCCTCAGATCATCCCTTAAATATTGGGGTTCCTCATGTCACCACCCTCTATTTTCTCATCTTTTCACTGACTTGTCCTCCCTAGTTCCTCTAAGTTACACTCTGGGTTTAAACTGCCACCAGTACACTGATTTCCTAGCTGTCAACCTCTCCTGAGCTCCATGACTATCTTTTCCAGTTGTTTTTGAGTATCTTTAATTAATGGCTCAAAGATTTCATGACAAATATGTCCAAAATCCAACTCATTTAACCTCTCCTCTTCAGTCTAAACCTTTTCTGTTCCTGGTGGATGGTGCTACCATCTGCCTGGTAGTTTAGGTGGTGAGGACCTTCAAATCTGCCTTGACTCTTCCCTACCTCAGCTTAGAGTGCTAATGTCTCTACATCCTACACATCCCTTCAATGAATTCCCTCGTCTCCCTCTCCACTGCCACTGTCTAATCCAGCCTTGTGCCATGTCACCAGGGCTAACATAATCGCCCCCCAAACAGTCTCTCTCACTCTGGTCTCTCGTCTTCTAATCCATCCTTCCTACTGCCACCAAACTGATCTCCAAAAAACAGGATATTATTGGTATTCCTCTTTATAAATTTTCTTCAGCTTCACACAGACTACAAAGGAAGGCTTCAAAGACAAATTAGCACTAGCCTACATTTCCAACCTGAGCTCTGAGAACTTCTCTTCATGTGTCTCTCTTAATTCCCCTAAACTGCTTTCATGTTTCTGAGGCATAGCTTCTGCTACCCCTTTTACTAGAATGTCCTTGTCCACCTGATAAACTCCTAGTCATCATCCTTCCAGGCTCTACTTCATACCTGTTGTCTTCACCTTGACACAAACACCCCAGCCCCAACACTGAAGGAATAGTTGCTCCCATATCGGTGCTCTCATACATTTCTTCATTACAGGACTAACTACGGAGCTTTACAGAGTCATTTGTTGACTCACTGCCCCACCATGAATTCTTCAAAGGCAGAAACTGTATCATTCATCTTTGTAGTCCCAGGGTCTAATTCAGTGCTTGGATCATAGTTGGATGCTCAATAAATCTGTGTCGAATGAACAAATTAATAGACCTTTTCCTGTCTGCAGTATTCAATTAGGCTACAGCTCCATTATCATAGCAATATGGGGAACCATATGTTAGATATCAAAGAACATAATAGAAGCTTTTTGTGACACATGTGGCGTTTGGATCTCTATTTGAAATAGTTTTAAATTCTAATAGCTGTTAAAGTGTGAACAACGCATTGCCTATATAATAAGGATAAATATAGCTGATGTTCTGTCAACATTATGACTATCATCCTTTAAAAGAACTCATTTGCTAAGCTGCATTTTCTATCATTCATCCATCCATTCACCCATTCACTCCTTCATTCACACCTACCTCTTTCAAAAAAGTTTAAAATTACATGGTTTAGTTTATCTATCAACATGTTCTATCTACCCATCCATCTCTGTTCTTCCTATCTAATGCAATTAGTGAATACTGTAGGGAAAAATATCCAAGTCCATCAAACTGAATAATTTAAATTCTATTTTATTTCTTGAGGAGTAGAGACTTTACTTTTATTGTGCATCAAATCGGTCTCTTCACTAGAACTTTTTAAAACCAAAAGGCAACATAGTATTTTGTGCCCTAATATTTTCCAAGATACATTAGGCACTACGTAACATAATGAAAAGTAAATTCTCCATCTGAGTATGTCATACACTAATATTTATCCTCCTATTCATCATCTCTCTGTCAAAATGAATCCCCATGGAAACAAGCCACTCTTAAGAGGAAGGAAATGCCACACACGAACCTGAGCTAACACTAAAGGTGTATCCACAGTGTTCCCGTCCTGTCCTTCATGGAGGACAGAATGTGTGACTTGACGGCTCACTCCTTAGAGAATTCACTGCGAGCAGCAGGTAGACTCACCTGGCGAGTTCTGAGGAGACGACACGGGGGAGCCACGTGGGGACTGACAGTAGCTGGGGTGGAGTAAGGCATGTGGAGGCACATATGACATTATCTCTTCTTCAAATAAACTGGGGAAAGACAGGAGACAAAATGGGCACTTTAGCCAAAGAAGTGGGGAAAAGCCTAAAGCCTGAACGTGTAAAACAGTCGATCTCTCACCCTGACCCATCCCATCAAGATCAAGTTCACTTCCCAAAGGGAGCACCTGTCCCCTTTCCCTTGCAGGTAATCCTTGGGGCAAAAGACCTGGCTGTTGTAGCTTTTGTGAAACCTGTGCTTTTTCACCTGTTTTCCTACCAACTTCAGAGAACACGATTTCTATTTTACCATTCTAGTATGTCAGTTTGAATGCACGTGTTTGTTTGAAAATTGTACCTGGGTTTTTAGATTTGGAAATAAGATTCAAACACAATAGAAAATGTTTATTGAGAACCCATAATACATACTCAAAGTATGTTCTGTATCTTCACTCCAAGAAATATGCAACAGAGTCTCAACCTTCAAAGAGCCTGGGATTTAACTGGATAATTAAAAGCAAAATAAAACAAAATACTTCCTAAATAATTACAATTGCTAAATAATTAGCTCCCTTGTTTACCCTGGCTACTGTTTTTCAAATGAGAGGATTTTGATCTCAGATTATTTGTCATTTTTCTCTTCCATATTGAAATTTCTATTTCTAATACTCTCCTAAAAGACAATAACCAGAGACCTGAGATCTTGGAATCCTAGACTTTTCATTAAATATTATAAGAAAGAAAACTACAACTGATTTGAGCACCAAGCTCAAATATGTAACCATTTGGCAAAACAGAATTAAGATAACAATAAAAGTAAGAGGACTCATGTTTTTTAATTAAGAGGTGGAAGTAGGTTTCTTTTTCTTCAAACTTGGCCAAACCTAGAAACCCATTACTTGTTTTTGGAAAAAATTCAGTAGAAGTGGAAACAGTTCAATCTTGTAGAGATTTAAGGAAAGGACTCCTAAGAGTTCTAGCACTGGTTCTAAACTGAAGCAATTTTGCCCTCACCTCCCAGGGGACATTTGGCAATGTCTGAGGACGTTTTTGGTTGTTGTAACTGGGGGAGGGGGTGCTATCGGCATCTAGTGGGTAGAGGTCAGGATGCTGCTAAACATCCTGCAATGCATAGGGTAGCTCTCTGCAAAAAAAGACCTAGCCAGCCCCAAATGTCAACATTACTGAGGCTAGAAACCCTGGATTATAGCACTGCAGTAACAACACCTTGGATAGGCCGCTATAGCCGAAGCATTTTTATGTGATGGTTTTTCAAACCACCATTCTACTTTTAAACCATAAGTCAGAAGATACGAAAATAGAAGCAGTATGTACTCTCACCTCTGTAATACCAAATTAAGCCCTGCAACAGTCAGTTCTCTTTTTGAATAAATCAGTGGCCAATGGAATAAGGTGAATTTTAAATTAACTGCTAAGACAAAGTCTCACTTACTTGCTACCACAAGGATCTAGAAACTTACAGCTAAATTAGTTAAAGGGTAGGAATTAGCACCCTCTCCTTAGACATCTACACCTGTGCCCTTGTGATGATGTTTATTCTTTCCTTTAAATATAACCAATACTCAGAAATTTTTCATATCAAGAGAGAAATTTTTTACTTGGAAAGTTTAATACGTACAAGAGAATATGAAAATGCTCGATACATATCCTCCAGGAAGAAATGTTAACACTATTATTTTTGCTTCACACACACACACATACTTATAGATCTGTATGTTTCTATATATAGATGTATATATCTGTGTGTATATGTGTGCATGTGTATATGAAGTCCTTTTTGTTCTCCTCTACCATGATTTAAAGGTATTCTTCCTTTCACGGTTTTCTATTTTGCAACATATAATGGTTTTGTCTCATGCATTGTTTACAAATTACATAAATGCTATGTAAGTATATAGCATTCTTGAGATTTTTCTTTCATTCAACAATATAGTTCTGATATCTTTGTGGATACATAAGGATCTAGTTTATTCCTTTTACCTGCTATATAGTTGGCCATTCTATAAACATATTGGTTTATTTACTTACACCTCTTTTGACAAATATTTACTTTTTTCCTAACTGCGTGCTTCTATCAATAATGGTGCAATGAACACCCTACATATGTCACCTTGTGTACGTGTAAAAGGGTTTCTTAGTGTAAATATGGTATATCCCTAAAGGCAGAGTTGTTCAGTCATAATGCATAAGCCTTTTCAACTGTACAGGATAGTGTCAATTTGTACTCAAAAGAGGTTGTAGAAACTGCAATCCAATCCTACCAAGCCCTGCAATCCAATCCTACCAAGAGTTTCTATGTCTCATTTGGTATTATCAGGCTTTTTAATTTTTACAAATCTAATATGTGAAATGGTATCTCATTATTTGAAATTGTATTTTGTAATTAAAGCATCTTTCCATGAGTTTATTAGCTATTCATACTTCAATTTCTCTGAAATGCCTTTTCATATCCTTTACCGATTTTTCTATTGGGTTCTCTTCTTTTAAATTAAAAGCATTCTTTATGTATCCATAATCTCTTTGTTTTATGTGTTGTGAATACATTCTTCCAGTTTATTTCCTTATGCCTTTACATATGGTATCTTTCATTACAAAAATTTTAAAATTTTTATGTAGCCAAATTTATCAATCATTTCCTATATGAGCTCTGATGGAGGCATATTTTTTACATGACTTCAGTTAGTGAAAAAATATATTAAATAGAATAATCAACAGAAAATTCAACAAGGTCATTTAAAAAGTCTCCCTATTGGAAAATAATTTTATATGGGCTTATTTTTAATTGAATAATGTCCTCCTAGACCTATACTATCTCTACATTGCAGCTTCCTGACAATCAAGTTCATCTGTATCAGGAGTGACTTTCCTTTTTAAGAGATAGACAAAACATAAAAACGGTCACAAAGTCTTCCATTATGTATGCAACAAGTACACTGCTGGAGTTTATAGTCACTGATTCATATCACTCAAACCCCAAAGCAAAATAAAAAATAAAGAACTGAGAATATGAACAAAAACCTCAATTTTTCAATAATCATTAAATATTATTTCTTAAGCATGTACATGCAATACATTGTGTCATTTGTACTATTATGAAAATAATAAACACATTTGATCACCCGAATGAAATAAAAGTCTAGAATTAAATAACTGTATGTACTAATTACATAACTATCACATATAAGTGAATTTCTCACACTTCTCCAAGGGCCCATTAGCTTCTGAGAACATGCTTATTTTCTCAAACAGGAGGAAATGTAGCCTTGCTCTTTATATATGATAGAGTTTTCAAATTCTGAATACTTTGAATTCAATTGCATAACATACAGAAACTATGCCATCTGTGGTGTTTATTGAAGTAGAAATATTCTAAGCTATGGTGTAATAAAATATTTAAGGCTATAGCATCTAAAGGTTATTTGACTAAGGACAGGTGAATGATAATCATAACTTCTATTTTTACTAATTTCAAAAGCAGAATTCTTAGTTTAAATGAAAAAATTTTAGTTTTCTAGAATGAAGCAAAAGAGTTATAACCTAGCCAGAATTTTATAACAAAATTCTGTAACTTAACTATTTTATCACCAACCAAACTATCACAGAAACATCACATCCTAATAGTAATTGACCAGTAGTCTTCCTGACCACCTAGCATACTACATGCTGCTTTCAGAACTAGCTCAATACACTGAGAAGTGAGTCCCCTCCACCCCTCACTCAATAGGTCCTGTTCAGAGTCAAGTGAAGTGAAGTATCTATGGAAAGTGATTACATCCTTTTGAATTACGCTTCAACTACACAGTAAAGAAAAATAACTTTTTTGGCAACAATCAAGTGGGCAATCAGAAATATAGCAACAAATATGGCAACTATCAGGTAGAGAACTGGACATGGTCAGGGTCAAGATCACCATGAATGCTATGAAAGGGTTGTCAGCACCTAGGCTGACAAAGCATTGCCGGAGTGGTTCAGCATGGCATTCCCTTTCATTCTAATTCTACGGAGGCTGCAGAGGTGGGTGTCCCAACCACTGGGTAGAGCAAACCTTTATTTTACTGTGGTTTGTCTTCATTTGAGGAACAATATCAAAAATGAGAAAGTCTTTTGAAAACTTGCCAGTTTCCCTTCTAAACTACTCTAAAACCAAAGCTGATGTAACCATCAGGAAAGAAAATATAATAGGTCAGTTTTATGAAGGTCTATCAAGTTGGCAGTAAGTACCAGTGAGCAAATTTCAACTTTCTGTTTTGATTTCCCAAACGTAAACTCTCAAAACCATAAGGTAAATAAATAATGTCTTAGATCAGCAAAAGGGGAAAAAGCACATTTTGAGAAAAAAATTCAAAAGAAAGTATGTATAGCCTCTCTTCTACACTGAAGGAGTAAACTATGTGTACCTTACTCAGATACCCTACTGCTCCGTTCTGTGAGGGGGACGTTTTATTCATTAGTCTCTAAGACCTTTCCCTTCTCCAATACCACCTCCTTTACCAGCAGGGTAAAAACAAAATTAAATAGATCTCAGTGCTGACAAATGCAATCTGAAACACATTATCACTCAATCAGCACCTAACTCTTCAACATGAGTATTTCTATAAGTCTTTAAGAATAAAGGAGACGTTTTTTAGGCAACCATTAATGGCATATTATTTTCTAAAATGCTCCATAATATCCAATGACAGGAGACTTTCTGCTTCAAGAGCTGTGTTACGTACCTGAGCAACATAACAAGGTCTGCATCACTTGAAAGGCGCACCAATCCTGGGGTCCCTTCGGTTCGGATAAATTGGATCTTCTCCCTATTTAAGCAAAGAAACAGCTCAAGATATATGCAGCAAACTTTTGGGACATAACTCAGTGGTAAAGCACATTTTTTGTAATGATCACAACACTTTTTGATACCCATTATGTGGCAGCCACTATGTGATACCCTAGGAATACACATCCAAGACAGACATGGTATTTGCCTTCAAGGGGTACCTTGTGAACATCAACATCTTCCAGTTCTAACAATGGGAAAAAAAATTTTTTTTATTGCTTTAATCATTTTGCTGCCCAAGTACTACTACAGGTAGTGTACCATCCAACCAATAAAACTCAGTCTCTGCTTTGGGTCAAAGCTGATTGTGGGGCCTGAATCTAACTAACAGTCTTAGGCTGATTCCCTGCTATTCCAAAAACAGATTGTGTCGGGATAGTTATCTATTTTCCTGAGGGTATACCTTTAAGTTATGAGTGATGAGCTCATTCCTAACTGGAAGTAGATAGTATCTATACATTACATATTTAATGTGGAAGCATATGGCTTTTTTAAATAAGGGGAAACCTGAAATACTTTTAGTTATTGCAGTTGGTGAAACAGATTGTGCGCATATCTGTGCAAATGTATATGTACATATACACATCAAATACAACAATGTGAGTTATTTCTACCACTATTTTATTATGTGATAACACCAGGTTTTTCTTTTTGTTAGGTAAGTCATCTTCATGTTACTCTTTTCAATTTGTTCCATGATTACGGTTTTCATAAAATTTTGCCTAGTTGCTTTCCCTCGTTTACATCATGCTATTTCAGAGCACACTATATTAATTTTTATAGGAGGAGGCAAAACTAAAAACATAAACTATGGTACTAAAACCATTACATTTGGTTAGAACACAGAGGCCAATACAGACATGCAATTTTACTCTGAGTGCTAAGGACAATAGCTCTGACTACTGTGTTATGAAATAAAATATCAATCACTGATATGCAAGTATTTATTTACAATTAGTTCTTATCTACAAAGCATCTTGTTTTTCTATCTGATATTTTCACAAAGCCCCACTGCATGTTCTATTTCCAAATTCCAAACTCTCTTATTAAGATTGCTGACAGACTTGAAGGCAAGGAGGTGGAAGGCAAGCTTTAATGTTCAGAAGAAAAATTCCCTAATGCTTAGAAAAGTCAGTTGCCTTTCCCTCACCACACAGCTCACAAGGCAGGATAAACAGATTTCAGTTCTTGGTTTCTTCTGGCTAGATGCCTTTTACATAACATGTTAGTATATGAAGCACCTACTCTTTAGTGTTTACCACATTTTCCTTTTTGTCTTTTACTACCAGTAGCTAACTACTATTAAAAAAAAAAAGATTATTAAGAAATAAGTGGCGGACATGTATGTAAAGAAATTGCTCAGAAGGCCAGTCTCTCTGCTTAAAGTTATTTCAGCTTGAAGTCTTGAACCAGACAGAACATTATCCCTCAAGTGTTGAAATCATATGTCTGAAGCACGTGATGGAAACCAAAGCCCATTATCTGGTGCATGGTTTTTTGATAAAAGATATAAACATTGCTAGAAAAAAGCTAAATTAGAAAAAAGTTATCTTGGAGAAAAATGAACAATAACTTAACCAAAGAAGTACGCCTATAAGGGTCGATAACAATATGCTTTGATCTTAAAGAATCAAAAGCTAGCTCCAACCAATATGCAGTTTATCTCCTTAGTCTATCATCACAATGAATCCAGGCAAACAGAACAAAACCGAAGAACAAACTGGCTAAGCACTCTCCTCTACTTCCTCAACTGGAGTTATACAGAGCAGGCTGAGTGATGGTGAAGATATCATGCTCCAGATTGTGGCCTGTAGATTTCCTGTGAATAAGAAAAACATCATAGCTTCCTGAGTCACAAGGATGACAGGGTGAGGAAAGGAAAGGGGGAAGGCATCGGAGGACATATGCCAACTGGGAAACTGTTCATCACTTTCCAGATATTAAACTACCAGGCAGTGAAGGCAACTGGTCTGATTTTTCAGGTGACAACATCCCAGAGGCAGGCTGGGACTAGTTTTCTACTGGGCCAACTGATTTATCACAATGAGAAGCTATGGATCATATGCTTCCAAGAACCAGACACTGGAATATGTCATCTGATGTACAGCATACCACTAAGTACTTTCTTATACTGATATTGACTTATTCTTTCAGCAAACACTTTCTGAGGGCCTACTATGTGCCAAGCATGGTACCGCACACTGGGAATCAATAGGAAGTAAGACAAAGTCCTTTTGAAGGAGTTAATGGCGCAGTGGAAGAGAGAAAGGCAACAGGCAATTCTAATATTAATATTATGTGAAAATATTTAAATTCTGTTCACTTAACTGAACTCTGTCTAGGCCTTATACCTGCTCCTAGCCTAGACAGTCCTTTACAAAGTCCTTTCATGTAGAAACAAAGAAGATGTTAGTTTACTGACAAGAGAACAGATCAAGGCTGAGGAAGAGAGAGAAGTCAGCAGACATCCTCGGAAATGTCACCAACCTTTTCTAAGAAAAAAAGGAACAGCTTTTTGGTTATCAGATATTTGCCCACTGTTCTATAGACCAGTGTTTCTTAAACTGGTGTCCTTGTTTACTAGAAATCTGTACAAATAAGCTAGAGTTCTGCAAGAATTTTTAAATTTTGTGTTTTCACTTTGATGATCAAAGCTAAATAATGCATAAAGATATCCTGGCTTATTCTAAGAACAAAAGCTTTGCAATAGTTTGCAAATGAAAAAGTAGTGGTAGAATCTACTCATCCCCAGGCATATTTGATGCTATCTTTTTTTTTTTTTGTATTGTATT
>NW_012141302.1:2572015-2634100 GCF_000956105.1 Propithecus coquereli | reverse complement strand
GCCTTTGCAACCACTTCCTCCAGGGCACAGAATCACCCCAGAAGAGCAACACTAGCAGAAGATCATTTGAGGACAATGAACAGTCTCAAGATTGAATTCCCACAGAAAACATTCTCACTGAAACCACTCAACATTTTGGTGAAGTTAAAGAAAGGCACGTGTTCAGAAAAACCCGAAGCAGCAATACTCTCAACCGCAGAACTCTAGATTACAGACTCTGCACATCCGGGTTCCTGTAGATACTGTTCAGCAGCACATTCACAAATACATCGTTTTTAAAAACTATCTTCAGGCAGTTCTAGAGAAGTACCCTTGACTTCCCTAATGGTATAATGTCAAGAAAGGAAAATCAGCACTGATCATGCACACTCTTTTTTACACTCATAGGGCACTGTCTGCCTTGACACATAGAACCAAGCAGGAGGAAGTTTAACTTTTCTTTTGATCTCCCCTTATATAGGTTAGATTTGGAAATTTAAGTCCACTATAGCCATGCGATTCTTATGGCCATGTAAAAGTGAAATAAATTAGCAACATGATTAGGGGCAAAATTTGCCATAAATGGATATAAATTATATCCATGGTAAGAACTTAGAGACCCATTGAACTCTCTTTGCTTGCTGCTGCTTCTTAAAATAAGCATGATTATAGAACGTAAATGAAATGCTCAGCCTGAAGGCTGCTATATGGTAAGCACTCAATAATTTTAAACTATTCAGTATATTATTAGATAGGCCCCATAATTATTTATGTCTTTTTCAACAGACAGTATGATCTATTGAAAAGAGAGCCAAACGAGATTTCTGGTGACCCACTCCGTTTTCTGCTACTGTTGTCGGCAAGTTGTTCTAAATCAACTTGCCAACAAATTATTAACACAGAAGAGATGCTTATTTTTGTTTGCTTTGTAAGAAATGCTTCTGATTCACTAATAACTAGGCAGTTTGTTTAAATACATGTTAAAAATAAAATTTCATTAAAAACCATTTTGTGCTATCATAAATAATTCATTGCTCTCTATGATTTTAGAGATGGATTTATTATTCTTGTGGGTTTGGGGTAGGCACTGGGACTGGATTCAATACTGATATTTTGCTTTGGTCCACAGAGAGTCCATGTCTAATGAGCTACTGATGAAGGATGATATTTTACTGAACTGTCTTCTTGATAAATGGAACAGAATATAGCAAAAATCAACAGTGAAACAGATATATCTAAAACATGGTTATTCCTTGTATGAGAAAATGGTTTGAAAACCACGATTGAACCATTTATTAGCAAGAAAACATATTTTGGAGAAATATCCAGCAGATGAATGTATTTATGATTTGGGGAATCTTTCAAAGTTATCGTAGGGAACTATATTTACGGCAAAACATTTAACAAATACCTGGGTTTGATACTTTAAAAAGAATCTAAACTAATTTTGGCTATTAGAGTTTTTGCTTTGGGCCTTTTTAACCTTAGGTGTTTGTTCAGTTGTTCTAACGTTAATAGGTATGAGATTCCATGCATGGAAAATGTGAAAATTAGACATAGGCATGATGAATATGTCAAAAGCCCATATAAATCTATAATTTAGCACAGCTATTCAAATAAAACATGAATAACAATTATTCCTTTTGCAGGTTCTAAGAATCTGTGTTCCTTCCTGTCCTAAAGAACGAAGTCCCAAGCCTCTCATTAGACCAACAAGATAATTAGCTTCTTGGGAAGATCTTTTAGTGTACCTTTGGATGGCTTCTGAAATGGTATCTCAATGACATTGCCCTGCTATTTTTGCCTTCAGTAATTTCTGCTGAACCTTGAGCCAGAAGGCTCAGTCCTCTGTCTAGCCATAGAATAGTCAAGGCTGATTTCATTGCATATGTGTAAAAGATTTTGGAGTAAAGTTCCCTGTGGAAACAATGTGAGAATAACACTAAAAAGCCCTTTACACAGAACTTAAATCATGGAATCAAAGGACACCAGTTGCATTTTAATCATATCCACAGAATCACATGATTCCATTTATATGTGTATCAATCTCAGGGACAGTGGTTTACAGAATTACAGTAAGTTTGAGAGCAAATTACTTTAAACTGAGTCATCGTGATATAATAAAGGAGTGAAGGGCAGACTACTAATATAAGATTAACTTAAGTTTATTGTATGCTTACTATGCTTACACAGTACCAAGTGCTTTACACACATTATCTCATTTAATCTTCAAAAGGACTCTGCAAGTTAGAAATTCCTATCCCCATTTTACAGATGAGGCTAACAACTTGGAGGCTGTTAGATGTCTCATTCAGTCACCTGGTGAGTAAACTGTAGAGCCAGAATTCAAACCTAGTTCTCTCTGATCCAAACCTGAACTCTTAAGATCTATACTCAACTATTTTCTAAGAGCTATTGCTGCTGACCTCCCAATGAGAGACAGAGCCTTCTATTAGGACTTCCCAGGACCCACCATTACTGTATAGTGTCAATAAATTATTGTAATCAGGTGTCTTAAAGGATTCAGTTATTATCCCTATGTACATGGTCCATAGACAAATAATAGTCCCAGCCTAAATTTTCTGTTATTAATTTGGTACGGCAAAGATCAGAAGCTTGCCATGTTGGTCCAGCCATCTGAGTGAGCAGTAAGCAAATTAGAAGAGGACTAAGGGAGAGAGCTAGGCAAGTCTTAACAGGAAAATGCACAAGGATTAGCAGAAGCAAATTCATGCTATTTTGACCAAGTAATTGAGATGTTAACTGAGATTAACATTTCCAGCATAATATTAAATGTAGAAAAATTCATTTGCCACAAAGTTGGATAGCAAATAGGTTAGAAATTTTGAACTCTGGGGTTTATTTTATATAAGCCAACTTTCGACACTTTAACTTTTTATTTCATAAAATACTGTATTGTTTGATAATTTAAAAATGGGCAATTATTTTTAAAATAAAAGAATTAAGAGTAAAATTAGAGTATAACAAAGCTCCAGGGCTCTTAAAATAGGATGATGGAAAGAAACAGAAGGTCCAAGTCTACACTTGCTTCTGGTCTCATGAATCCTGAGACACATATCGACTTGCCTTTTGTGGCCCACAATTTCCTGACTTCCAAATTATTGATTTACCAGTAACATAAAACATGGAATGGTCTGATTTACCCAGAATGAAAAAAGCATCACAGATCATGTCCTCATGGCAAGAAAATTGTTATAAGAAGCACCCCGGAAGGAATCCACCTGGTGCCCAAAGTGATGACCATTGGTGCGTGAGGAAAGCTGGGCTAGTAGGGAACAGATTTACTGGCCGGACATGATAACCACAGAAGTGGGGAAATTCTCAACTCTTAACTCAGGTTCATAGCCTTTCTCATCACACATGCTGTACAAACACCAATACTAAAAATTTTATTGAATTTATATGTGTTATATTCATCCATAAAAAGTTATTAAAAGGTTGTTTTTTAATGAGTATACTTATACTTGAATAAAGTGTTAGAATATTTTATTTCAGCTTTTATTTTAATGATACAACACACAAGCATCTTAGTATGATTACTGTCTTTCAATAAGAACCAGCAGTGGGATAAAATAATCCAATGGCGACAGAACCCATTTGACAGATTTGCATTTTTCTAACCAGGGAAATAAATCTCTTTTGAGATTAAAGACAAAATAAAAAAAAGGGCACCAACTTGGTACCATTCACATTCACACGACAGATGAAGTTATAGGGAGCAGCGATTTAAACGCAGCAGTTGAAAGTGGAAGCCACATCCCACTGCACAGGCAACCACAGCCACTCTGCAGGAAAAGATACACAAGCGGAGTCCCAAAAAAGAGAAAGCCGTATACAGATACAAACTAAATACACTGCTTGCTATCCTCTGGTTTATGAGGAATCACAAGCAAAACAAGAAAAACACAAAGTAAAGAGGTGTATTTGCTTGAATCTTCCAAGGGCTACAACTTATTTCCTCATTACAGTGAGAGAAAAATAAGAAGGAATATTTCTTTCAAGTGGCTGTGCCGTGGGTGAAGAAGAACGCATGTGGAGCTATGTGGGTATTGGGAACTCTTGCTCCAGGTATGAATGTAAGGTCCACGGTTACTTTCGGCACACAGATTCCCCAGTGGCTCTGTATCATGCATAAATCTGTTACCAAAAATATCACTGAAGTCAGAGATTAAAGAACCTCAGCTGGTTCACCGTCCCTGTATTTGTGGGAATGCTCTTTACAATGCAGTTTTTAACTAAGTGAAACAGAATGTTCTCTTAGATATACAAACTTCCCCTTTTTAATGTTACGATAAGCAAAATGCTTAACTACCAAAAACTTTAAAAAAAATGAAAGTACAGTATGACACACACTCTGGGTAAGAGAAATGGCATTATCTCATTGATTTAAGTCCCTGCTTTCTTCTGCTTGTCATGGCTGCATCTGCTTCCCACGGTCAAATTCTGTAAAGAGTTTTTAAAAAGTGTAAATAGATGGAAACGTATCTCAAAGCCTATCAAATAATTTCTTAATGATAGATTATCACGTGAGAGCTATGTTAGAAGAACGACTGCGCTTAACTGAGGATACCATCACTAAAAAACAGAAATCTTCAACAATCTTTAGAGACTTTTAAGACTCTAAAAAGCAGAAAGAAAACAAAAACAAAACTGGAAGCTACCAACTGGGGCCTGCAGCTTCTCCCTCTGTTAGATCTGCTAAGGTTTTGTCAAGTCATTAAAAAATAATGATAGATGCTCTGTTCAGGGAGATTAAATCATCTAATAGTAGAGATTTAAAGATACATTAATTGCTTTAAGTAATAATGTGGAGTGTAGAGAAAAAGCAAAAAACTTCTTGAGTTCCCTCTTTCTTGTTCTTTTTTGTGGGGGATCGGGTAGATTAGGAGGAACAGAAGTGTGTGTGTGTGTGTGTGTGTGTGTGTTTGTGTGAGTGAGATGGCTGGAAGTGATAGAAGAGAGAGAAAATAGAGTTCTCCTTACTTTGTGATTAGCAACAGAGTAGGAATTTATTTTGTTTGTCTGTTTATTTGTCTTGCTTTGAGGTCTAGAATCTCCAAAATTTCTAATTAGACCACTGAGGAGCTCATTCTGCAATCTTATTAACTAAAACTTCTTACATAAGATTCTCTAGAGGACCATGGATTACTGATTGGATGCCATAATAAACAAATATACAAAATACTCACTTGTATAATTTTTATAATTTTTGTGTGATTGAGAACAGAATGCTTATGTTGGGGAAAGCACTAACACTTGAGTTAGATATTAACCATGTGAAACCAGGATTTCTGTATAAGCAATGTTTGTAGTGTCCTACTTGAAATTTTTAGCCTTTAAAAACTTTAGAAGGTAATGAAAACTTTAAAGACATGACATTGAGAATATTATAAGAATATCTGGTAATTTATTTTCAAATCATCAACTATATGTATTAACATATATATGCATTTACATTTGCTATATGCAAAGTGCTATTCTAGATATTTGAGCAGTCAGGAGAAATAATGATGAGTTGGATAAGATCCCTATTTGCAAGGATCTTATAATATAATTGGAAAATAAAGTATAAGGACTTGAAAAGTCAAATTATAGCATGAAAGTCAAATAGTTACAAGAGTACAAAGGACAATGTGATTACATAATTAATCATCACATTAGTGTCTAGGCCAGAGGTTATTTACACCTGGCCATGCCATCAGAATTACATGGAGAGGTTTTTAACAACTAATGCTTGGGCTCTATCCCAGATCTCTTGAATTAAATTTCTGGGAAGTGTCTGGGAGGATAGGGAGTCTAAATTCAGAGAAGGGAGAGAAGTTGGAGGAGGTGAGATTTGGCATTTTGTATTTTATAAAGTTCCCCAGGTGATTCTGATGAAAACAGTTTGGCATAACAAAGTGGATCAGTATTTGAGTGTCACTGCTGTGGGCCAGGATGGTACCATTGTGCAAATATACTTCTACCAGTAAAGGTGACATATAGACCAATTGGGCTTCGGGTTAAGTAAGATTTTCAGCAGAAACTCTCCTTTTTCCATCCCCACTGATGGCTAGCACAGTGAGATTGGGAACTACTAGGCTAGATCATGAGAGTGAGAGTCTACAGTGGAGTTTAAAGATTTCAACTAGGGGGAGCTTGCACTAGATTTTAAAGGAAAAATCTTTCTTGTCAAACTGAGAAGAGAAAAGCTTGCCAGGGAAGAGGAACAGCATGTATTCAGGAAAGTAAAACTGGGCTTGAAGCATGACACATTGAAGAGTTGTTTAGAAGAGAGGGTTCATGTAGGGGAATGCTAGACTGTAGAGAGGATCAGATTCCCTACTCAGGTTCCACTTTGTTTTTATTATGGAAAAATGTGAATACCAAGTCTAGGACTGGACAAATCTCAATCCAATAAACTCTGTTACTTTTGTTTACTCAAGCTACATTCAAAAAGTTAATGTCTTATTAATATTATTTTCATTATAATTTGCACATCTAGGACGCACTCTCGGCTTACAATTTTGTTTCTTTTTACATATTTCTTATTTAAAGAAGGTTTTAGGTTGTTTGGTTGATCTTATTCAACTCTTATACTTAATAAAGAAAAGCCAGCACTACGATGACCTGTTGCTGAAGACATAAACTGTGCACAAGATGCCTTTATAAAGAATGCCAGAAAGAAAGAATTTTCAAGACAATTATCAGCATTACTAAGATTTACTGGTTGGGCTTACACAACCTGAACCAAATACCAATATTATGGTTACCTGAGTGAGTGATTCCTGGTAAGATCAGGTTGACGCTCCTGTAGAATTTCAAAGATATTGGGTTGACGCAGAAATGCAACAATCTTGTCATTGTAAGCTGAAAAAATCAGAAGATAATTTTTTGAAAATCTGTTATTAGTTTTGTGCATAGAAATCCAAACTTTTTAAAATCTGTTTTTCTGGTTAATATTCCTTATACTCAAAGTCATAGTTTAGACATACACTGTTACCACCACTATAGATGATTACATTCCAGTTTGTGTCTAACCTGCTATATGGTGACTGTACTTAGATCTGTTGGGTGTGGCTTACTTAAGAATTCTTATTAAACTGATTTGATATGCCATATTTATTACCAAATGGCAAGATGAAATCACCAACAAGGTTCTAGATCTTGATAGTTCTAAGCTTACCAAAATCAACCTCACAGAAATTACAACAGTTATAAATGCAAAACCATCTTCTGATTAAGTATCGGTCTGCTTACAAGGTAAAGAGGCAGAACCAGAGTTGACAAAATACAATAGTTGTCATCAACAGCTATGACCAAAATGCAGAGCACGAACCATTCTCAAACCCTATGTGGAAATGTCATTAAGCCACCCGACTATACCAACAGCTACAACACAATCATCATTGTCACCTATGCATAAAACATGTTAAGTAGACTGTTAGACTTTGACCCTAGATTTCTTGTTAACCAGTGGTTGTCAAACTTCTTTAGTCTACATTGCATTTCATGATAAAGTTTTTTGTTTTTTTTTGAAAAAATGTTTAAAGCAAAAACAGATAAATGGAGAGCTACTATAACTGAAGATGGAGCTGGGGGCCTGTACGGCCTCCCACCAGTCTGGCTACTCCGCCTGTCTCAGATGCTCCACCGATCTACTTCAGTCTCATCATTTTAAAAACAACTCGGGGTTTTTTTTAGGCCTATATGTCCATATTCATTTCTTTTTATTTTACTCTTTCGGAGGCTCTAGCTGCCTTCTATTTGTTACAAAAAAACCTTAAGAATGTGCTGTCATTGCTTGTTTATTTTGTGAGTCTACTGTAGATTCATGCACCACTTAAATTCTGTATCAAGCCTTAAATATATACTAAGTATATGTTTGTCCAAATGCTTAACTGATAATATTGCATAATATATCGCCTTAAGAAATTATTTTTCTTTAACTTGAATAATATGATACCTTTACTCAGGAAAGGTAGAGAAGTAGTAGAAAAATCTCATCCTCTAGAATTTTATAAGACAGAAGCCCTTTGAGACTCAAGTCTCTAAGATGTTATAAATTTCATAAGGATAATGCAACTTCTCAAAACAGGGCAACAAGTAGCAGGCTGACAACAGGGAAGTATCAGCACAGTATGCATAGTATATAGTATAGCATGAAAGCACAGATACAAATTTCTGGAAAGGGGTGACATACCCACTGGAACCATGTCCTGGTACTGTGGCCTACTGACTGTATTGAACGTGCTGGACGGCCTGGGAAGAACTGGTGGCCCTGCATGTCGAGAATCCTCTCCTACCTGCAAACACAAGCATCATTTATATTCTGCACCAAGAGCCAGAGTTCTCTCTATCAGCATTTCCAACCAAGTTGCTCAAAATACTTCATGAGCATGGTGAAGTACCGCCTAAGCAGAACGGACGCCAGCTGTGAAGCTGAAGCAGGGTTCTTGGCTCTCAAAAGCCTTGCTCAGTGGCTGGATGGGGGAAGGGTGGAGGCATCCACATCCCTAAGCGGGGCTGGGGCAGTGATTATTTACAAGTGGCACAGAAGTAGTTCAATATGCTTATAGTTATTAAGACTTTAGCAGCTAAACAGTAGACCTCTTGATCACGAATAACTTCTGCACTGACAGAACACAGTCTGCGACAATACAATCAAAGGGAGGAACTGAGTGCTACAAAATGTATTGAGGCGGTGCCAGGATGTTCCTTCTTTTGGCCAACACAGGCTCGGGAATTCCCTGGCTCAGCAGAGGAGGGGCTGAAGAGCAGCAATCTTTGTGTGGGGTTCTAAGTTAATATGTTACCGCCTTAGGAGCAATTTTACATGCCTATTAGGGCATCCAGCACAACAGCTCTTTCTGGTTTGAGCCTCCCACGCCACCGAGCTAATAGGAGCAGGTGTGGAGGAGCTAAATAGGGTTGCCCTAAACCGAATTATTTATTGTACCTAGTATAGATTTAGAAACTCATATACGCAGGTAGATAACCAAAAATGCCCATTGATATTCTCACCGGAAAACTCTTAACGTTGCTTTAGCTTCTTTAGCATTTACCCCATATTACAGAAATCTTTTAAGACAATAGTAGGAGTACAAGAGAAGCATAAGAGAATGAGAAAACAGAAGGCAAAATAACATACTGTACTGGATTTATACACTGGTACTTTTAAAATAGAGCTTCTACTCCCACTTACAGCCATTTTGTCATATTGCATCAGTTAGGTGTTTGCTAAGGATTTTTCTAGAGGCTCTAATGCTACAGATATCCTCCCCACCCTCCACTGCTTGCATGCCCTTCAAGAATGCGCTCACTCATTCTTCCAAGTGTCATTCAAACAACCTCTCCTCCGCAAAGCCTTCCCTTCCCTTCAAGCTGGGGTTAAATGCCACCTTCTCTGAGCCCCCATAGCTAAGACTGGTGTGTATTTCTAAAGCAGTTGCCACTGTGAACAGTTCATATCATTTGTCAGTTATACCTCAATGAGGCTGGAAAGAAAGAAAAGGAAAAAAAGTCATGATTATCTAAAAAAGTTATTAAAGTATACTTTTCTTTTCCAACTACTAAAAAACTGTTTATAAAGCATTTTTCACTATTATTTTTATTCATTTGTTATATGGCTCCACACTTTCTCTTCTTCTTAAGAACACAGGAAATGTGTTATTTGTTTGTATCCCTCACAACACCAACCACTATGTTTCCACATTATAGTAGGTGTTTGGTAAATGTTAATTTGTTCGATGGAAGAGATACCAATACTTCCACTGACTGGAATATTTGCTGAATGAGTATAAGATGGTGGCTGGAAAGAAAGACCCATGCAGTCTCACCCTGTTTCTCTTGAGTTATTGGCTTAGAGGAACGAATTCAGCCACTTTCTGGGGAGATTCAATCATTAACTACACATTGTTTGTCAGAGAACTTAATCATTTCAACACACCAAAATATACTGTCCCTCCTGTCAGTATGTTGCCATGTATCTCCATTTCCCAGGAAAGTCAAAGGTCTTCTCTGTGAGACCTCACTCCCTTGAAGCCAGACCATCAGGCAGTGGGCAACCCCTCTGATGGGCAGTGCTTCAGGATAGTCATGCTCCCAACAGCTGGGTCAGAAAGGACATTCCCCTGGAAGGTTTTGCAACACCGTGGCTGGTCACCGAGTCTATGTGGAGTTCTCTCTCTTCCACTGCTCAGTTTCCATCAACCGGAGGAGAGGTCTTAATGTACCTCTTAGGGTCCCTCTCCCACAACAGGCTACTACTAGAACATGAAAATAATTCAAGTTCTAAGGTTGAAGGAAAATGCAAGTATAGCTATCAGTCTCATGCATGTTTTCCCAGGAAAATGTCCTGACCTGATCCAACAGTCAGCTTTATATTGTGAAGTCAGGATAAGACAAATGGCTAAAGTTCATTGGCCATGTGATAAAGACAGATAGGGACCTAATTATGCTAGAGATCACACATGAGGTCCAAAGGTCTGTTTTGCTTTTAAGATGAATGCTGTTAGCAGCAACCAGTTCACCACCAGTGGTTTACATGACAGCAAGCTAAAGATTTATTAGCTACTCATAAAACATAAATATTTTCGTGCATACCTCATCTTGCAATAGATTTATATATCATTTTTATATGAGCTTCTCATGTATATTCTTCTATATCTGCACTTACGACCAGCAAACACATGATACATTAGACCAAGCACGTAAATCACAAGCGGAAATTCCAAGAGTAGAATTTTGATGAATCAAATCCAGTTATTTATTGCATTCATAATTTTTTTCTTATAATAGAGGCTACAAAAATATCATTTTTATATGAGCTTCTCATGTATATTCTTCTATATCTGCACTTACGACCAGCAAACACATGATACATTAGACCAAGCACGTAAATCACGAGCGGAAATTCCAAGAGTAGAATTTTGATGAATCAAATCCAGTTATTTATTGCATTCATAATTTTTTTCTTATAATAGAGGCTACAAAAATATCTGACCTACAATATAACATTGAAAATATGATATGCACATAAACATAGAAAAAGCATGCAGGAAATAATTCTATTTGTCTAAGGGAATTTTTGGAAACAATGTACATCAAGCAATGATATACACTCAAACCACAGACCCATATTAGGGAGAAGAAAACTTGACCTAAAACATTCCTTTTGTTTATTTAAGCTGCTAAAGGAAAAATTGAAACAAGAAGAGATTTGTTTTGGGGGTTAGGATATTAGAGGGCCCTCATGTGGTTACAATGGGCCACTGCAAACTGGCCAAGTAGAGCACAGCAATTTTCAGACATTCTTAGTTCAGCCCATTTTCTCCAGGCACTCAGAGTGCATAAATCAACTCTCTCAGTTGTATCTTAATTTTAAAGAATACTAGTGAGGATTCCACAACTCCATAGACTTGGACAAAAATTTTAATGTAATCCAGAAAAACTCAATTAAGAAATTCTTCCTTATATTTAACCAAATTTTCACCCTCTAAAAGTTACATTCATTTCTCTATCATTGGGGGTACAAAAGGGCTTATCATCTTCTCTTGAACATTTTATAAACAGGACATTGTCAATCCCTTCTCACCTCCCTCTGAGTTAAAAAAAAAAATCTTTAATTTCTTCACTCTTTCCTCATATGCCCTACCTCTTAAATTTGCAATTTAGGCTGTCTGTATTTCCAGAGAAGCCCTGTCAACATTTCAAAGATTTTTAGCCTCCAAATGATAGTCTCTAAATCAAACTCAAAAAAAAAGAAAAGAAATAATAAAAAAACCAGCCCGATTCCACAAACCACCACATCAGCCCCTAAAGCACGAGACTCACCTCACCCGCGCTGTGGCTGCGTTGCCTCGTCAGGTGCTGCCGATGAACCAGCGCGCTGGTGGGTCTGCTGCTCTGGAGGGGCAGCCGGGGGTCGATGAAGGTGGTGGTGCGGGAGTTGTGGTCGACAAAGAACGCCTAGGACACAACCCACTGAATCAGTTGTCAATACATGCCACCTACATGCCTTAGTGGACCTGTCACATTCACACAGTCAGGACAAGATCCCCTTCCGGGTCATGGTCTTAGCTGCGTCTTCTCACAATTTCCAATCTTTGGGGGCAATTTTCTGTGCCCTCTTAGGACAGACCAGAATAGATCAGATCCAGAATGAAGAGAGCAGGAAGGAACGTTACCCTGGTTTCAGAAGTACTCTAAAGAGATCGCCATCAAAGGTATGATCTGAGAAGGAAGTCGTAACAATGGACATTTGAGCTTCTCTTAACTGATGCTCTTGAAGCCCTTGCTGTCATGCGTGGTTATTATCAAGGTCTTATTACCTGAAACTTCAAACACCATTGACTTTTCTTTCTCTTTTCCTTCTCCTATGCAGTCAGCCACCAAGTCCTTCTCATTTTCTCACTGTAGTGTCCTTTATTTGTTCCCTCCCATCCTGAATACCACCCTACTATTAATATTTCAGGGCTTAATCTTATGCATGTAAGGACCAGTAGTTTCTCAGTTGTTCCACATCTCTGCCATCTTTATTCATTTAACTAGCCCCTTACTACAAGAATATTCTTTCTAACCACTTTGATTACATCACCACTTCAATCCAAAGCCTCTAATGGCTACCCACTGTCTAGTGAAAAAACACCCCAACTCTTTGGTCAGTTTCCACCACTCTTTAGAAGTCTTCCTACTGGTCTTTCCAGTTTAGTAACCCATTACACACCCATCCAAACTCATCACATACTGACTATAACTTTGGGCAAGTCACTTAAGTTCGCTAAGCTATAGATTTCTTATAAAAACAGGTCTCCCTCATTCATGATAAGCATTTCTCCCCTGTAGTGTATTAGGAGGATGGAAACCATGTCTATCATGTTTTTTGAGGTCTCCCTGGTGACATGAAATCATGAATGAGCAGAAACCATTTACCTCAGTGTTGCAGTGAGGATCAAATGCAATGTAGAAAAGCATTTTTTTTGTTTGTTTATTTAATTCCAAAACTACACAAGTGCTACTTATCATTATCATAGGGGCCAAATGTAAGTTTTCAAAATAAAATTCACTCAAGGTAATAAATAATGAAACCCATTATCTCAAGGACAACTAGAAATTTTAAGTTTTCCATGATCAGATAAAGTAAATTAGGTCATCAAAGATAAAAGAGACTATTAGGAGAGCCAGGAGCATTAGTACCTATAAATCAAGTGTCCAGCCACATGATGTATGACAAATAACCTAAGCAAAAAAGAAATGACTCTTCAAACCGATGGAGCTCAGATAACAAATTATCTTAAAGACCAGGGATGAATACCTCTAGGCAAATCCCGGAGGCAGATGGTATATTTATGCCTATTAAAAAAAAATCACCTCCCCATTATGGAACAAAATGTTTCCGCATGTACATAATCAGGAAATGACCCAAAATAATTTATAGGTAGGTTCCAGATGGAAAAAAATTTTATACCTTTATAAAGAAATAATTTTAAGATTAAGCAATGGATGCAATGGATGCACTAGAAAACAAAGCAGAAAAATGGACACAACAGGAATCTTTCCCAGTCCCTTCTCTTAATATTCAATTTCCAGGTACAAAGACTGGAATAAATGGAGGTTTTGTGTGAGATTTTGTCATCAACCTCACATCCTGGATAAGGCTCCCTCTTCCACAGCCTGTCAGATGAAACATCTTTCTTCTCATATCTTATAAAAAGTACATCAGTGATAAAACCTACCCAGACTTGAACTGACAGGCTCTGGTGCCAAATGTCACATTGGTCCCGTTTCACTGGGGTTTCTAATACACTTGCCCATTATTTCTGCCACCATTCAAAATGTCATAAAATAGGAATTATTTTTACAAATGGACACAGTTAATACCTATTTTTAAATAACCCCACAAACTCTTTATGTCGATTAAGATTAATAAGCTTTTATTACTAATATAAATAACATAAAACTTGTTGATTAAGGGAAAAATACAAAGAGTACTAAAATAGAATTGCCTATTTTACTCTACCTAATTTCTTAGGAATGTTTTGAAGGGATGGGTGGCCATTAGAGGCACAATGATGCACTTGTAATTACAAGGACAAATGGGTGTCTACATCTAGGTCAATTGTGACTTGCATGTAGTATCACAGCCTAATGTGATACTAAGAGGCTTGTCCAAAATCCATTCTCTAAACAATTATACTGTAAATGCCTTGAGGGTAGGGACTCTTTCTTACTCTGTTATCCCCAACAGCTTTTAGGGCTGTGCCTACGAGAAAGAGGGTGCTCAGTAAATAACAAATTGCTAAAAACCCTAATATGCAGATTCCTGACCAAAATACAAGGAGATAACTCATAATTAACTAACCAAGTATTAAAAATCACGGTCTTTTATGTAAGTACAAAAATACTTAAAGATTAGGAAAAAATAAATGAGGAGAGAAAGTGTGTGTGTGTGTGTGTGTGTGTGTGTGTGTGTGTGTTAGGTAAAAGGAGGGAAGCTGAAGACCATAAAATTTCAGATAGGAAAGAAGATTTTAAAAATCCCATTGTAGACACAAATAAAGTACCAGGTTAAAACTTGAGAAGTAGGAGGCAAAGTAATGATTAAATGCTTGGGATCTGTAAAAAGACAAGCCTGGTTCTGCGCTCTAGCTCTGCCACTCACTAGTGATAAAACCTCGGGCAAACTGCTTAAAACTTTTAAAGCTTCAGTTTCTGTTCTGTTAAATGAAAATCATGACATCTATATTAAAGGAAGGCTAAACGAGATGGTTCTTACACATTTTTGAACACAGTGCCTGTGACACTTCAAATGTAAGTTACTATTATTATCACTAATAATAGTTTTCCTTTCTGAAACATCTTCCTAAGGATCACAATGTTTCTTGCTACAGCCCATACACAAGGCCACAATACTCAAAAAAAAATAGAGAACCAGTGAAAACTATGCTTCCTAGGCCCCTTGTAAATATGTGTGACCAGGACTCAGCTCTGGCCAATGAGATGTAAAACATGGCACTCTGGGAAATCTCCTTGGAAGGGACAGGTGATCTCTCCTTCTGTCTTCATCTATCCTGCTAGCTGAAACAAGGATGCAATAGCTGGAGCTCCAGCAGCCATGCTGAGCCATGGAGATGAAGCATGGCTGAGCAAAAAGTTGGAAGGAGCCAGGGGCTCTTGCAACTTGATGAACCACCAAACTCTAGCCTGCCTACCTCTGGACTTCTTTATGTGAGAAAATACAATCTTGTGGGTTAAACTTTATATAGGTTTTCCATCACAATCCAGCCAAACCAAATCCTAACTGGTAACACTGAAGTCTCCAAACTGCAGAGGAAACGCAATCTCTCCAAAATTGAAGCCAGAAACCACCATTATACATAGGGATGTTCATTATTTGATAATAACAATATCTCATTACCATTTCCCTTTAATACAGTTGAGTGACAATTCCTGATTTAAGTGAAATGTATAGTAGGGAACTTACAAAGCTGGGATTTGAACCAGCTTTGGAATCAGTCTGACTCCAAAGCCCAATGAGTAATACCTCTTTCTCTATTTCTCTTTTTTTCATATATCTTTTCTTTTTTTCCATTCTGCTTTCTGCCTACTATCTTTTCCTTTTTATGTTCTTCCCACTCTCCTCACACCTCATATCATACTTGATTTTAGAAAAGCATTTAAGCATGTATCGAAGTAGGCTGACAACAACAGCCACTCATAGCGCTTAGCCTCGCCACTGTTTCAATACTGAAGATGCTGCTACTGATCCCAGCAACACACTCCGCATACTCTGCACAATTCTCATAACTAACCTCATTGCTAACCTGTGGGAAGCATGGCCACGGGTGGGGAATAGGTGCTATTTGTATCCTACAGGGGCTCCATTTCAGAGTCAGATGGAATGTGTATATTGTTTACACATGCTTTTTAAGTCTGCCAAGTACTCAGGGGAAAAGTTCTCAGTTAAGACCTCCATCAAAGCCGCATAGCTAGAGCACTAACAACAGCATTTCTAAGAAGCAATTCCTGGCATGCATTTCGGCTCTGCTGCAGTCCACTGTGTGACCTTGGACAGGTTTCCTTAGTGCTTTGCTTTATCCATGTAAAGGGGATTTCTCAGGTCACAGATGAATTGTGAAAAGCATATTCCACTTTAAAAGCAAGAGGAGAGGATAGTGCAAATTCCAGGCTTGTCATTTCTATTTGTGACACACATTATCAATTATGTCAGGAAAGTGGATCGCTTTCCCACAGGAAATGCTAACTAGTTCAAGCCAGCAATGAAGTTGACCTAGTACTTTTTTTTTAACTGGGTCACTTTTATGTCACAATTTTTGAATAGCCTGTAATTATTTATAAAAGCATATAACATGTATTAATAAATATTGTCTAGATAGAGTATGGTGAGAATGCAGACTACGTGAAAAAAGCAATTGCATGAAAAAATAGATTCTTTTCATTTTAGCCACTAGCAAAGCAAATTTTGAACAATACTGATTCCCTACTGTTAAGTTTCACTAAGGAAATTCACTCAGGCTTCACAACGCTGGGCCAACTGAGACTAACAACTCAAAAACTGAGAGGAATGCAAATACACAAACTTAAATCTCATTTTAAGAACTGCTACCCTTTCACTGCTTCAGGGCATAGTCAGAGTCAGGAAATACGGGCTGGTTGGAGCCAAGTGGTATTTCAGTGAGGCCAAACAAAATACATGTCTTTCTTTACACAATTCTTTCTTTCTTTCTTTTTTTTAACTTCTATTATTTTAAGAAAAGAAAAAGTCATCAGTATTTGTGAAGAAATACCAACCTCGGGCTCAACAATTCTAAGTTAAAGAAGTTTGAAATTGTTTCCAGTTAATATTTTGCCAAACCAGGAATACATATTAAAAGGCCATGTAAACAAAATAAAACAAAAAGTACTTGTAACTATGCTACAGAAAGACAGAACATGAGATCTTCTATCTTTCTTTCTCTAAAGAGCTATGGAAACAATGAAAGAACAGCAATTGATAAGTCAGAAGCACTGCATATTATATCTGTTCTGAATTCTGGTTTCTCAGCCCTACGAAGTCTTAGAAATGCTCAAAAAAGGTTACTTATAATTTACTTTAATTTGTATAAAGACTGTATTTACTTACCCATTCTCTTCTTTCCAAAATTGCAAATTTCTTCTCAGCTTCTGACCCCTTCCCTCAATATTTCCCCAATTATAAAGGAATAAACATCCTATTATTTTCTCTACATTATATCTTAAAACAGACTTTCTCACAAATAGTAGAGATGAAAAGGGCTGAATGATACAGTTTATTCTAAGTAAAAAATACTCATGCTAACTTGGTTCTTTTGAAGGAGCGAGTAGTCCCATGACCAATATAGTCATGACCTCTATATTGGTCACAAAAAAGGTTAAAGAAGATTATTTTGTTAAACTGCTATGATTGTAGCTCTACAGCTGCTAGGAGAGAAAAGAGGGATCCATGGTACTTGGGCTAGAGTTATGGAAACAGCTGGTTAGTACATGTGGATAAGTACAAGTACACACCTTAGATGTAAAGTGTTAGCTAAGGCAGTGATTTTTATGTGTTGGGAGTGGCAGCATTTAGGTGTTAGACATGTAAGCAGGGAGCCAGTGGTATACCAGAGATGGCTTGCACCAGCTCGTGAGAGCTGATTGTGAAATTTTCAGCAATTCCATGAGCGGGTTGATGTGATGCTGATAGCACATAATTGGCCATGGTGGGAGAATTTATACCCTGGAAATTGGCAAACACTACAAATCAGCCATCCTCCCCATCTCACCCGGAGAGCTGATTGTTAAACATTTGCCAGCACATCACTGTGGAAGACTGGGAATAGATTATCCAAATCAACATATTTTAGGTGAAGTAGAAGGGCATTATCATGAAATTTAAAAATAGTATATATGTATACACATATATACTTTAAAAATATTTACTTATAAGTACTTATAAGTAAAAATATTTACTTACAAATATTTTTAAAAGATCCAATGCAGGTCATGAGGATAACTATTTAAAAAGAAAAGGCAAAGACTATCTCCATACTTGGGCAATTCTTTCAAGATTCCATGAGTCTAGCATTTTACTCAGAAATATATCCATGAAACCAATCTCTGCTCTATTCTCTCATTCAAAAAAGGTATACAGCCCAGGAAAGATACTTTACTTTTGCCATTTGCCTTCTATGTATACTTATTTGTGGGTTATTTTCTAATCTAACATCTTTACCCCTTTAGGTAAGAGAATCTAAAAAAATGTGCTATCTATAAATTTACAGTTTGATCATCTCTATCTGGATTACTGCATAACTTCAGGTAATTAAACCAGGTAACTACCACAAAGAGGTATTAGTTGTTTCAAAGCAATTAAAGAGATGTGTCACAAAATTATCAAATGTAATGGTCAAATAGACAACATTTTTCAAAATTCATTATTTATCCTGCTAAGAGACTTTTGGAATTCACGTAAGACCTCCAAATATTAAGTTGCACTTTACTCACTGAGGTAAACAGAACTTGACCCAGTAAAAAGTGGCTACCAGTTTCACGTAGGATTGAAACCAGGGTCTGGGTCACCAGTGGGACAACTTCTGCAGCCACACAGGCCATTAGGGTCTGGTAAAATGAGAATCCTCAAGCAGGCTGAGCCTGTGGGAACTTCCACCATACAAATATTTGTTCTGTTCTAAAATCTGTCCTCATAACCATAAGTGCTATTTTCTGTGGTTATAAAGTTGGGTATTTGGACCATTCTGATACTTAAACCCCCAATCTGACACCCGAAGTCACAAACCCCCAGAGTTACAAAGCTTGGATGTTGATTTAGCTCAGAGATATTGTAGCATAAGATTTTTGTAGGGAAAAACACAAGAAACTACGGGAAAGATATTTTACTTTAAATATGAAGATGGCTACCATTTTACATTTTTATTTTTCAAAAACCCATGAAGTTTATGATACATCACTTACAAAGAGTAAAGTTTCTTAGCATTTCAATTTAAGCCCAAGCAGAATAATCTGGAAAAAACACCCTGTGTTAATATTGTTTGAGACTATAAAGCAAAGAAGCAGAGGGGAAAAAAATTCACATTTACATTTGAAAGGGAAGCAAATTTTTTTTTTTTTACTTTTAACACTTTTTCTAAAAATTAAATCAAATAAGCCCATTATGTATACTTGAGAAATAATAAACTTCATAGTGTTTTTCTCATTATCCATGTCATTTTAAAGTGGAACTCTCTCTGTTATGCTTAACTTTCTGCAATGTAGTTCCACTAATTTCATTCCATTGAAATGGGTCTCTTGAAATTCACCCATTATTTCTTTGCAGAAACCAGGCATATCCACCTGGTGTTTTCCCATCTCAGTGCTTCTACTGTGAGCGTTTTCCCTCTGTATCCTATGTTCACTGTTCCTTTTAATCAACATCCTACCCATCACTCAAGGCTCGGCTCAAATACTACCTTTACTATGAAAACTTTCCAGCTGTCCCATGCCAGAAATAAGTCATTCTGCACTGTACCCCTGAATAGCATACATCAATGCTAAGACACACATTCTTTAATAATCCAAAGAAGAGGCATTCAGAGTAAAATAGCAATTTCTACAGGAGGGGAGTTAGTGGCCTTACACAGGAAGTGCATGATTTTGTGCAAATATGTAGGTCTGATTTCAGTTCTAGTTCTAAGTTACTTGGCTTCCAAGGATGTTTTGAAAACCCTACTTTCACGACTATGGCTGATGAAGAATGCAACCATCCGGTTAGCAGTCCACTGATTCAGTAAGAGAATAAGTCTACCAGAGATACCACAGTAACAGAGCACTCACTGTGGAGAAACGGAGAACATTCTGGGTTGTTACACAGGTGTAAGGCAGAAACAAACATCCCATATCAGACTACCCTGCACTGGTCAAGAACAACACAGCCAACAATGAATAAGAATAACAAAACTAAATCCTACTGTGAAAAAGCCATTCTGTTGAACCACTATGGTTAAGGGAGACCAGCAGTTCCTTAGGAGAGGGAATAGGACACTGACTTTAACCCTATAGTATATCCTTTATAAGTCAGCATGCATTTCCCATGAGAGTAAGGATTCATCCATTAACAAATTTGTATCATTTTCATGAAATCCCAAATTGATGAAACTCTTTAGTTACTGTTCTATATAGATCCCTTCTTCTACCTCTAAATTTCAGTAAAATGTGGTTAACAATAACATCCACCTCATAAATTGCCACAAGACTCCCACAGCATCCTGCAAAGCCCTTACTATCGTCATTATAATTGCTGGAAGATACCCATTCACCCTCACCACAGGAGAGAGGCAGGATGAGAGCACAGACATTGGAGATGGACTGCCTGGGTTCAAATCCAATTCTATCACTTAATAATTGTGGAACATTAATCAATTCACTTAATCATGCTGTGCCTCAGTTTCCTCTTCTATAAAATATGGATAAAAGTAGCACCTATCTCAAGGCTGCTGTGAGCATGAAATGAACTAACTAGGTTCTACAACAGTGTCTGGCACATAGTCAGTGCTACATACTACATAATGCTACACAAGTGGCATTATCATTGTTGGCACAATGGAACACACATAGTAGATATTCAGAAGTGTGCTGATGACTAGATAAGCGAAAACACAAAAGGAAATTGTTGTACTTGAGAAGATGGAGCCAAATTTCACAGACCTGAAGAGCTCAGTTTGAGAATATTCCTCTTAAGAATTATTCCCTTCCATGTAGATGAGGATATGGACATCATGTTCCACGTCAATTCTACAAATCAGTCATCACTGTGGGAAAATAACTTCGTAATATTTAATAGTTTTTGATGTTATATTAGAAAAAAGTTTTCTCCCTTTCAATGTTCTGGAAGCAAAGCACTCATTTTAAAAAGTGGTCTAGCTGGGCACAATGGTATACACTTGTAGTCCCAACTAGTGGAGAGGCTGAGGCAGGAGGATCACTTGAACCCAGGAGTTCTGGGCTATAGTGCGCTATGCTGATGGGGTGTCTACACTAAGTTCAGCATCAGTATGGTAACCTCCTAGGAACGGGGGACCACCAGGTTGTCTAAGGAGAGATGAACCATCCCAGGTAAAAATGACATAAGTCAAAACTCCTGTGTTGGTCAGTAGTGGGATCGCGCCTGTGAACAGCCACAGCATTCCAGCCTAGGCAAGGTAGTGAGACCCAGTCTCTTTAAATAAATAAATAAAATATGAAATAAAATGGAGTTAAAATTCCAGGGCTGGAAGAAAACCTACTAGCTGCCTATTTATAAGACAGGAATTAGGATTCCTAACCTGCTGCCCAAAGCAGCGCAGCCAAGTACAGACCTAGCACCAGCCTCCCCAAATGTTCCTTTAAGTTATTCTAACTTACTGGGAGCCAGTCACCTGGAAAGGAACATACATAAGGAAATCAGAAGGAGATAAACCTGCTTTAGTTAAGGTGTCCAGCTTAGCTCAAAATCTTATTAAAGTCTTAATGCACAACAGAGGGCAATCGGGCTAAAGTGATAAGCTTTGGGGTTTGTCTGATAATCCATCTCCTCCACAAGACAGGGATGCTTCAAGTCTTTCATGTGGAACAGCATTCTAAGGCAAAGCCAGCAGCAGACTGAGGTCAGCTATCTACCAGCCTATAATCAGGGTCCTATACAATACCAACTTTATGTTGTAACCCCCAAATCAGTCAAAAATCAGTCAAAAATCACCAGGGAATAAGACGTTTTGGATAGTTATGCTATGGACATAGTTGAGATACTGTTTCCCCTGTTTAACCATCAGAACTTTTATGAAAACTATGAGACTGAAATTGTTCTTAAGAATAAATTACAACTCTTCTTAGATAGTATCATAAATGTAATTTAAACTTTCTCAAAGTCAGAAGTTATTAATAAAAACCTCTCTCCTGAAGTGTGTTTGGCAGTTACAATTGGCAGGGACTACCCCCTAACTTAAGTTAAATCTCTACACAGAGCAGAAATATATATAGCATTATCTCAACATGGATTTTCCCAGGACCCATGGTTCTCTAACAAGCACAGCTCCTTTAAAATTTTGTCTGAGTTGAGAACAGAGATGAATTCTTGGTGTGCTGCTGCTTTTTATACCCAGGTGTAATACCACCAGTATTTTCCACAGTCCTTACTTGGACCGTCTATGCCCTTCCATTTAGTGGAATGTTTACAGACATCGTGCTCTCAGGCTGTTAAATCAAACTCGGCACCAAAAATGCCACATCCTTCCCTGGTGTCCCTACTTCCAGCTTCTAGGTGTCCTGGAAAGGCTTCTCTGTCATGCCCACCTGACTCTGAGTAAATACCATTTTACCTGTGCTCCAGGGACACAATCACAAATCCATTCTCTTTCATCTCTTTTAAACTTCATGGTTGCCACTTCTAATCTTCTCTTAGCTGGGAACTAGAAGTTTATTAAAAATATTTGCAGAAATCAAGTTAACAGTTTCAATGAGAGTTTGAGGGCTCCTCCCATGCACTAAAAAATACACACACTTTGTAACAACTATTTCAACTGCTTATAGGTTCTCAGATAATATTGCCAGAAGCTAAGTTCAGGATGAGTAAGAGGCTACTGTGGTATTATTACTAGAGGGAACTTTGGGGGGAAAATGGCATTTACTGAGTACTTCACATGTTCCATCGGCCTCGAATGCTCTTCCCCGAATACTCCTCACTTTGTTTCGGTATCTGCTCACCTATGGCGTTATCTGTGGCCTTCCCCAATCACCCTATGTAATATGACATTCTTCATTCCTGTCTTTTTCTAGACCCCATTCCCTGCTTTATTATAGCTCTTGACATACTATGTGCAGTATTTATTTATTTGTCTATTGCCTGTCTCTTTCCATGACAATGGCAGGTCTATGACACAGTTGGCACATCTGTTTTGTATAGGTGCTCAATGAATATCTGTTGAACAAATGACCCAAGGATTATTAAATACTTTAAATGTCATATCATTTTAATCTTCCTAACCCTTCAAGTCACATATTCTGAGACTTTTTATAGACAGAGAAACTGAGATTAGTTGCTCAATACTTGGAGGGTATAATGTCATGGCTAAGAGCATGTCCGCTGGAACCAGAATGCCTGGCTTACAGCATGGCTCAGCCACTGTCTGTCTCTGTGATGTTGGGCAAGTCCCTGAACCATTCTGGACCTGGGTCTCCTTGTCTGTAAATGGCAATAATAATAGTACTGCTGTATCAAGTTGTGGTAAGGACCTTCTATGCATAAAGAGCTTAAACAGTTCACAGCTCACCTCCTATTTAACTCTACATAAGAGTTAAATAAATAAAAATAAAATCCTAGCTGAGGAACACCTTATAACAAGTACTAACTTTCTCATTCTGAACTCTTACTCATTTAACAACTTCCTGATTATAACCAGGCTTTCTGGTTCACGTCTATGGAGGAAGTGCAGATGTGGTTATTCTGGCCTGTGTGACGCAGTTATGTATTTCTCATCATCAATTATTCAATCAGTGAGTCCTGTTTCGTGTGCTCACAAAATCAGGGTTTTGAACCAGTAAGACTGAGGCTCAAACCTGGATAGTGTCACAAAGACACACCTTGTGCAGCTGCTTGTTTGGTAACCTCCTAGCCACTCTCTCCAAATAACACTATACCTTTTTATTTAAGTATCTACAAAATAAGCTGTGTAACTAGGGAGAAGGACGTGCTATTGCTTAAGGAATCTTTTCTCTAATCAGCAGAAAATGGCGAGAGATGACAGGAAGGAGAAAATCCAGGGAAAAGCGAGTGTTTCACAAACTTCACACCCCTCTACTCCACACGCTACTTCAGAATAGCGCAGAAGTCATAAACAGCCTGCCTGTCCAGGTTTCACCTGAACCAGGAGACGGAATGTTTCACCTCACAAAGAGCCTTCACCATCACTTGAAGGGTAAGGACATGTGCCAAAGCCACAGGCGGCCCACAGTCATTCAACAGCTCCCTCCGGCAGCTCCCCCGTGTTACCTTGCCCTGATGATCGTGTTTCATTTCCCAGCCCCTCGGCAGCTCGAGCTGTTTGTTCGCGAACATGTTGAGGAATCCCACAAGGTCCCGGTTATGCTGGTAGCGTTCAAAGTGGTGGGTGTCCCGCCGGACTTTGGTGATCATGTGCTTCAAACACGTGTTGTTTGTAAACATGCGGTAGGCACTCTGGAGACAAGAATGGAGGACCAACGTTAACCTGCTTGTGACACGCAAAGAAACCATGAATATTACACATGGGTATAGCAAGGCTTCCAGTAAGTATATAAAACGCATATGTAGTCTTCGACAGAACACTAGACCCACACGTGGAAACAGCAGACAGAGCAAAATATCTTGAACAAAATAAAATACAAAGAGTACAGAAGGTCAGGCAGTCTCCACGGTTGGAGTCTAGTGTTCTAAAGAAGAGTGCTGTGGAATCTCCTTCCTCAAGGGACGTTAGGTCCTAAAGTTGCTTTTGTGCAAAAAAAACACAAAGTTGGAATTACACCTTACAGGGAGCCCCAGCATTGGACTAGATCATTGGCTCTTCGAGTGAATGCCAGATGACTCAGCTGGCATACACTTAGGGGTCAAGTTGTATGGAAGAGCACTTGCCATATGTTTCAGTGTCAGAGGGACATGCGATGGGATGAGTTGCTGTCAGTGACAGTCACACTCAGCTGAGACCACAGTAGGCTGAGGTTTTCATCTCACCCTCCTCAGAGGCATAAGCTCAGTGAATAGAAAAGCAAGAAGAGCTTCCCAAACTGTATATCTCACCATTTTTTTCTCTCTCTTTTTTCCTGTGTATATATGGTTGAATGTATATGACTGAAATGCAAGTTTAATAAAAGTGCACTATACCACCATACAGAAAACTGACTGCTTTGTCAAAAACCTTATAGTCTTCATGTCTATAATACTTGAAGAAGATTCCAAATATTGATTGTAAGTCATGGTTGCCCACACATGAGTCAGCCAACAGACAGATATTCATTGCATAATACCCTATGCCAAGCAGTAGAAAAGGAATAATGGTATGGGAGCTATTTCCTTGAATCAGGAGGAATATGACATCATGAAATTGACCAGGCTAGGAATGATCTATCCTGGAATTCTGTTCTTCTCAGATTGATTCAAAGGGCTTTGGACTCTTCTTACTTTTAGTATCTCAGGGACGCTACCCTGAGTCTGCAGGCCTTCGAGCTTTATTTCATGGGTTCTGTTATTTATTTCTAAGACAGTCCGAGAAAACCCCAAAGACACCAGAGTCCCTAAAAATTATTTCATTGTAATAAACATTTACTATCTTTGTTATGCCCAGTACTGTTAGTTATTAGGGATAAAAGATGAATGAGTATGAGGACAGTCAACATTGCTCCTGTCTTTCCAGGGTCCCTCAGGACGTGCTATGTCTTGGGCAAAGCATTTACTGTTTTCTTCCCTTTGGCATGGCAATGTTTGAAATGGAGGCTGCTCCCAGCCTGGCTCTCTGCGTCCCTGAGTAACTACAGGGATCAGAGAACCCTGACAACCTGACTTGAAATGAAAAATAAACCTTTGTTAGCTTGAGCCACTAAGACTTGTTGGTTGTAGTTACTGAAGTATAACCTAAACTATCCTGATAGATTCACCATCATTAAATACTTGTTCCGTATCAAAACTAATGGACAGATGGAAGGAGAGAGAAAGGGAAAGAGGGAGAGAAGAAGAAAGAAGACCACACTGAACCATCCTCAAATCTTAGTTCCTTAGTAAGTATAAGTATGAGTATCAGATACTCTGGAGTCGTGTTTTGACCTGACAGTCCCAAGGAGTGGAGGTTCTGATGGCTGTGAGCAGGTGTGTGGTTCACAGCACAGGGTACTGCCGACGCAGGCAGGTCTATGCAGAGGCTCTGGGCCAGTAGAGAGGATTAGAAAAAGTGATGCCATGAAAGCGGAGAAGGAGACTAATAAAAGAAGTTGTAGGTTGTCAGAGACAACCTAATTTACCTAAGTAATAGTTTGGCCTGTGGCTGACTCTGCTTTGGAATTTTAACACATTGACTACCATGTGAGTTGTATTTAACTCAGGCTAGTTTTGAGCCTGGGGCCTCGTGAAGCAGTTGGTCAGTGAAAATCTTGTTGATGTTCTTATTGTTACAATTAATATTGACAAATTAATTCTAAAAACATGGATTGTGTTGCATATAACTCACGCACAGAAAACAATAAAAAATAACAAATTAGAAAGGATCATTTTGTTTTAATAGAACACCGTGGACCCAGTGAAAAAAATTTTTTTTCTAGTGTGGCAGTCGATGTGTTAAATACAATCAGAAGGCATCTGTTTTCTGCATTTGGCCCAGTGTTGCTGGTACATTTTTACATAAGCCATTGCAAGTTAGAGGCCTGAGACCACACTGGTTTATATACTAATTGCAATGAGCTTTTAAATCTTACTCCCTGGTAAGTCTCTTTGGGAACAAATTATTGTGAGGGTAATTCTGTTGGATAAATCATTACATTAGCTGTTGTTCTAAATAGGTATACCTCTTGGTCGCCTTCACTTCTCCCCCCTCCTATTAAAATGAGGAATCTAGATGTGGCCTACTTACTCATCTAGAGCACCAGAAATGCTCCTCACTTTGCTAAAGAAGCAGAGCTTCATTATGGCAAGAAGTAGTGGCAATTAGGTTAAGGAACCCATCCCAGCCTCAGGCTTGAAGTAATTCTCAAGGGGGTTGAACAGCTCTTTAAGCATAGAAATCTTAAAGCTGATCTTATAATTAATTATGTCCTTTCATCTTCCTCTGCGCCACTCAACGAGACATGGAATATAGTGCCATGTTAGACTGATCTTTGTAAAAAGTATCTACCAAAGTAACTTCAGTGCAAGAAAGATTTCTCTCATTAGTAGCTAGCAAACAACCCTTAGACCCACAGCCTTTTCAAGTCTGGATAGTGTATATTTGACTGTAAGGGTCTATATAAAACACTTAAGGCAAATACATTATTCCTCTAAACTGCTACGTTTCTATAAGGTAACTATGTTTGAATAAGCATATATGTTTATGCAAAATTGTGTATAATGTGTGTACATATATACATACATACATATTTTTTTAATTTTATTTCAGCATATTATGGGGGTATAAATATTTAGATTATATAATTGCCTTTGCCCCACCCGAGGCAGAGCTTCAAGCGTGTCCATCCCCGAGACGGTGTGCACTGCACCCATTAGGTGTATATACCCATCTCCTCCTCCCCCTACACCTGCCCAACACCCGATGAATGTTATTACTATATGTGCACTTAAATGTTGATCAGTTAATACCAATTTGATGGTGAGTACATGTGGTGCTTGTTTTTTCATTCTTGTGATACTTCATTTAGTAGAATGGCCTCCAGCTCTATCCAGGATAATAGAAGAGGTGCTAGATCACCATTGTTTTTTGTAGTTAAGTAGAACTCCATGGTATACATACACCGCATTTTATTAATCCACTCATGTATTGATGGGCAATTGGATTGTTTCCACACCTTTGCAATTGTGAATTGTGCTGGCATATATAGTTCAGAAAGGATATTTATACAGTTCATACAGAACTACAGTGAGCATTTTAGTCACAGCTCTGTCACTCATGGACAGAGACAAAGCCATTTAATCTCTGTCTGCTTCAATTTGCACAACTATAAAATGGGAAAATAACTCCCTTGCTTTCTTCATAGGTGTGTGGGATTCAAATCCGATGAAACGAAGGATGTAAAAGTGCTTTAAAGAGGTAAAAATCACCATACAAATACTGAGTATAAATAAGTAAAAAAATACATAGGGGATTATACCTATCTTGCCTATGTTATAACAGATAAATGATAGCAGTAAAATTGTTTTCTACTTTGAGTCTTTGAAGATCTTGGACCAACATCCACTTTCTATTAACTGAAAAAGGGTCTCATAACCTTTTGTTAATTATCTGCTAAGCCCTGTGCTAAACCTAGAGGATGCTACGATGAGCAAGGCTTGATCACTCAAAAGGATGAAGAAGGGAAATTCTAGGGGGAGGCGGGAGGAAGAGGTTCACTAGAGACAGAAATTAGAGTTGGAAAAATAAAGGCCACAAAATACTGAAAAATACTGACACACACTGATAGAATGAGCAGAGCTAAGAATGGGAGTGGTCCGAAGAGTCAAGAAACATGAAACAGACGAGATTAGGTTGAAAGAGTTTAGTCTTCATGGAAGCTGATGTTGACAAAGCTATGGGTTAAGAGAAAAAAGGCACCTTTATTCTCCCTCCTAGGGTTTAACGGTTCTAACTAGGTAAGGATTCTTTTCTGTTTGTTTGTCTTATAGGAAAAATTGCAGTAAATGAATCTGATTTTTTACCTGAAGCAAAAGTTGATTAGGGAAGAGCAAATGGTACCTATTTCATAACACGGCCTCGTGATAATGTACAGAATGATTTCACCTGGGAAGCTGCTGCACGTGGACTCACAGCCGTTACGGGGAATTGGCAATTGTTAACAGACAAAGCCCCTTTAAATGATCCCTAAAGGACAAAAAGTTTTGTTTTCCTTTTATATAATTTAAAATTTTCTTAATATATTTTTTAAAATTTTTAATTATTATGGGTACATAATAGTTGTATATCTTTATAGGGTACGTGTGATGTTTTGATACAGGCATAAATGTGAATTAATCAAATCAGGATAATTAGAGTATTCATTGCCTCAAGCATTTACATTTCTTTGTGTTGGGAACATTCCAATTCCACTCTTTTAGTTATTTTAAAGTATACCCTAACATTGTTGTTTATAGTCACTTTGTTGTGCTTTCAAATATTGTCCATTCCACCTAATTATCTAACTATATTTTTGTGCCCATTAATCACCCCCACTTTATCCCCCCATTCTCGCTACCCTTCCCTGCCTCTAGTAACCATCATTCTACTCTCTGCCTCCATCAGATCAATTGTTTTTAATATTTGGCTCCCACATACGAGTGACAGCATGCAAGATTTGTCCTTTTTGTGCTTGGCTTATTTCACTTAACATAATGTTCTCTAGTTGCAAATGGCAGAATTTCATTCTTTTTTGTGGCTATACAATATTAAATTGTGTATATGTATCACAATTTCTTTATCCATTCATCTGCTGATGAACACTTAGGTTGACTGCATATCTTGGTTACTGTGAATAGTGCTGCAACAAACATGGGAATGCAGGTATCTTTTCAGTATACTGAATTCCCCTCTTCTTGATATATACTCAGCAGTGGGACTGCTGGGTCATATTCTATACTGTTCTCCAGAATGGTTATACTAATTTACATTCCCAACAGCAGAGTACAAGGGTTCCCCTTTCTCCACATCCTTGCTAGCATTCATTATTGACTGTCTTTTTGGTAAAAGCCATTTTAACCGGGATGAGATATCTCATTGCAGTTTTGATTTGCATTTCTCTGATGACTAATGATATTGAGTATTTTTTCATACCTCTTGGCCATTTGTATCTCTTCTTTTGAGAAATGTCTGTTCAGGTCCTTTGCCAATTTTTTAATCAGATTATTTGCTTTTGTTCTATTGAGTTGTTGGAGCTCCTTATAGATTCTAGTTATTAATCCCTTGTCAGATGGGTAGTTTGCAAATGTTTTTCTCCCATTATTTGGGTTGTCTCTTCACTTTCTTGATTGTTTCTTTTGCTGTGCAGAAGATTTTTAGCTTCATGTGATCCCATTTGTCCAATTTTGCTTTGGTTGCCTGTGCTTTGGGGGTATTACTTAAGAAGTCCGTGTCCACACAGACCTCCTTCAGTGTTTCCCCAATGTTTCTTTTAATAGTTTCATAATTTCAGGCCTTAGATTTAAGTCTTTAATCCATTTTGATTTGATTTTTGTACATGGTGAGAGATAAGGGTCTAGTTTCATTCTTCTGCATATGGATATTCAGTTTTCCAAGCACCATTTATTGAAGAGACTGTCCTCTCCCCATTGTATGTTCTTGGCACCTTTGTCAAAGATAAGTTCACTACAGATGTGAGGATTTATTTCTGGATTCTCTATTCTGTTCCACTGGTCTATGTGTCTATTCTTAATGCCAGTACCATGCTATGTTGGTTACTGCAGCTCTGTAGTATAATTTGAAGTCAGGTAATATGATTCTTCCAGTTTTGTTCGTTTTGCTCAGGATGGCTTTGGCTATTCTGGGTCTTCTGTGGTTCCATATAAATTTTAGGATTATTTTTTCTATTTCAGTGAAGAATGTCATTGGTAATTTCATGGGGACTGTACTGAATCTGTAAATTGCTTTGGGTGGTACGGACATTTTAACAATATTGATTCTTCCAATCCATAAGCATGGAATATCTTGCCATTTTTTGTGTGTGTTCTCTTCAATTTTTTTCATCAATGTTTTATAGTTTTCATTATGGAGATCTTTCACTTCTTTGGTTAAGTTTATTCCTAAGTATTTTCTTTTATTTGTAGCTATTGTAAATGGAATTACTTTCTTGGTTTCTTTTTCAGATTGTTTCCTATTGACATAAAAAAATGCTACTGATTTTTGTATGTTGATTTTGTATCCTGTAACTTTACTGAAATTATTTATCAGTTATAATAGTTTTTGCGTAGAGTCTTTAGGTTTCTCTAGATATAAGATCATATCTCACTTGGTAAGTTGGCTGCAGAAAATTAAATAATAAAATAAAAAATAAGATCATATCATCTACAAACAAGGATAATTTGACTACTTCCTTTTCCAATTTGGATACCCTTTATTTCTTTCTCTTGTCTGACTGCTCTAGCTAGAACTTCCAGTACCATGTTGAATAACAGTGGTGAAAATGGGCATCTTTGTCTTATTCCAGATCTTAGAGGAAAGGCTTTCAGTTTTTCCAAATTCATTATGATACTAGCTGTGGGTTTGTCATATATGGCTTTTATAGTATTGAGGTAAGTTTCTTCTGTACACAGTTTTTTGACAGTTTTTATCATGAAGGGATGTAGAATTCTATCAAATGCTTTTTCAGCATCAATTGAAATGATCATATGGTTTTAGTCCTTTATTCTGTTGATATCATGTATCACACTGATTGATTTGTGTATATTGAATCACCCTTGTATCCCTGGGATGAATCCCACTTAATCATGATGAACAATCTTTTTAATGTGTTGTTGAATTCAGTTTGCAAAATTTTCTTTTTAGTTATTCCTTCTCTATTCCAAAACTCCCTTTCCCAATTTCCCTGTTATTTCTCACCTTCTTAGCAAGAAATAAATACTCAATGGTTGAGCGAGTGAAAACTGAGTTTCCGTGGTGGAATTTTGTTATTTAATTTTTTTTGTTATTTAACATTTTAAATATGTTTTAAAATTTTGTTTTTTATTTGTTTTATTTTATATTAATTATTTTTATTTCTTTTGAGCTCAAATGTATTTTGTTTGATAAAGTAAGGTTTTAGAAGTGAAAAATATTGAGAGGAGTTAAGGGGTATGTTACTGACAGTTGGCAGCAGAATAAAAAACTTATATGTAAACATTCAGTTTTTATCAATCACAAGGAAAATAATAATCAACCCCTTTTTTTTCAGGTTTTTCTTTAGTGTTGTGGTGACCAAATGTTCTAGATTACCTGGCCAAGTCCTAATTTCACCTAATTCTGTTCTTTGCAACAACACAGTTAAGTATATTACTGAAAAATAAAATCTTTCATATTTCATAAATCCTTCATCAAGAATAGGCATTCTGAATTCAGATTTGGAAAATTGCATCACTGAATCTATAGTGAACATCTCTCATATTGACAAGGAAGCAGATTTTTGCAGTTGGATACATGATTCACTAAGCAAAATTTATTATAAATAAAATCAAGAAACATTGTTTCCAGGAAATATCTGCTGGGATATGGAAATAGTCCTGTCTTACACAGTCTGTCTACATGATATTTTTAATTAGATAGTATTTTACGTTGTTTCCATCTAGCCAAAGAATAAAATGGAGGGAAATTTTAACTTATTAACAAAACTAACTATAAATGATAAATTTATCTAGTTTGAAATAGAGAAATTCCTGATTTTTAAGAATATACTTATGAATTTTGGAACAATATTTTTCTTCATTAAGTACTAACAAATTTAAATGATGGAATTAAAGTATTTTTAGAGCTCATTAAAAGCCACAGTAATAGTGATTTGGCATGTATGTTAGAAAATTATTCAGTTGAATTAAACGAAATATATTTACATATTACATTAATTGGACAAATCCAAGCACACCAACTATAAAAGACATGGCACGAATAACTAAATCTTGAGCTAACAGGAGAAGTAGTTTATTAGGACAATTTTGAAAGACATCTGATCACAACCAGAAGAGGGCAGTAGAATAATTCTTAAAGCAACCACAACGCAAAAAAAGAAAAATAAAAAAGAAAAAGAAAAAAAACAAAAGTTTGTTTCTCAAGTTTTCCGTTAGAGTTATGACAACCATATATCTATTTATTTTTTCTTTTCAGTAATGATTATTAGATATTATGGCTACATATAATCTATTTTTCATGACTATCTTTCAACATAAACTGCTACTGTCAAATCACAAAAAAAAATGAGGAAAACTTCTAAATATATTCCTTTTGCATACTGAACGTTTTCAAAAACAGAAACAGGGAATCTACTGAAACAGCTACAGAGCATAAACAATTCAAGGAAAAAACCTAGACAATAAATCTTAAAATAGAGAGATCAAATAAAAGTTTGTTTTGTAACATTTTCTGCTAATCTAGGAAAAAAGAAGAAATTCTAGCAAGTAACGCTCTTTATAAAAAATTGTCTTAGTTATCTCCATTAATTCATACCTTGAGACCTTCAGCAAGAAAAATCCAGCCACTTTAATGTCTGCCATATCTAAGTCAGGGAAATAAGACTTCCTAAACCCACAGAATTTAAATCTTATAGAAATGTGTAGATGCACAGCATGGATCACCTTTTTAGCCAGCATGAAGGCAGTTCAGATAAGAGGAAGAAAAACATTTAACTACTTTAAAAAGAATATTTTGAAATCAAGACAGGCTGTCCAGCAAAAGAAATTCTAAAATCATGCCCAACTAAAGAAAAAGGAAACACAACAGCAACATGAAAACAAAGTAAGTAAAAAAACCTTGCAAGCTGGTTTTTACAGTATTTTCACACTGTTAAAACAAGTTAGACGTCAAAAGTCCTGATGAGTTATAGTTGTAACAAAGGCAGTGAGCTCACTTAATGCAACATCTCTTTGGAGCTGCCAAATTACAAGCCACAGACCAATTGCATCAGAATCACTTAAGGGAACTAAAACAAAGAGAAACAAAAACAGACTCCTGGGCCCCATTCCAGACGTATTGAACCAGAATCTCTAAGGTTTGGAAACCAAGAATATGCATTTATTTTTAAAAGTCTACCAAGTTTAAAAACTGCAGCTTTATACCATAACCCAATGACAATTAATCCAGCCTGTACTTGAAACACTGCAGTGATATGCAACTTGCGTAAAAGAAGGCAGCCCATATAGAGAAGTAGAACTTCATGCTTAGTGATGTCACTGGTAGCTTTAAATTGGCCATAGAGGGAGTATTAACACTACAGAAATAAGGAAATGCAAAACAAGGGCTTGATTTTTTGTTTTGTGGGCTGTCTAGACTAGGGGAGGGAAACCTACGGTGTTTGTAAACAAAGTTTCATTGGAGTACAGCTAGGGCCATTTGTGTACAGGTTTTTCCTTGTCCTGAAAGCCTAAAATATTTATTCTCTGGCCCTTTACCAAAAAATTTGCTTTATTTTTCTCAACTTCAAGTCTAGACTTAAGAAATTAGTGGAGAAAATAAAATGCTACAAATGCAGATGAAGCTTAAATTGTGCTGTTACATTGTGAACAGAACACACACACATAAAATGAAGATATGTAAGTCTAGTATTTAATAACTATTATTTGGCTTATCAAAGAAGGTACTGACCTCATTGACAAAGGAGTGTGAAGCTCAACATGTGTCCCTTGTTTCACTGTTGTCTTACTCATTAACCCAAACAAAAATAGCCCTGTTGCAACTATACTTGTTCATCAGTTACCACTGTAGGGTGGCTACTGACATAAGAGTTCAGCAAAAAAAATCAACAAAAGCATTCAGTGTCTATTTTATTATTATTTGTAAATTTATGCTATGCATCCTTTGTGTCAGCAAATTTGATAATGAATATATACATGTGAAATATGTATATTTATGTATAGATGTGTACATATGTATATATGTATATACATTAATATATATATTGCATGTACACACACACACAGACACACGCACGCTTTTTTCCCAGAAAGCTGGTGGTTAAACATTTACCATCCAATCAGTTGCTCCTTCTTGAAGACCTTTTTCCTCTTATCCCTACACTCCAATCTATTAGCAAAAATATCAGCTCTCTCCCCAGATATATCCCATATTCATCCACTTGTCACCGTTTCTACTTCACGAGTCCAAGCCACTTCCATGTCTCACCACGGGGCCTTTTCCCACGTCTCCCTGATGCTAATCTTGCCCTCTAAAACCCATTTTCCACCTAGTAGCCAGAAAGAACTTGCAAAAATCTAAATTACTCCCATAAAGGAAACTCTTTTAGAATAAAATCCATTTAGAATGAAGCCCGAAAGCCTTGCCAGATCATACAAGCCCTACATTCTGCAGCCCTGCTCACTTCTCTGACTTCATTACGTACCACATCAACCTCATTCCTGCCCTCGAGCCTCTGCTTGTCAAAGAAGCTTGGCGAGGAGGGTTCCAACCCAGACCTTTACCTTACCAGCTTCTTGGCATTTTACAACAGCTTGAATGTGGCTCCTCTGGACAGGCCTTCCCATCCACCTGACTAAACCAGTGCCTCCTCCGTGTTGTCCCCTCGTCCTTTGTCCCAGTGTATTGTTGCAGTTGCCTCATGCCACATTGCACTATCTGAATTATCTTTTTCATTCACTAGTCTGTTATCTATTACTATATTCCTGTCTTGTTTACCATTCTATCCCCAGCGTCTAGAGCGCAAGGAAAATCACAGGCATTTAGTAAATACTGGTTGAATGAATGCATGAACAAATGAACAAAAAAACAAAAGGAAGCTTCTGTTATCCCACTACAGCCTGATATCTTCTTTGTTACAGTGACAACTCTAAATACTAGCCCATTCTTCCTTGTATGAAAGCCTGCAACCTTACAGAATTGTCCCATGTACAAGTTTAGGTTTGTGTAACCTGCCTTTTGTCTACCTTTCCAGGCTTAATTCTGACTTTCAGTAGTGTTCTATGCTCTCAGCACATCAGCAATACCACATTGCTATGCAGTACTAATAATCCAGTTTTAGTCCTTCCGCAGTCATTATCAAGACAGCCTGTAGCTTCATGAATCTCTTATTTTGCAAACGCTTCTCATTCTACCTGGGGTGCTCTTGCCCCTCTTGTTTCCAGGTCAAGCTCCTATTCGGCCTTTAAAACCCATCTCAAATGCAAACCTATCTACGGCTCCTTCCACGTGTCTTCCCTTGTAACTCTGGTCACAGCATTATAATGTGTTTTGAAGTCTGGGATGCCAGGGCCCACAGTTGCTGTCATCTTTATATCTCTAGGACTTAGCCCGGTGCCTGGTACATAATAGAGAATCAACAAGCTGTTGCTAAATTGAATGCACGGTAAGTCTAACCCCTCTTGCATGATCTATGAGGACAGCTAGCATGTTATTCATTGTTCACCCTCCTTCCAACTCTGCTCTGTTCCGAATTAAACCTATAAACCAGGAAATAATAAGGAGTAAAGGCAAACAGATGCTTATACTTATAAAGCAAAGCTAATGAAGTAAGGCAGAAATGTATTAAGTCAATAAATGTGTACATACTAATGACCTCACCAACAATTCCTTGTGATACGACTATGCTGACTTCTATTTTTCCCTGTGGTCTACTCTACTTTTCCCAAGGTGTATAATCCATCTCATTGAAGTCAGTATGTTCTCCTTCCATTTCTTTAACAAGTCCCTAATTCTAACTTCCCTGTTATTATTAACCATGTATTGTTAGTCATCATTTATGTATTATTAACTTCTAAACTGAAGAAGGCTCACCTTCTTTAGTTTCTATTCTATTTATTTACCCAACAAATCTTGCCAACTCTCTGCCTGTGATTCCTCTCATGCTAGATCCTTCTTCTCTATTTCTGTATCTCCACGTCCAGGCTCCTATCAACACATGCCATGATCGACGGGTTATGTCCAGCCGGACTTCTACAGCCAATGTTTCCCTCATTCTAAATCACTCTGTGTGCAGCTAAGGCTTCCTCTAATCAATACCCTCTGCAAGACATCCCTCCGCCCTCAGAGACCTATGGAGTAACCATCCTGTTACGGTCTAAATGTTTGTGTCCCCCCAATTCATATATTGAAAGCTAATCACTAATATGATGATATTAGGAAGTGGGGTAGGAGGTGAGCTCAGAGGTGATTAGGAATTAGTACCCTTATAAACGCGGCCTGAGAGAGACCCTTCACCCCTTCCACCATGTGAGGACCCAGGGAGAATATGGCCAAGGAAACAGGTCCTCACCAGACACCAAATCTGCTGGTGCCTTGGTCTTGGTCTTCCCAGACTCCAGACCTGTAATAAATAAATTTCTGCTATTTATAAGCCGCCCAGTTTATGGTACTTTGTTATAGCAGGTCCATGGACTTAGTTTGTTTGGACTAAAACATACAATGCTCAACACAGAGCCTGGGACACAATAAGTGCCCAGGAAATATTTGCCATTATCATTCTTACTATAAATCAGGATAGTTTTCTTTGGCCTGTTGCTTTTTCCATCACATTCTTCCATATTTGCTACTCACAGGGTTAGAATGCAGCACGGTGAAGAACTCTGGGCTGATGAGGAACTTCACGGGGGGAGACTGTAACAGCAACGTGAGCCTGGATCTGGAGGTAGAGTGAGGCAGGACGTTCTCCCGTCGGAAATCTAGACGGGACAGACCACCAAGGCTTTCAGGGAAATCTTTCTATGAGTTGGAAACTATCTATTCACTTCAGTCTATATTTCAAAAGAACCAAAGGATACCTATATCATTTGTTATCATTTTAATCCCCCCAATACTTTTTCTTTGCTGTAAATTCATACATAATACCCAACTGTTCTTAATCACACTAAGATGGAATTGGAAAATATTTCTAGTCACTGTTAACATTTTAATGCATCCTTTGATTTTTTTTAAACGATTAGATTCTTTTCCCACTGTCCCACAGATCCAGAGATTAAAGTAATTTATATTCTATTCAGTTTTGTGATTCTTTTCTCAGTACTAAAATAAAATATCGAAGATTAGAAGAAGTTTCTGGTGAATTCTGCTTTTTGAGTTGGATTACCAGTTCTTATTGAAGATCAGAAGTTCTTTAAAAGAAAAGCCTAATTTCTTGGGAATCCTTACTTATTTCTTTTCTACTTTCATGAGATTACAGAAACAAACAAAGCCCAAGGCTCTTACCTGCACTGGCTTGGTGGAAGTCGGCTTCCTCCCCTGCCCCATCAAGAGCATTGGTATTTTCCTCAGGCCTCTCATTGGTCATGGTTCTGCGGATACTCTGATATCTAAAATCATGAGCCTAGAGTTACATTCCAGCAGCATCTAAAAGGCAGGACTCAACTGCTCCCCTAGAGCCCAGAACTTTTCACTATCTTCTCAGTCTCAATTGCTTCCTCCCCAAATCCTCATTCCCTGACCTGGATGGGCCATCTGTTGTTTAAATACATTACACTGTATTAAATTTCTTCTCTCCATTGTTTGTGGGACATCTTCCTGACAAATTAATAACACTACAAACATTTTATGGCCCGTAACCAACAAAAACTAAATTCCTATATTGTTAAAGGACAAAAACCAACTTTATGTTCCATAGCAATTAATTCTTGAAAAAGAACAACTGATTTAAAAAGCTTAGGTTGATAATAAAGATGCACCACAAATGAAGATTCTAGAAATTAGAAGATATTCGGCTTCAAATTATAAATGTATATGTTCTGCTTTACTATAGGGATTATCTTTATTTATGTCCTGTTTAGTTTCCAGACAAGGTGTGTATGTGTGTGGGTATTATTTTTTTAAGCAAGAGAAGTCCAATGAAGTCTATGAATCAAAAGAGGTAATAGCTACACCTTAATGACAGACCATGCAAAGATGAAAGAGACAACCGTGCCTTCTACTTTGCACCATGTAAAAATTAGCCCAACCACAAAACAGAACAGTAACAGCAAAATGCCCATCCTCACCGCCGGTTCAGCTGCTCCATCTGCTGTATGGAGTTAGATCTCTGCAGCACCTGTGGGGCCGGGGGAGCTGTGGGTCGCTGCCATGTCGTGGTTCTGTTCACATGATCCACGTAGAAGATTCTGCCGTGGCTGTCAATGCGCGCCTCCCAGTCTAAACAGCAGTAAGGCGTGGAAAGGGATTAGGAGGAGGAGCTGAGGTTATTAATATGCTTCATTAAGTTCTACATGTATTTTCTCCCTCTGACATGCTATAATCTGGGACTTATAATATACCCCACTGCTCTCCTGTTCACTCCTGAATCTGGTGACCAGTCATTAAGCCTATCCTGTGTGTATAATACCAATCCCTAAAAATCTTTCAATGTAGAGAATCTTTCCAAAATTGCCCACAGTGCTCACCCTTCATATACGAGCACCAGCATTTTAGAAATACATGAAGTTGGTTTCATACTACTTCAGATATTCACGTCAAAATTGGCAATGATGCTTATTTTCACCAAAAATTGATTTTTCTCTGTTTTTCTAGGTTACATGAAAGACTCATAGCTGGAAACTTCCACATGCATAATTGAACACAACTGTAGTAAATTTAGTCTTCAGAAGAAAAGTAGCTAATTAGTGCTAGCCTAGTGATCAAACAGTATCATTATCTACAAATTTCCTTTAGCACTTTCCCAAAGACAAATACATTTTCAGAGCAAGGGCAATTTCTTGCCTCCAACCTCAAATAAATATAATGTTTCAAAAGATTACTTAATTTACTTTTATTTTATCTTAAGAAATCATATTGATTAAGTGTGTTAAATCTTTGTAAACAAACATGTAAGTGCATGTTCAGTAAAAATAGAAAGCAGACTGGTCTTCAGAGCCAGACATCCCACCTCAGTGACTCTCCACCAGGCCATTCCTGTATTAAAATCCACACAGCATGAGCTGATCTTTTCAAAAGGCAAAATTTCGAAACTTATTGCAGTTAGGAAGGGTAGTTTATACAGGAAACATGAAAACAGCAGGAATCTATTCTTTAACCAGGAAAGCTCTTTATACATTTATGGTTCTGTGTATGTAATTTTTTTTAAATTGATAAGCACTTTTCTCCTGAGCAGTTCAATTATCTCAAAACTCTCCATGTGATCACATGGCTTATCAACAGACACTGCAGGTCGAATCCTGGAGACCAGGAGGAAGGAATATTTTCTCCTGACCACCTACGGCATTTGCTCTGGAAATGAGTAGAGCTTCAAGCTGTTCAACAAAGTCCTTAGCGTTGGAAAGACCTGCATGGTAGAGCCCAGCCGGCATCAGACCATCACAAAGTGTAGTCGCCTCAGCTGGGAACGGAAAGTTATCTTTTGTTGCTCTCAGGACACTGTAATTTATGACAAATGGTAAGAGAAAGAAAAATGGGGCTGAGGAAAAGCACCACATGGACAACAGATAATTGAATGCCACTCCTTCTCCAAGGTAACAGACTCACAATGAACCATCCTGCCAAATCTGAATTCTTTGGGCACAGCTACAGTCCCAACAGTAGGGCATTTCCAAAAGACCTCATGCTCAGCCTTGATACACTGACAAACAGGAAGTACATTAAAGCATCTTCAGGAACTATTTTCCCAAACCCTTTGACCTATTCCATTGTTTTGCTCTGCTCCCTGCATGTTTTCCCATCTCAACGATCTTGAAAACCAGTTAGCCCCATCTCATTCCTTTCTCATTAAAGCCAGGATAATGGAAGCACATGTACATCAAATCAAGTGCACATGAAAACAAATGGCCATTCTTTCTTCCAAGAACGTTTACAGTAGTTCCCAATTTAAAAAATGTAGAATAGGTAAATTAGCAATTAAAAAAAAGAACAGATACCAACTAAAGGAAGTAGAGAAAGTAGATGCTGCCAAGCTCCCAAGATTAGGTTATTACTAAATTTGGCTCTAAGCTTTCTGGCAGTTAAGGCAGAAAAGGAAATACATTGTTGCATACTTTCCATTTTCTGACCAAAAAAATTAAAAAAAAAAAATCTTCAAAGATGGAGCTTTTTCCTGGAAGTAACTAAATAAGAATTTTCCAAGTGAGATGTGTATTTGATCTGTTTGAGGGCTATATGTGTAGCAAAATGGGAAGGTTGAGCGGAAGATCGCTAAATAAATATATTCACCATTGTGCCTTGCACATAGTATATTATAAATGAACAAATGATTTAAAATGACATAAAGCCATACAAAAATAATGAGTCTTATATTCACCTTCCACAAAGGCCAGGAATAATCTTAATTTGAAGTTCAATAAAGACATTTCTATGTGCAATGGGGAAAACAAAAAAAGCAAGGACCAAAAAATTTGCTTTCTAAGAACATAGGACAGTGAATGCACATTAAGACTATCCCTATCAAATATCATACCTTCAAACTGATGTTGTTACTTTACTCTCCATAAAAAGAAATTCTGTATTGCTGATTTCAAGTGGATGCTTGGCACTGAGTCAGGAATAACTCTTATGCTATTGGCTTCTTCATGAACTACTTATCCACTCCTACCCAAGCGGTCAATACCCTTCCATCCAGGCAAAGGCAGTAGAGGTGCCTGTGGGAAGGGAAGCCCTCTGTCTTATCTAACAAAGTTACTTTGAAGGATACAATTGCTTTAACATCTTATATGTCTTTAACTAGGCTAAGTTTTCTTTCTTTCTTTCTTTTTTTTTTTTTTGTGAGGCAGAGTCCCACTTTGTCCCCTGGGGTAGAGTGCAGTGGCATCGTCATAGCTCTCTGCAACCTCAAACTCTTGGGTTCAAGTGATCCTCCTGCCTCAGCCTCCCAAGTAGCTGGGACTACAGGTGTGTGCACTACGCCCCGCTAATTTTTCTATTTTTTGTAAAGACAGGGTCTTGTTGTTGCTCAGGCTGGTCTCAAACTCCTGGCCGCAAGCAATTGTCCTGCCTGGGACTCCCAGGGTTCTAGTCTTATAGGTGTAAGTCACCGTGCCCGGTCTTGGTTTGTTCTTAATACAAGAAAGCATCTTAATCTTCAATTTTTAGGAAAGTAGCTTTTTAGATTGAAAGTATCAATTATTTTCCTCAAAACTAAATTTTAAGCTCTAAAGAATAAGAGCCCCTAACCCTAAACATAGTAGAAACTCTAAGTTTAGATTACACTTTTCAGATTCACAGCGTACTTTTATTTTTAGGCCTTCATTTTAAAGGATGTTTTAATAATGAAAGTATACAACCACAAAAAAAAAATGATAAATGTTCCCTTATAGTTTTCCAGACCTACCCATTTGAACCCATCACATTAAGTAATAGCCTAGTCCTAACCATATAGCAATGTCCTATGATCCTATCAGAGTCCACTGATCCAGACTATTTAGCCTGAATGTATTCCTACGCCTAGAAAAACTACCCTTTGGGGAAAAAAACACATAAACTTATATAGCAAGTCCATATTGTCTCCAGTGCAGCAATGGGTTAAGTCACAATCACACTGGAGTCAATAAGAGAAAAAGAGAAAAAGAAAATAGTTTTGCAGAAGGGGCTGGGCTGGCCATCCTTTTTTCACTCATCTTACTGCTCAAAAGACCAAGATTTGTCATGCTGATAATGTTCTAAGTGGCTTCAGCCCTGAACTACCTCTAGCTGCCAGCACCATCAGTGACCCCTGAAAGAGAAGACACAGCGAGTTCTTAAGGCACTCTGTGCATATTCATTCCATGCTACTTCCCTGGAAGGCTTTCTACAGTGCCATGCCACCTCCAAGGCCTGGAGCTTTCTTATTTTCTATGAGTCGTTAGAATATTCTCAACCAGCGGTTAGAGTTACATGGCCCACAAGGTCACAGTGCACTGTTCATGGCAAGAGTTAAGATTTTAAGAACCAACTAGTAAATCACCATCACCACTGAGAAGTCTTACTAGTAGGTCCAAAATTCTGGTTATAGCTTATAAAAAATGTTATTCAGTATTAAATAAATTAGTACAGAGAAGTATTTGTCAGAAGGATACTGCTAGAATTTTGGATGGACAATCCTTGGTTGTATCAGACTGCCCCACCACTGCAGGATGTTTGGCATCCCTTCCCCCATCCACTAAATGCCAACAGCACCCTTTAAACATTATTAGAATGAAAGATGCCCCCACAAACTCCAAATGTCCCCATGGGGTAGCACCCCCCACCAATACTGAAAACCTCTGAATAAGAGCGAACACATCTTAAGAATTTTCCTCCTGTTTGTCAGTTACTCATTAAATAGAATATACCACTAAATGGCTTTTACTTTGGATATATGAACTTATTAAAATGAACTGTCAATTGCTTGTAAGAAAAAATATTCTTAAGATGTATTCTGTGCAATGCAAATATCAGTGCTTAAATAATACATTGAGGTATCACAAATAGTGGTCACAATTTCAGCAGGAAAGTACCTGTCTTTATTAAATACAATCTAGAAACCAAAACTATGCCCAGAAAAATTAGAGCACTGATGTGGCTAGGAAGATGCCATTTATCAATGCACTCATGCAACACTATGTCTCCTATCCAGCCTCCTGAAACTCTAATTACTGTTAATCCATATATACATTAAAACAAAGTTCCCCCAGAACTCTCTCCTGGTGTTCCTAATTCATTTTGCTCCAGTTAGACCTAAATATCTTCTGGGAATATTTTTATTTTCTTACTCTAATCTTTTCTCGAAGGGTAAACAAGAAGAAAGTCTTCTTCCCTCTACGTCTGCCCTTTGCCTACTTAAAATGATACATGGTTAATTAATCTCTTGGTCCATTTTTCAAAAACTGCATAAAATACATGTTTCCTATGAGTAATGGAGCTCAGTTATCCAAATGTATGAATGACGGAAGGATCTGTGCCCAACAGAATTTCAAAAGGATGAAGCCAATATTTTGGCAAACTCTGCATAGCACTGTTCAGCTCTTTTGTCAGTACTCACTCAAACTAGCACCCTTTAGGTGCATACCCTCTTCTCTTTATGTTCCACGATTTTTAAAACACAGAGGGTCAAAGGCATCAGCCTCTTGCCACGATCACACATAAGAGGTAAGCAGAGTGCGTGAGCAAGAAGGGAGAGCAATGAGGCAAGAGGGTGTACCTTCCAATGTTTTCTGAAAAGCAGTACTTATGGGGCTTTATAATTAGTCAACAAAATGCATTGCTCTCACAGAGGAACATTATTTAAAAGGACTCCAGAAATTTAGAGTTTGAACTCCATCCAGATGCTGACTGGCCATGGGTATCACTCACAGCTTTGAATACAAGTTGTGTCACTATTTCCCCATATCCCTAATCTTCAACTACATCTCCTTTAAGCGCTAAGTATTTTCTGAAAGTGAAAGAAACGAAATGCTTTTCAAATCCCCAGATAACTGCCCTGTCCCAAATAAGCAGTAGACTAATTTCTGAGATTAATAACACTTCTCTGCATATCCCTAAGACAAAAATCAGACCCTTGTGCTTAATGATTTAAAATGATGTAAGTGAACAAAGAGGCAGGATATTACACAGAGTGAGGTTTTACTAAGAGATTGTACCAATTTGTCTGCTAAATGAAAGAAAATTCATGAATAGGCATCATTTTTAAAAATTCTATTAAGCACCCAATTTTCTAAAATATCCGGGTCTGCTTCCATAATTGCAGTATTTACTCCATGGGCAGCACAGCATTTACAGCTGCACTTTGTTTCAGCGGCACAGTACCAAAGAGGAGTCATCAGCTTAGCACTTTGCAGACGACACCCGCTATGTGAAGTGGCAGGCCCCAGATTCCTTCCTTTCAAAGACTCATGTATCCATCTTTTCAGATTCGTGCAATGAGCCTGCCTGTCAACCTTGCCACTTTGATTAAGGTGGGAGGTGGGCCCTTTAGTTAACAGGTCCTCACTTGGCGGGAGAGCCTCGTCCACCCTCTGGTACCGGCTAACATCTTGGCGCACTGAAGGTAGTGACCGCAATGGCTGGTGGCCGTTGGCTTGAGAACCTAGGATTAAAGGTAGAAAGTTACCCAGGTATTGTTTTCTTTATTTTAAAAAAACCTAACATAAATCATGAGGCTAATCTCTTTTCTCTGTTTAGTCCCATTTCCCATATGAGGACCTAGAAACAAAAGAAGAGAATGACTAAGGGGTGAATGCTTAGAAGAGGGCTTCCTCGAGAAAGTCCTCTGTTCACATCCCTCCCCCTTCTGCCTCTCCCTGTCTCCATCCCTCACCCACCCTGGCTCCTGTCCTGGCCATGCACTCATGCTTTAGGGTCACATAGTGGCCACAAGATAATGAAGGAAACAAAAACAAAAAAGGAGGAAGAAGGAAAGAAGGGACATAGTGGCCACAAGATAATGAAGGAAACAAAAACAAAAAAGGAGGAAGAAGAAAAGAAGGGAATATTTTAGATAGAAAAATAAATTACAGAAGAAAATCATAACTATTTCTGAGTCTACTAGGCTACGCTTTGACTTTTTAATGCATCTACAATAAGACAGTTTAAAGGAATCATTCTAGAGAACATTCAATAGATATAATACCAATTTTAGTGTAATTTTGCATCCTCAGACACTAAAACAGATTGTTCTTCAAGCCAGAATGTATCACCTAACTTAGTTGACATTTCTTATACTGTAGAAAACAAAAACATTTCCTTTGATGCAAAGCACATATTAGCATCTGCTTTGAAGTTTTATAAAGGAGTGACTTAAGGTGTTCCTGCTAAGCTCTGAAGATCACACTCATGTTGAAGCTGTCAGCCTGTTTGGTTTTTTTTTATCTACAAACCCGTGTCCCACTAGAGATTCACTATTTAAGTTTGAAGACTATTGTTTGACAGGCCTCTTATTTCAGCAATAGAAGATCCATTTTTAAAAAAAGGGGCACTGAATCTGGACTCAGGCCTGGCTGTATGCGAATCACGTGAGCTTCAGCCTAGCTATGTGATTGGTTAAGTCCCTCAGTCTCGCCACTCTGAAATGGGAGGCCTGGTCTATAGAAGCGGCTTCAGGTACCCCCACGTGTTGCCTGTTTCCTTCTCTTCCCGGCCCTGTTTTGGATCTTGCCTCTCTTCCCCTTCTTGCTCCTTTCGCTAACTGCTGAACCCCACGGTTAGGAATTCAGGTTATATGGCACCATTTGCATTGAGGAGAAAACTACAGAGCTTCTCTTTGGCAGCTATGCGAGAGCCAAGAGCCCCAGTGTCTCCCGTATCCTACCTCCAGTGGCGCCCTCCTCCTGGGCAGTGGCCCCTTCGCAGGCGCCTCGGGCGCCCCCGGCATCCGCATCGCCCTCTTCCTGGCGCTGGCTCCCAGCGGCGGCGGCGGCTCCCTCCAGGCTCCCTCTCCGCTGCCAGACCTCCCCCAGCTCCTCCCGGCCGGGCAAAGTGGCCGGTTCCACCCCGGGCCCTTCCTCCTCCCCACTGGGCACCTGCACCACGGGTAAAGAACTCGGGGTGCATATGGAATCCTGGGAGCCTTCGGCAGGGCTGCCGCCGCCGGGCTCTGCTGCACAGGCCGCATCTTCCTCCTCCTGCGAAGAAAAGGCCGGGGTTTCGGGAAACCGTGCGCTCTCGAGAGACGAGCACCGCGTCTCCACGGAGGACAGCTGCGTGGTCACGCTCTCGTTGCAGGAGCTGTCGGCGCCCTCCAGGTCGCTCTCTCCCTCGGGCCTGGTGCTGGCTTCGCTCACACTCTCTGTCCTGGCAGGGTCACTGGGCTCTGTCTCAGAGGACACCTGGGAAGGCTCCGACCCCTGGTCCAGGGACTCAGTCTCACTGATGGCTCTGCGGCTTCCTCCTGACGTGTCGGAAGTCCCCGTGTCTGCCCCACTTGTGGGCTGATCCACCTCCTGAGAGCCACACAATTCGGTGCTGCCCTGGTCCCCACTGGGTTGAGACTCAGGGCCACCTTCACCTTCATCTGCGGCTGGGCCTGAGGGTAAGGAGCTGTCTGTGAGCTCTGGAAGATTTTCTGGCTTATCCTCCAGGGGAGCGGCTTCATGTGTGGAGGCGTCCTCATTCTCCATGGGGCTGTCCTCTGGCTTTGTCTGAGATGTCAGGCTCCCGTCGTCAGCTCTGGATGCCCTGCTAAACATGATCAGCCCTCCTTCCTCCTCCAAGGAAGACGGGTAACCCAGGTCTTGCTGGAACTCGTGGTCTTCTTCATCTGAGTCGATGTGAAGCATTGCATTGAGTCTCGTGTCTGTGGGAAAACTACTCCTTAGTTTGGGAGAGGCTCCCATGGGCCTCTCAGAGCAGGTCGCTGCCCCCGGCCTGGAATGGCCGTTGTGTTCAATAGCATCTAAGTAATCATTGAGTGAATCCTGACGTCCTCTGGGAGGTGACGTCCTTGAAGAAGTAGAATTTAATTCCTCTGTGTCTATTTCCAGAGTGGAGCTAGTCCTCAATGAATGCTTGGGGGTCCCGTCAGCAGTACTTTCCTCAGAAACTGGCCCATTAGCACAAACCGGGCTGTCGTGATGGCTGCCTGGCATGTCCTCGTCATCAGAAGGGCTTCCTAGGTCCCCGTTCACAGTACTGACTCCAAGTATGGTGCCAACAGCTTCTGGAGAAGCATCTGAATGAGAAATCAGCATTTATAAAAATGAACTAGAAATAATGAATGAACTTTTTACCTACTTCTTCTTTGCCAACAATCAGTTCAAAGAATTCAGCCATCCCGCTGAGGCTTCCTTACAGCACTACGACTTGCGAGATTCCCCACTCACTACTCTGAGGTATGCATGTGAGTACCACTGGAAATTCTACAGCCCAGTTTCAAAATGCAGGCATAAACCTAAGAGATATTTTTTGGTAAAAAGGCTTTCCTATCTGCTTAGAAAACTTCAGCAGGTAATCATTTGACAGCTATTTTATCTTCAGAACAGGACACAAATTCAATTATTCAAAAGCAAACTGACGACTGAGTAAGATTTAACAAGTTTTTCCTACAGCCATGTATTCATCCACATGTCTCACCTTCGTGAACAGAAGACGTAACCTCCACCTTAAACTGGAGGTACCCACTCACGTGGTCAGCTGGGAGCCTTCTGCCAAGGTTGTAGCTGAGCATTTGATCACTGCAAGAGGAGAAACGGTTCTTTCATCCTTATTACACTGAAGTCAGCCTTCGCCTTCTTCCTGCAGGCCGCACCCCAAGTCCTGCATACCTCTCTTAAAACCTTCAGACTCACAAATAAAGAAAGTAAAAGGCTCAAGGCACATTATAGTCCAAGGACAGGAGCTGGGAGTTAGGAGAGAGCAGCATAAGAACGGGCCACACGTATGAAGACAGCAGCCCCAGCTGTGTGAGCGGGATTGGGCCCCTGAACGCTCCTTTCTCACCTGGGGAGTAAGGGGGCTGGTGCTGCTGCCTGCACTGTCGGGAAGCCTGGCCTAGCACTAATCCTCAGGAGGCTTGTGAGTGATGCTGATGCCATGGTTGGAGAAGCTGCATGTGCCACTGTGGTGGGGTCATGTCCCATGCCTGGAAGTGGGCTGGAGGACCACAGCTGAGCCTGCGCAGTTTTGCTGTGTCTAGGCCCCAGGCTTGGGGTGACAGCCCCGGGGATGGAACTGTTGATCTGTTTCAAGTCCATGTCTGTTTCTCTAAGTCTAATGCAATGAGTTCATTTCCTTGTATGAAAGCAACTTTTATTCTGGATCGAATGACTTAATTAAGGAAATTAATCAAAGGGATAGTACCAAATCACTCCATCTCTGCTCTCACACTGCCCTCTAATGGCTGTGTCAGAAAGAAAATAATGCTTCTATCTAGCATTGCCATCACTGTACACTTTAGAGCTTCTAGCCAGCTATTAATTATTAATTCGCATAACTATTTTTTCTTCCTCCCTATCTCCTCAGTATGACTTCTTTACTTTACTCACAACTTGCAAAAAGCTCACAAAAAGAAAAAAGACATCAATCACATTTTAAGATTCTGTCAATGAATAAATTTGAGTTGCCTAACTGAATGTATATGTCTAGAAGCTTGACTATAATACTTCCTTGGAGTCTCGGTCCCGTCTTAAATGACTCCAAAACAAGATTTTTTTTGTTTTTTTGGTAATAACAAATTATCTGGGTGGGATTAATCAGGATAAGATAGTCATCAACCTGACGCTAGAATTCTGCTCTAGGGAAAGAGTTTTATAGCAAGATTTCAATATACTCAAAAACAATCAAATGCCATGAAATTTGATGCTAAATGCGGTACATCTTGGAAAAGATAAAGATACCAAAGAAAAAGGTACATAATTAAAACAAAGTACTTTTTGTCTAGTACACTTTAATGAGTGTAAAGGCACTTTTGTTTCTTTTTAAAAATTTTTTTATTGAGGTAAAACATACATATATAATTTACCATCTTTAAGTGTACAGATCAGTGGTAATAAATACATTCATATATATATGTATTTTTTAACCTACCTCTCCACCTTCCCCCGCCCCTTCCCAGCCTCTGGTAACCACCAATCTACTCTGGATTTCCATTCACTTTTTTTAACTCCCACATATGAGAAAATGTGGTATTTGTCTTTCTGTGCATGGCTTATTTCACTTAGCATAATGGCCTCCAGTTCCATCCATGTTGTTACAAATAACAGGATTTCATTCTTTTTTATGGCCTAATAGTATTCCATTGTGTATATGTACCACATTTTCCTTATCCATGCCTCCACTGATGGACACTTGGATTGATTTCATGTCTTTGCTATTGTGAATAGTACTGCAATAAACATGAGTGTGAAGATATCTCTTTGATAGTACTGATTCTCTTTCTTTTATATATATACCAGGAGTGGAATTGCTGGACTATATGGAAATTCTTCTATTTTTAGTTTCTTGAGGAACCTTCATACTGTCCTCCACAGTGGCTGTACTAATTTACATCCCCAGCGACAGTGTGCGAGGGTTTCCCTTTCTCCCCATCCTTGCTAGCATCTGTTATTGCTTGTCTTTTTGATACAAACCATTTTAACTGGGGTGAGATGATATCACACTGTGGTTTTGGTTTGGGGGCATTTTTATTTTTAAAAGAATTATATTACCACTTCTTACCCGTAAGGGATGTCCTAGGACTACCGCATATCATTTCACTTGTTTCTGTACAAACTAATCTCAACTAGATCCCTAAAGGTAAGGGCTGATTACCCGATGGCTTGTCGCTCCAGCAGCCTCTGGACCGGAATGGTTAGTTTCCCCAGAAAACGCTTGATGATAGGACGGCTCTTGGCAAATTTGTCTTTAATTTCAATTTCTAAGACATCAGTAAGAAGTGCAAAAAAGGAATATTTCTGAAAACACAAACAGATACCATGTTGGTTCAAAAGAAAGACAAATATGGTATTATATCATTTTATTAGTATAAGCAATGGTATCTCTCAAATTCTGACATACAGAGTCCATGGCACTAGAAATATCTGCAGCCACTGTGAATCTTTTATTCACTCAGCTTCACTGGCATTAACAATGATTAAAAAGCAACAGTCAAGAATCTGTGTGATAAAAGAAGCCCTTTTGTTCAATCATGCAGCCCTTCCTAGTTTAACAGTTTTAGGAGATGTTATCTAATGTTAAGTTATGCACAATCCAATTTTAGTATTCACTACACTGATTGTATCTTAATTCTTTGATATGTAATATCTTGTTATAGAATGGTTTAGAATTAACTAGTATATTTGATTAACAATAACTTTAATTCTAATTCCTATTCTCATGGAATTTTGAAGTTCCAAAACATAGTTTTAAAATACTCCTCTACTTAGCAGTTAAAGTAGGAATATCTACAAAATACTGTGGTTTCCTTGATAAAAATTTTAAAAAAACAATATTTAAATGGAATTATTACTTAAGTTTAAAAGGCACATGGGGTCTCTTCTGGGACAGAAAAAGTATGAAGTTAAGGTAGCCTTTGTTGTTTTCATTTAGAAATGGCATTGGAGAAAATTAGATTGGACATTTATAAGGATATAAAATAATATGAAGAGGTTTACTTACTTTCAAAGACTTTTACATGTATTATCTTCATTTTATTTTTACAAAGATAAAATTTTCTTTTTAAAGATGAGAATCTCAGGATAAATAAATGATGGATCCAGGAATCTAACCTAAATCATTTCTCTGCTTCCCTGACAGTATCCAAGCAACTACAGTGATGTGAATAGTGCTAGCCAGCTTTACACTGTGTGCACTTACAACTACCTAGTCTTCACAAAGTTCTCCAAAGGGCCAGGAAATCTGCCAGTCTGCTTAATGGGAAAATGCACTTGCTTAGAATAAAAAAGCTCAGTTTAAGCCCCACTGCTGCCTCTGAATAGCTAGTCACATAAACACTGTAAGCAACCATTTATTTTCTTTTTCTTGTTTTCTTTTTTTCTTTTTTTTTTTTTCTGAGACACAGTCTTGCTCTGTTGCCCCAGGTAGAGTGCAGTTGGCATCACTATAGCTCACTGCAATCTCCAACTCCTAGGCTCAGTGATCCTCCTGCCTCAGCCTCCCGAGTAGCTGGGACTACAGGTGTGTGCCATAATGCCCAGTTAATTTTTTCTATTTTTATTAATAGTAGAGATGGGGTCTTCCTCTTGCTCTGGTTGTTCTTTTCTTTTTCTTTTTTATTTTAGCATATTATGGGGGTACAAATGTTTAGGTTATGTATATTGCCCTTGCCCAACCTGAGTCAAAGCTTCAAGCGTGTCCATCCCCCAGCTGGTGCACACTGCACCCCATTAGGTGTGTATATACCCATCCCCTCCTCCCCCTCCAAGTCTCCCGCCTCTGCCTCTCAAAGTCTTAGGATTACAGGTGTGAGCCACCACAACCGGCCAAGCTTCAATTTCTTAATCACCATAATGGAGAGATGATAATCTCATCCCATGTACCTACCTCCCTTTCAGGCTTGCACTAGTGACATGGTCAAGAACTTTGTAAATATAAAATGTTAGGAAAATAAAGTTATTGGTTGTTTGATTATCATATCATTTACGTGCCTTCTAGAGCTCATACTGAGATATATTTTATGTCTTCTAGATTTGAAATGTGTTAAATTAAGTGGTATGCCTTTAAGAGTTGTTTACCATCATGAGATCACAAGTACTTTTTAAAACCAGCATAAGAATACAAGCAATATTCATTTATACATCTCCATAACCATAGGAACTGCCCAGAAGAAACATCTTGCAGTGTTGGCAAGTCTCAAACAATCATACCTTTTCCCCAGCTGGTTTTAGATCCCCTGAAATATGTCTCTCCAATTAAATATTTCTACAACATTGTTAGAACATATTGTTGTCATTAAACATTTAAGATATGATCTAATTAACTATTTAACTCCTATGCCAGTAAAGGTTTACTCAGAAACATTCTTACACTAGTATGTGAAACATGCCTCGGATCCCTGAGAAATGTCAAGAGAGCTCACACTTTGCTCAGTTGATGAGAAAAGATGTCCCTTTGTTCATTCTTTGATTTTCCATAGTTCTAATGAGAAAACCCTTTGCTTGTTGATTTCACTGAAATGGTGTCCTGAGATGACTGGCAGCATAATGTCGCCGTGAGGAAGTCTAAGTACCATCAACACAATCTGGATTCACTCAGGATGATGACTCCTGGAATGGCTCATCTAATTAACGGGAATCTAGAAATTCATAAAACGTTTGCCAAAGCCCATAGAAAGAGAAATTCCTTTAATTTATACTGAATATATGCTAGAACAAAATATCAAACTTTTAAATAAAAACAGGATCAGCGTTACCGATTTTTCCTCTTCCTCAGGCTCTACTATGACTCTGTAAGGCCATGTTGTTGATCTTGTCCTTATTTGAAATTTTGATATTTTGTTCATCATGAATTTTTTGCATTAATTTTGATTATTTAAAAAATATTGCATTAATATATTTATTTTGATTAGTGAGTCTTTTGGTCCTTAAATTGTGCCCCTGAGGTAAATGCCTCATTTGTCTCACCCTAGACCTAGCTCTGGAGAGATGGGAATAGCTCATTCTTATTGTACCCTTTTTCCAACAGAACCCCTAGACACTCAGCTATCTTGCCCACATCCATAAACAGCTAAAAAGGTTGCACACAGTCCTCAGGAAAAAGAGAAACTTGGCAGACTTCCTAACTATCAAGTAGAAGACCCCTGAAAATCATCTTACCTCTCGGTGCCAAATGGGATTAGTGGTGTTACTGATGATAGTAGACCTTCTCTCCTGCCCATGGTGGGCACAGGTGGGAAAACTGCTCTTCTTCCCTGGCTGAATGGACATCTTGAGATAAGGGTCAGGATTGAAGAACATCCCTTTCTTTAGCCCAACTGCCCTAAGATCTTTAAAGAAAGAGAGAGAGAAGGAGGGAGGGACAAGAGACAGCAGGAAGGAAGGAGGGAAAAGGGGACAGAAGGAGGAAGGAAGGACCCAAATATCCTGATTAGAACAGGCAGCTCAAAGACAATTTGTTCTTAAACAAACACACAGGAAGTTCTAAACAGAAACTATTCAGTAAAACAATAGCAAAGTCATTCATGCTGCGATTGCTTAGATAAATGAAGACAAGTGGGTTAGGGCAGTAATTCCAGCAGAGGGGTCTCCTAACAGGCTTCAAAAATGAAGCCAAACTTTTACCACCACCTCACACCCTGCAACTGGCTTTCCCTGGAAACCATTTTGATTCCAACATGTACATCTTCACCACCTTTTTCCTAGGGCAATGATGTGGTTTGGCAAGCAGAATTTCAATGTCTGGAGAGAAATCTTTAGTAAACAGTTTACTGAAAAACATGTTCCTTCATAAGGGAAAAATGAATCTTTTACATCTATCTATGTAGAAATGAGTAAGGACTAAGTTTAATTGGAGATAAAACATCAGAGAACACATCCATTTGTACCACATGTAAAATGTCATATATATTCCAGAAATGTGATGAATGTTAGGGGAAAAAAGTAGACATAAATATTTTGAAAATGTGAATGCTACCTGCTATTGTAAATAGCTGGTAAAGTAATTTAAATATTTGATGAATGTCCTATAACTCACCTTAGATTCACAAGTTGTTTCACACCATATGAGCTGCTAAAAGTCCTAGCTAAAGTCCATTTAGTGTGAAGACTGATATTTTTTTAAATGGTCAGGCTAAGGAGATACAAAAATGTCAGGAAATAAAGCTGGCCTTTCTGAGAATATAAGTTTGAATAAGGTAGGCCTGTGAGCTAAGTGATCTTGAAAAATGCTAGATGATCAGTCCTAGGAGGTCCTGAATACTTGGTTCACATAAAAATTCTGCACATGGCCCCTGAACCTCCAAAGACCTTTGGACAACCCAGCTTAGCTGGGGAACAAACCTTATATATTGACCCTAAATTACAGGAGGTCAGCAGGGCCATCCCATGCAAGCCCATTCCTGAAACAGGTCTTTCATAGGACAGAATTGGCCTGAGATTGCCCATGGAACCATATTCTCTAGGGAATGCTCCCTGGAGGAGGCTCACCAATGGCCCACAAGAACCTGTAGCCTAGATACATGTGATGAAAATAGCCCAGAAATGTCTAATGACACAAAACTGACAGTAAATATTTAATATTTATTAATATGTCAGGAAATATTTAAAAATTCAATCAAGAGGATCTTATGTTAAGAAACACTGCATGACATGTAGTAAGATCTTTGATCAGAAAACAGACAGGGGAAGGAAAAGACAGGAGCTAGACAGGCACTTCAGAGAAGCTGCTGTGGTATTATTAGCCTCATAGTTCCCATTCTTGACACTTCATAAGCTATGCAGTCATTACTAAATGCGGCAATTTGCATTTTACTGTCAATTTAGTAATGCTATGTGTTTTTATTTGGTTTTATTTAGCATAAAGAAGCTTTGACAGTAAAATGAAATTCACATAATTATTTTCTTGCCTTTCTCAATTATGCTCCCCTTGAACTCAGAGACAGAAGAATGAAATTCTTTGGATATTAAATCTACTCTAAAACAAGGGATTTCTTTGTGGTAAATGAAGAGTAACATGGATAGGAATGGCTGCCACAAAGTCTGAAAGAGCTAAATCATTCACAAAAAATAATCCTTTTCACAAAAATCATTCCACCAGAAGATTAAGTCACTGTGATGAAAGATGTCACTGTGAGATAACCATGATACCAAATTTTCCCACAATGGGGCACTTTGCAAATAAATATTCATTAATAAATACAATAAACTACCAACAATTTGCAATCTAATTATTGAGTTCCTTTATCCATCTCATTTCTGCTCTTCTCTCTTTTATATATTTTATTGTTCATAAATATCCATACCACATATTAGGCAGAGAAGGTCTCAAAGTCACAAAGGTATGACACAGTAAATATTCTAGTTAAAGCCTAAGTTGGAGGAGGTTTAAAATATTAATCAAAACACAATTTTTATTTTATCTGTAGAGTTCAATTATTTGTGTCCTTACTTACCCATAGATAAGAGTAGACATTTGTAGGCAGCCATTCTACAGTGCTTACATGCTCTCAGATAAATATTATCATCCACTCTCAATATGCTACAACCAGATGAATTTTTTAGAATTAACATTATAGAACTGGTTTCATCACCTAGCCATTTCAGTACACTATCTGCAACTGGCTGACTGTACGGTAAGTAATGAAACAGATGTTCGGCAGCTAACCTCCATGTGAACAGAGGTGAGATGTTGTAAGAAGTGTTAAAAGAAGAAGCATTTGACTGAGCCCCAAAGCTTATCTTCTACTTTTCAGGAAAATGCCCTAGGATTTTTGGCTCCAGATGGTCATTCTCCCATACTGAGTTAAAAACATCCTCTATAGAGTCAAAACCAATATGTGAGTATAATATTTGGAAGGATACGGATCACCTGAAAGCATAGAGCAATAATCCTAAATTAAGAAACCCATGGCATGGTCTTCCTACAAATTTTCTGAGCTTTGGGTTTGGCTAACTGTTCCCTACCTATCACCAAGGATTATAGTACCTGCAGTCTCCTCAGTACTGTGAGGGTCTAAAGCACAGGTGGGTAGCCAAAATGTTTTTAGGAAACATTGATAAGGGGAGTAGGGCTGTAGTACCACAGGCAGTGGTAGTTTAAGTGCCCTTCTAAAAACCTCGATATTTTTAAAACCCCGAGGGTTCCAAACAAAATATATTTATTGGCCAAATTTGAACCATGAAGTCACCAGTTTATAACCTCTGAGATTCACCAGGGAACCAAAGCGAAAAGGATTTCATATTTAGCAAACTCCTGTGGCGGGAGAAGGAACATGCAAAGACAAAGACACTCAGAAGGTCATGGACAGCAATGAACTGATATGTACACTTTCATCACACGTGGTAATCGTGCATTGCGGAATTGTCTCTTTCAAGATCAGGTCTCCTAACTCTCACTCCTGAGAACATCTATTTTCACTCACAACATACTTCTGCAGTCAAGAACAGTGGATCTAATTTAAATTTCAGAAGCATTACATCTACAGAAAAATGAAAACAAAACATCTTACAGTGACAGACATCTGTTAGACTTTATTTCATATGTATTGTATAGTACAGGAGTCTGTTTTAGATGCCCATTTCAAATACTGATTTTCTTAGAGTATACTTGACTTCATGACTGCCAATTCATTTTTTAAAATGAGGACTTTCAAACTTTTTGACAGTGACCTATGTGTGAAATACATTTTACATTGTAACCCAGTATACATATACATAGCCATGCTTATTTTTGTGTATACAAATTTTCAGTTGGTATAAACTGTTGCTTTACCAAAAGTATCTCCCTTTGGTGGTAAACTCTGATATTATCCTATTCTTTTTTTTTAATTATTGGTTTCAACTAAATCAAACTTCAAAACTGCAAATGAGTCCCAACTCATAACCTGAAAAGTAGTGTTTTAATTGTTTGATAAATACACAAGCAATCTGAATATTTTACTAACCATAAAACAAGCAAACACATTGGCTTTTCCACTTTCCAATTTTTATGTGTATTTCTCCACAGAAAAAGAAGTATACCTTTGCTTTTTTTCCCCACGAATCTTCAAATTTTTCCTTTCTCTAGCTGAGGTAAGCATAAATTGTTTTCAATAATCAAAGCTCCTCAGTGGGATTAGCTTACATTACGTGACAGTTTTTTTAAAGGAACTATACATAGTTATATAATTTCTATAAATCACCAGAAAATTTGGCAGAAGAAATAATTTCTGAATTTATATTAATAATCTAATTTTATCATAGTAAGAGACATACTTGACTTTCCAGAAGTATGACAAATAAACTAGTTCACATATCATATATCAAAATCTGTAGAAAGAAGTGGCTATTCATACCTTTGAAATTACACACTTTCAAACTGGATGCCACATTTAAAGACATTCTTACCTGACAATGTAAAGCTAACAAGTTTCCGAGAATGCAGATTCCCCGAAGCACCTCCTTCTGTGCCTTCTGCCCCCATCTGACAAGATAAAACACATATCTTTCTAGGGAACCACATATATGTCCAAATAAACTGAAATACAATTTTTTGTATCAAACATGTATTGTATCATATATCTTTTCATTTCCAAACCTTGGTACAGAGACACAAACAGATTCTCAGAGGCAAGAGAAAGGATCATACTTAAATTTAATCTTTACCCAAAATAAAAAAAAATAAGCTTTGAAATTCCTATGAATATGAATGAGTTTACTTTTCCCCCTTAATAAAAATATAGTTGATATGCAGTAAATGTACTTATATTACTATTACTATATTAAACATTCTCTTTAGTTAAAAACCAAACATCGAATTCCATCAGATTAGGGAAACGTAGAACAAATTAATTTCTATCAGACTCATCCATATATACAGAATTATTCTCTCTTATCAGATATTTCTGTGTCCAAGCAGGTGTCCTAGCTCCCTTGTAGTTTCTGCTCTATTGTGCTGCAGGTACATGGCACATGCTATTATAATTAGCAATAATAAGAATTTGCAGTGCTATTGTACTGATAACTTTTTCCTAAAAGCTTTTGAGTAAAGTATATCTCATGTGAAGCCAGTAATTTATAGATCACATAGTAAATTTGGACCTTCTTTCAATTTATATACAATTAGTACATAATTTATAGTACCTGAGGAAGAAAAACCTTCATGATACCCTGAAAAAGAAGTCCACAATCTTGTAAGAGACAGAATTGAAGGCAGAATATATTCTGAATAGCCAGGAAATAGAAACCACATTTCAATTCTAAAGTTTAGATTATTTACATTAAACCTTTCTGACAAAGATTTTTTTCCTTGACCAAACTTTAGTCAGGCTCCTTTTGAGCCCTGTGCTCAACTAGGCCTGACCTTGGACTTCCATCTTCATCCTTGTAGAGTTTAGTTTGGCAAAACCCTGCTAAGTCAGTTTAGAGAGGATCCCCAACCTCAATATGTGATCACCCTCGATATCAGACCAAATTCCTCATCCCCTTCCAGCCCCCGGGTGATATCTGATCACTTTGGCCTGCCTTCAGCAAGAGTCTGTTAGGTCAGTTTAGCAAGAATCGCCCTACCCTCCTAGTAATTTTTCATCCACCAACCCTCCCCCAACCCTGCTCCTGGGCTATAAATCCCCACTTTGCTTTGTTATATTTAGAATTGAGCCAGTTCTATATTGAGGACTCTCTTCCCCTATTGCAACAGTTACTGATTAAATTCTGCTTTTACTGCTTTAACTATTGTCCAGTTCTGGTTTTCTTTGACACTTCCTCCATCTTATCTTTGCAGCACTCCTCATACTCCTGGTAAAAATCACATACCACCACCAGGGGATTAAAAACCATCACTAATCTAACTAAGCAAAGTTGAGAAATTTCATTCAAATTTTCAAATATAAATTTCTATTGCCTTTGCTGTGATTCCTGTACCTTAGTCAAGACTATTTTGTGTGGCACTTAAATGTCTCCTGATTGTTTCACATGTCGTCTGCAATATACCAGGGTATCATCCTGGTATCTTTATTTCCTTCCATCCAGAGCACCAACTCCTTGATGATCATAGAGTTGGCTCTCAACAAATATGTGTGCTGTATTATATTATACTCCTCTGACTCATCATTCTCGATTAACTGGGGCAGAGACAGCCGCAAACTGGCCAGACGACTGATTGCTGTGACTATCTCAGCCTGCTTTCACCACATATGACCCCAGACTACAGTGAGATGGTGCAAGCGGACAACAGCTGAGACACACACTTAGCAACCTGCCCCTCCTCTGTACCTGGGCACAGGAAGACACCTAAGAAACCGTGGCTCCACCTCAAATGGACCACACTGCCCAGTAAGATGTGCCACCCCCAAAACATGACATCTCTGCCTGCTATGGCTGCTAGTACTAAGTGAGTTAAATGAGACTAAAAAGGTTCATAACTTACCTTCATTTAAAACCTATTTAAAATATTAAAATAAATTATGAGAAACAAAAGAAAATGTCCTCTAATTCTCATTTTTCAAATGTAATTCACCATCTGACAAAAGGCTAACCTGAAACACTTCTCAAAGAATTCACAGAAAAACAATGTCCTGCACAGCAACTCTGGCAAAATGCTCATCTGAAAGAATACTAAAAAAAAATTCAATTTTATCATTCATTACAATAAAGCCAGGAAGGACCACGCATTACCATTAGATACAGGGACATTAGTGATAATAAAGACATCTGTGCTCAATGTTTAGAAAGAGGTTTTTAAATAAACTCACTTCATAGATTCAGTCCAGGAAAACCCCAAAGCAACAATGTCAACCAAGTATTGAAACAATACATGGTAGTGAGTGATGGCAGCTTTAATCTGTCCCCAAGCCAAAGGATTTCCTGTTCCAACTGTCTGAGACGCATATCGCTGTGTACTCTGATGAATGACAATGACGTCAAAATACAAATGACAGAGAAGTCACAATTTTCTTGTTCTTGATTCATTGCAAAAGGGTATGTGAGAAAAGAGATCACACAATTAGGATGGAAACTCATTTCCTTCTCTGTGCAGTGTCTCAATTACTTCTTCCAGGTCTATTCTTTGCATCTGGTCATGGTACAATTGTACTATGTGGGCTTTGTGAATATCAATGTTGTCGATCAGTCACAATAGCTAAACACTTGTCATATTCCTAGGTGGCCATCATGTTATTATAGAAATACAGTGCTAACCCCAAAATGAGGGGCCCATATGTCAAAGCCTTTCCATTTTGGATATAGATCAAACTGTCTCAGACTTGATCAGAAATCAATTAACCTCCAATCCCATTAGTCAGTCTTTGAACCAAAATATGCTATTCTGATTGCCAGGTATCTATGAAGCTTTTAAGGTGTTCTAAAGCCTGTCTGAAGCAAATTAATTATCTCCAAACTATCCACAGGCTTTGACAAAGTGATCTCAGTGCAAAATCAATGGAATGAAATCAATGTTCACCAGACTGTAAACTCCCACTGCCTTCAATTATATCTGGATATTGAAATTGCTCAAGTCTAAAGAAGTCTGAATCCATAAAATGCTTACTCATGTTTGGTAGCTATTGTCTAATTTCACATATAATGAATTTTTCAAAGGATTTATTATAAACAGTCCCACTCTTCTAGTTTTGTTACATTTCTTTTTAGAATATTAACTAGAACAAAATATGTTCCAGAGCATACTTTGTGACATGGCAGATCTTGTAATCAACAATTGTCATTCTCTTTGTGATCTTTAAAGTCTTATATAGTAAATATGGGCTAATCTTTTATATTCTATATTATGTTTACTACAGTGAGAGCTCAAATATAATTCTAACATGAGCAGAGTACTTAGATGTTGAGGATTTTGCACATACTATTCCCTCTGCCTGAAATGCTCTTCCTCCCCACTTCACTTGTGTAACTTCCATTCATCCTTAAGACTGTCCTTCTGACACGCCTTCTTCAGGGAAGCCTTCCAGGACTTTTCTGATCAGGACAAAACCTACTTACTACATAGTACACACTCTCCTAGCCCCAATTCACTCCTCTTCATGCAATTATCACCGAAACCAATATAATTTGATTGATGTCTCTCTTCCCCACCAGACCAATGAGATTAATGACTGTGTTTTTCTCATCATTTTATCTGTAGTGGTGGCATAATGTCTGGCACTTAGCAGGCAACTAATGAATAACTGTTTGAATGAATAAATGAAAGGGAAGACTGCTTGATATAGAAGTATAGGTACCATCAGACAGGGGAGGGTGGGTCTGGACAATTTCAAAATGCCATCTGCGGAGATTACTCTCTGAATTTAAACCTGACCACTTAGTATTTCCAAAACTGCAAGCATCTATAAATGTGTGTCTACACCCCCACACACACAATGTTGTGAAAATTGTTACAGGAGTCAATATTTTTTTACTATGTTTTCGTGATCTCATTTTTATTAATGACTAATAAAAATTGCAATGACTTACATATCCTGAGACTCTAAGAATCTCCCCAAATCACCTGATTCCAACCACCTATGTACAATGGAGCCATATATTGTGAGACTGTTAGATTCTGAAGTTGGTCTACTGAGTAAAAAAAAAAAAATCACAAAACTGTGAAAAGTTAGGAAAGTTCCATGTTGAAAATGGACATGCTTTCTTTCAAAAGTCCAACACAACCAGTTTCCTCCAAAAGTAAATTAGATATCTGTTTCTCCAATTCAGGGCCTGATAAAGAAACTGATTTCCATGAAGTGGCCATGTTTTACAAAAAAATATGTATAATATCTTTAGGCACTGGACCTCAGCTCGGCATTGAGAAGGATCCAGGGCTAAGACTTCCCAGGGAAAGAGTGCATTTGTGACTCCCAACTCACGCCCTCTTTGGGGCAAGAGCTCCTTGAGTTAACTGGCAGGTAGAATCACCCACTACTTGAAAGGTTTAAATTCACATAAGATACAATGCTACTGCTTCCTACCAACAGGTCACCCAAACTAAGTTTAAAACCTTCCATGATGGGGCACTTGCTCCTTGGCTTTAGGAGTGGGTTCCCTGAAGAGTTGACTCCACCCAGAACTGTTATAAATCAAAGTGTATTTTTCCAAGGATTTGCATCATGGATTCAGGTATGCCAGCCTTATAAGTTATTTCCTTTTCTAAAACAGCACTCATGCTGTTATGTGTTTCCTTTTTCACTGTTCCTCATAACCCTGTCAGGGCTGCAGAGGCAAAAATAGAAATCAAGTCCTGGCATGGGTCTCAGGAGGAAGCCGGCAATGGTGGGCACTCACCATCACAGCTGGGTTCTTCACGGTGATGCAGGGGGTCGTGGCTCGCAGGGCTCCACTAATGCCGTGGTAGTATTTAAAACAGATTTTTATCTCCGCTGCAAAACAATTGAAGAAAAACAATAATTTAAACACTGAAACCAGGCAGTTAGGAATCAGCTGAAGAAATCCACCATACCACCTCTCAGGCAATCCTATTCATGAGTCTTTGAATGGCCCCTTCTTTTCTAATCAGAGGCAACAGATTATACCAATTCCTGTTTGATTGTATGTGCTTCTCTGAAACTTTCTAACACCACAAACACATCAGAAAATGATGCACAAAAAAACATACCAAAATAGAAATAGTGTAGTGACAAGAATAGGACTAGCTAATGTTTACTGAGGTGCTCTGCAGTGTGCCAGACATAGTGTTATGCCTCATGTTTGTGTGGTCATTGAACTTTCACATCCACCTTGGGAGGCAGAAAATCCTGTCCCCATATTACAGATGAGGTGTTGAGGTTTGCTATAGGTTAAAGAGACTGGGA